>NW_024581116.1:6184575-6200885 GCF_017639235.1 Corvus kubaryi | reverse complement strand
CCCTTTCTCCTCCCTTTTTGAACTATTTTTATTTTGACCCATGGAGTCTTTTTTAATCTTTCTTTTTCCCCATCCCACTGCAAGAGACGGGGAGTGATCAGGTGGTTGTGTGGTGCTTGGCTGCTGCCTGGGACTAACCCAAAACATCCAGCTGGAGAACAGGCTCAGGTACGGCTACTTTGCCTGTGGAAGGTGCCTGAATCATCTTGTTATTCACTAGATTCATAAATCTATTTTTAATCCTTGGTCATCTCCTGCAGATAATCTTTGGTTTAGAAGAGTCGTTCTGACTGTTCATTGTTGAGTTATGCAAAAACATTTTCAGGAAAAGTATGGAATCAATAGAATCAATTATTATAATTAACTGGAAAAGAAAAGAATCACAATTGATCTAACAGTGCAGCAGGGCATATTTTAGTTGGCTATTAGGAAAGTTTTTATCTCAGGATGGAGTTTACTGTCAATAACAATAAGGAAATCAGTCTGAGTATTGATATTGATTCAGACTGTAATGCATGCATTTTAATGATAAAATTTGATGCATAAAATTACCTATTAGTAGACCCTAGTCATTATTAGACAACTACTGGAATTCCCTCTATCCTGGGACAAGGTTTGTCTCTTAGGGTGGATTGTTGTATTGCTGTTTGCCACATCTCTTGCATGACCTTGGATGCATCAGATACCCGTTCATAAAATCACTACTTTATGAATGCTTAATAGCATTTTGGGAAAAGATTGTGAAGTGCAGAGATATTATGATGATGGAAGCTGTATACATTCTAAAGTGATTGTTTTTCTGTTTGACTTTCACTTCTTTTTTTTCTCTTGAATAATCTTGGGTTCATTTCTAAGGCATTACATTATTGAAGTCACTGGGAGTTTTGCTTGCACAGGGTCTAGATGACTGAGTAGGCACTGTGAGTGATGAGGGACTGTTTGGCAATTACTTTTGAGCCATGTCATTATGCTGAATATCATCCAGACTCAAGGCTATGTCTGACTCATTAGATTTGTGGAACATTTTTTTGCCATGGTATAACGCAGCATTTACATTCAAACCACAGCTCTTGCTGTCACTCTACTTTAACCACATTGTATCACATTATGTTATTTTGAGAAAATGTAGTACGATTGTTGAGATATTCAAGGTCTTGATAAGCAACTGATTCAGTACAAACCATTAAAATGTGTACTGTATAATGGAGGGACATGACATTGGTGAATTGTTTCCTTTTAAATCATTAACTGTCCATTAGTGAGACAGTTTAATTAAGGCTTTAAAAGGCTAAGCTATTGCTAAGAACTGGTAAAGAATGACAGTCATATGGAAGTGGATCTAGCAAAATATTTGCAAGACATATGAGGTCCAGAGAATATGCCCATCTGCTCCTTGAGTTTATCAACCTTTTCCTCCAAAAAACCACTATTTGCCTTTTGTCACTTGGTGCAGAATATTTAGAACACAGGGAATGGTCATCTGCCCAGTTGAAAGAAGTACAAGAAAGTAGATTCTTTTATCAACTTTTACTGAGCCCTAGGGACACCCATCTGGAGCTCTGGGTTGAGCTCTGGGCTCTGCAGTGCAAGAGAGACATGGATGTGCTGGAATGAGTCCAGCAGGTCTCCACAACTTCGTTAAGGTCTTGGAGCATCTGACATGAAAGGGAAGGCTGAAAGAGCTGGGACTGCCCAGCCTGGAGCAGTCAGGGGATGACTTTATCAGTGTGTATAAATACCTGATGGGAGAGTAAAGAAACTGAAGACAGGCCCAGTGGTGCCCAGTGGAAGGACATGAAGTGATAAACACAAGTTGAAGCACAGGGAATTCTGTTTAAACAGAAGAAAACCAGGGGTTTTTACTGTATGAGCAGTCAAACACTGACACAGGTTGCCCAGAGATGTTGTGGACTCTCCATCATTTAAGACACTAAAACATGACTGGACACTGTCCTGACCAACCTGCCTTAGCTGATCCTGCTCTGAGAAGAGGTGTTGAACTATATGATCCCCAAAGGTGCCCTCCAGCCCCAGTGGTTCTGTGATCCTTTGATTATTAATGTAAAAGACTTTCTCAATGTCTGTGTTGCAGATTCCCAGCTGCACTGCAAAAGTGCCTTCCACATCCTTTCCTCCTGTGTATAGCTATTTAATCACTACATATAACATTAATAAAACCTAGTAAGAACCTAGTTGATTGCCAGAAGGGCTGTGAGCTATGAATTCAGTTCCTACTCCTTTAAAGAAATTCTGGGCATGTATCAAAAAAATGTAGCACTTTGTTATCAACAGCATAGTTTGGATATACCCAGTGCCTGAAATGGAATGTCCATTTCTTGTAAGGAGAAAGTAATGCTTCTATCCTTGCTCTCCCTGCCACAGAAGAACATCAATTTATGTCAAATGTGCTGGTGGCTTTTATGTTACAGACACCTGTCTACACTGTGCCAGAGAGACATCAAATCATTTTAATTAAATTTTCACTGGAGGGAAGTTTAGTAGAGCAGGATGTAATTATCCAGATAGGAATTTTGTAAGAACGTTGAACTTAACATCCCCTGCTTTGTTTAAAATTGTCATTGGATGTTTAATGAAACAAAATGGTCAGGGACCTCTGTTTTAATTTTCATCTGAAACACAGTGCTTCATTCTGAGTCATAAGTACAGATTTAGTGAAGAAACTGCTAACTAATGGACCACCAACACCACTTCATTTAGCTTTTAGTCCCAGTATAGCATCTTCATGTCTCATTTGTGAGAGGTGTTTCAAAGCACCAGGTCAAGTTCATATTTTAAGGTAGCTGAACATGAACTCAGTCATGAACACTAAGATTTCAGGGTTTTCTTGTGAGAAAACTATTTTTGTTTTTAAATCATTTTTGCTCCTCACAGGAAATTCTTTCACACAGGAGGATGGTTGTCTCTACTTTTAGAACTTATGAATGAAAAGTAAATCTACTTCCCTGAAACAGAAAAGTGAGGGTTTTTTCAGAATTCATTTATATGCCTATCTACAGTAAATTCGGGCTGCAGCTTGGGTTGCAAATCGACTTACCTAAGAATATCATTTTGTTTATGCATCTGAAGTTGTCAAGTAATTATTAGGCAAGTACATGCAGTAATTGTGTCTCTCATTGCCAATACAAGCTGTCCTTAGAAATCAGAGAAACCATGTTCAGCAAGGATTTTAGTCTAAAACAGACCAGAAGTTCCTGCAAAAACTAGGAAATGTCCAGTTGCTCGTGTCTTTCTTTGTGCTTGTTTTTGTTTTTTTACTTTGAGACACTAAATTCAATGTAAGCTTCAAAGGGCATGCCCAAATTTAGCAGGCCAAAACCATATTATCAGAGCTGAGATTGCTGTGATAAATTTGTAAATATCACTTTTTGTTTTGTAGTACTGTCTTGCCACGACAAATTAGTGGCACTACCCTTACAAAGTCAGATCGCACAAGATAGTGTCATGGCTTTGGCAGACTGGAACCACAGAACTGAAGAAAAAATGTCTTGCTAAATTGGAACTCAGAGCAGATTGTCAGCTAAAAGTGATGCATTCAGCCCATGAATTTTGGAGAAAGAACTATACGATAATCAAGTGTTCTAGCCTGTCAAGTTTGGACCATTAGGTTGCATACAGTCCTGAACTGGTTTCATTCAGTCCCCAAACCAGTGAAATTATTGGGGTTTTTGGCTCCCTCTTGCATTCAGAAATAAAGTATGCTTCTTTGCCAAGGATAAAAAGTAAAGAAGGAAGGAAGAAACAATAATAAAGTTTATCAGACTTGGGAAGAGAAGGGAGTTTGGCATCCTTTTTCTTTTCATCTATTTTTGCCAGACCTGGAAATGAGCAGAATCGAGGTTAAGGTCGGGTCAAATGTTTCACTTACCTGAGATGGAGCCCCTTGTCAGCACTGCAGTATAGCAGAATGAAGAGCAAATCACCCCAGTTCTTTGACACCATTAAGAAGACTTTTTCAGAAAGTCAGTTATTTCCTTGAGAAAGATGTTCCAGATCATTGATGAATCCCAGATATAAGACAAGAAGACCTCACCTTACTTCTGCTCCTTCCGATACAATTTTCACATCCATAGAAGTGGATCTTGACCCCTGTTAATTTCATGTTAACTGATGCACAAAAAGACATAAGGGATAGAGATGGTTTTTCTGTTTCTGATCTCTCACAAGAGAACCTGAGATTCTTTATCCTTAGCATGTTCCTTAAGTGCCTGAGTTAGATACATTACTGGAGTTAAAAAATTTCAATGTAATTTGGGCACAGATCATAATCAATTACTATTAATTCCTATATCAACACAAAGAGCAAAAAGAAAATACATTTTTCTAATAATTCTTCTAAAATGAATTAGTTCTACCTGTACATGCAAATATTGAAGATGTAATGAAATTTGTGACAGATCCCTCCAAGCTGTTAAGCAATTTAGAAGAAGAGGGGAAGAGAGAGAGAGACATGGAAAATGAGATACCTTTCTGAGAAATAGACTTACAAAACATGCCTGGCAAAGAGATTATCAATAAACATAAGGTACTTTAATACTGACAAAACATTCAAAAGATGCAGCTTATATTGCTGATAAGTAGCAGTACTTCATCTCTTTCTTCCTTTCCCATCTAACTTCTGTGCATACAGGAAATAGCTGAACTCTTTAGTCCTTTATATTCAAATGAATGTTTCCCACCAAAATATTTATTCAAATGGGAATGGTAGTGATTTTCAGATTCTAACAGGCAGAGTGGAAACGGAAAGATAAATGACTTTCTCACATTACTTCAGTGTTATTGTTATCATATATTGTGTGATGTTCCCTCATTATCTGTCGGTACACAAATCCAAGCAATGCATAATTTCTGAACCAAAAGTAAAATAGCAAAACATTTTTCAAGATGTTTTCAGCATTTTTCGATTTAGATGAAGGGAAAAAAATGTGTCTAACCCTGGCTGATAACAAGCATTAAAATTCTGAACAAATCCATAGTCTTGAGGTACCTGAGCACACAAGCAGCCAAAATCTGTCTTGAGTTCTGGTCCTTTTGTTCCACTTAGGTTATGTAAAATGGAAAGATCCTGAATTTAAGCAGCCATAGATGATAAAACCTGATAATGCTGATAAAGGGGTGGGATGGTGGGCTCTGTGTTGGGGTCTCTTCCCCTTGCCATGGAGCCCTGGGAGAGGGGCCCTGAGGGGAGGCACGGGGTTTCCCTGCCCCTGGTCAGCCTCATTCCCCATCGGTTGGTTTGTGTTCCCCTGCGAGGGCAGAAGGACCCTCGCCCGGACTGTGAGAGTTCCTCGGCAGAGCCCCGGCCATGCGGCTGGGGAAATAAACACCTCTGAAACACCTACCAAGAATCTGTCCATATATATTTCTTTTCCACGGGACTCCTGGTTTGGTGCATTGTGTTACATCCCCGCTGTAACAGCTCTGCACTAATGATTACCTCCCTCCATACTGAAAAAAAAAAATGTTATTTTGTGAGAGGAGGGACACTGCAGCAAAGCAGAGTTACCCAGACTTCTTTCCTGCTCTAACAGCCTAGGCCAGCATTGCATGGACATTTAGGTTATGTAACCAACTATCAGAGAGAGAGAGAACTCACCTGCTGCAGAAAGAGATCTATCCCAATACAATTCCCAAGCTGAAGTTTTCCTTTCCTTTTGGCATAGAAAATGTAGATTCATTCATATGAGAAGGAGTGGGTGAAAGGAATCAGAATACTATAAGATTAGAAGATTTCTGAATTAGTTTATAATTTCAATGATACTTTTAATTGCTTGTACTGTAAGCAAATAAAATGAGATACAGGAAACCTGAGAAAATATGTATATATGACAGAGGTAATTCTTACATCTCACTTTATGTTGCTGCTGAAGCAGAGGTAGGTTCCTCATCTTCCAGAATTTCAGAAATATAGACAAAGATCATTCCTAGCTTAGAGAGTTCATTTAATTTATATTTATATCTAAATTTTAGGCCTCTACAGAGTTCCTAAAACCTTCATTCTTAGAAAGTTAAAGTAGAAAGTAAATGCATTTGAGGATTCCAGAAGAGGAGCCTGTTTGCCTAAATTTGAATTTAAACAAAAAGTTTATCCAGCAAACCTACCAATATTCCTCCTGCAGACTTCCATCTCAAGGAGACAAACACTGACCTAACAAAGCACCATACTAGGAAATGAAGCTGAAATGACATGTTTACGGATTCAGATGTCACAGAAGAATGTTGCTTGATCTTATATAGATCAGTAGCTCCTGAAGTGACTTCAAAATTAATTCTTGTATTTATTATCTCTTTCCTTCCTGGTCTCTAATATGTTTGGGGTTGACTGAGAAAGACATGTTCACAATTAAATACTTTCTGTTTGGCTTCAAAACCAGCTGTGTACATTGAACATTAGACATTTTTCTGAATTCTTTGGGCTTCTTTTAGCATGTTGTTCTGCTATTTTCCCCACTAAAATATTGAAATATCAGAAATAATCACGTTTATTTTCATGGTTTTCCTACCTGCCTTTGGAGAAAATGATGTAACATGGTAGATGTCTGCTTCTGATGTAGTCGTTCTACAGCAAAGCGATGGGGAAGATCAAACCATTTAGACTGGAAGATTAGTTCTGATGAATAACCTTAACTACAGCTCATCCCTCAAATCTGGTGCATTGGTGAGGTCTAAGGTAGGAACCTAATTTTCTGACTTCCTTCAGTAGAAGTTAAGTAAGCATTTCTGAAAGGCTTTTTCATACATCCAAGATGTGAAATGCCTTTATAATTACCCCCTGTAAAGACAGCCTAAGGGACCAGCTTTCTCTGCCATCTAACAGTGCATGATCAATAATGCAGTCTTGGCTGAAATCCTCAGATATCCAGCTGTGAACTGTTTCGGGTTTGGGTTTTTTTTTTCCTTTTTTGCCTCTATTTCACTTTACAGCTTCACCAGTTCCTAATTTGTAAAAGAATTTTAACTTTCATCTGTTACTATTTGGGCATCTAAATGCTAAAACTTGTTAGGGACATTGGAACTCCCCAAAAAGCTGTATAAAGTACTTATGACTGCAAATGTATCTTAATCTGTAAAATAATCCTTTATCTGTTTTGTTTTGTTTTTTTTTTTCTCTGAGAAGCTCCAAAAATCATGGTAGATCAAGTCCAAAATTTTACAGGAAAAAGAATAACCATAAAAAAGAGAGATATTTCCTGTCTTTACTGTGTCACAGTTCGTAAATTTCTTTTTAGATTTTAATTTCAGCAAATGTTTCAGGACCTAAAAAATAATTTTGAATTACCTTTATTTTTCCTTGATATGCCTTTTCAAAACCATTGATCCTCTCAAGCTAAAAGTAGTTTGCAAAAAGGCCTTCCACAGTACTTTAAGGGCTTTCTATTGACCATATTGCAGAGAAAAAAAATCAAAAACAGCCTCTCCAAGTATTTTGCAGTATCTATGCCTAGACTGCATAAGCTCATAAAATTGAAAACTGGAACTTAAAAATCATTCGTTTGAATTAGAAAAAGTTAAAATTTAGAATAATCAAGATTGTTTGTTTTGTGATACTTCAGGATTTTAGGAAATTCACAATTAAGTGTGATAAGAAGTAAAACTCTTTGTAGGTAAGTTGTTATAAAAATTAAATTTTCTGAGGTTTTTGGCCTACAACTCTGAATTCTGCCATGAGCCCAGCAGGATCCAGATGTAATGGGCTATTGGCCCAACTTTATATGACTTCTGTTAAGTTCTTAAATTTCCATTTCTAACTTGAGACATCCTGAAAGGAAACTATGCTACAAATCCCCTTAAGCTGTATGTTCCTGAACAGGATATCCACTGCATCAGCCAGCAAAGAGTATCCAAATTACTGTCTCCCAGTGTCTCTTTTCCACAAGTAACATTTCAAGTGATAGCAGTTAATTCTTACATCTGACAGTCTTCATGGCCTTTCCCTTTCCTCACAATCTTATACTTCAGAGTTATACTTCAGACTAATTCAATTTATCTTGTCCATTTTACTCAAACAACTGAAACAGATCTATGGTAAATTAATGTACTATAGATAATTTGGAATGCAGTGTGAGAATTCAATGCACACCAGCACTACTGTATTACCTAAGGATATAAGATTTTAATTTAAAAAGTTAAAGGTCCATAAATCACATTCTATCTACACTTGTCAACATTCTGACAACCTATTTTAACATCTAGAATTATTTCTTTCTTTATCACATAAGAGATTTTAGTTTAACTCCACTTTACCCTAGAAAAGGAATCAGGGAGCCTAAAGTGATCAGAAAAAGGAGGAGAATATTGAAGAAATGTAAAAAAAAGCATCAAGTACTCACTGGAGACATTCATAAAATATGGTGGGGGTACTCCTAAGGTGAATTAGGAATGAGCAAATAACCTGTTTGTGGTATTTTTATTACCTAGCTTATGCAGATAAGGCTAAGACACATGAGATACAGGACTGCGAATGGATGTGTGCTGCATGGCAGAAGATAGCTGGTGACAGCAACCCTGACAACCCAGGTTTAAGAAATCCTGCTTAATATTCCAAAGCTTGGGGGCAAAGTGATGACCTCATTCCAACTTGGGTCTGTAAACAGCAATTACAAGTGACTAGCAGCAGGAAAATATACGAAGAGACAAATTAGCATCTATTTTGACTCCAATCTGGAAGGTAGTCAAGGTTTATTATGTTGTCCTCCTTTCTATCTCAAGGGCACACTTTAAAGCCTACAGCACACTGTGTGTTGCCATGGCTCTCTTCCTAACAGCTGTAGAAAGTATAGCTAGTTCAAAGCCACCTCGCAGATGTCTCCAATGCATGAGAGTCAAACAGACAGTTTTAATGTAAACATAATCTAACAACCTGCTACAAAGGGTAGCAAAAAAAGAGATAAGGTGTGGAAAATTTCAGATAGAGAAACAATAATTTATAAGAACGAATTTCTTTTTCTTAACTATTTAAGGCTAAAATCTTGGGAAGTGAAAAGATGAAAGAAAGGCCTTCTCAGCTATACTCCATGATACTAACAGGATTTCCAGCCTTCAGTGTCTTTTACACTTTGATTCATTTGTCACTAAAATAAGCTCATACATAGAACCAGAATTGTAGGAAGCTTTCATGACACCCAAGAGATTTCATAATAGCATTCTCATCTCATCTGCTTCTCATCCACCCTCTCTCAGCACACCCTCCTTTAGATCCTATGCATCTCCCTGCAGCCCAACACCATGACTTCTCCCATGAGCACATGCCAGATGTAGTCGACTCAGGGAATTTCTTTTAGTTCCAGCCCCACTTGGGAGGAATGTGTTTATCCCAAGCAAGAGGTAAAAATGTCTTCCAGTTCATAAACCAATTTGTTTCCCTTTTGTATTAAACATTCCACCTGTGAACTATTTAGAGGCCTGTGTCTTCCAAAGCCAACCATTCCTGTGCAGCCCACCTGGGTTTATTTCTTTACATCATCCCCACCTTTGGTAAACAAGCAAAGCAGCTGTATGCTTCTGTCACTTCACACTCCCGCTTTCCCCCATTTGGTATCCTCTCTCAGAGGATTTTTTTGTAGGCATGTGCCTCTCATAGAACTCTTTCTGGAATTTTACATACTAGAAAGTGTAGAAGGGACAAAAATGTCAGAAAAGCAGAGGTACTACTCTACTGGATGTCTCCAAGCATTAATGCTCTCAAATGCAATAAAGTGGCCAATGACCAGAGATGCAAATTCAGTGCAGGAAATATATCAACATTTTAACAACACGTATATCAAAATGATCAATGAAGGAAATTAAAACAAATTAGTCATGTTTTTAAGCTACCATTTTTATGAATGACTGCTCATTACAGTTTGAAAAGTGAAGTATAATTACAGCAAATGCATGATAGTAAGTGCTTTTTTCACAGACCATACCCTTTCTCATGGAATATTTTCCACTGAATTCTTTTTATGATGGGATTTATCCCACCTTATTACAGCATTTTGGAACTGGGCAGCTAATTTTAGCCAGCTGAAGAGAAGAGGAGGTACTTTCAGCAAGCAATTTTTTCCACCTATTTGGGTTGTTATGAATTGGCATTCTGCCATTACACTGCTAAAACATCTTCAAAGGTGCTGAATGGAGGGAAATTAAGCTATTTAATATCATATATATACATATATATATATATATATATAAAATGCATCAAACTCTTTAAAATTACTACAAGCACTTTTTTTTCATTCTTTTTGGAGCAGAGGGAAGAGGGTAAGAAAGTTGATATCAGCCCTACTGTGGCTGTTGATCTGATTCCATGTCACATCCTTGAAGCAAGGGTTTTTCATTAAAGTGGACAGTAATTTTGTATTTTCTTCCTCAACACCCAAGCTCATATCAAATACAAAATTGTCCTTCATAAATTAAAAATTCTACTCAGTACTGGTTTTTTTTCTTCCTGATTTTACTGTTTTAAATGTGTTTAAATTAAAAGCTGTGTAGTTACAATTTCAAACCGTTGACTCAAACATTAAAAAACTCTTCAATATCTGGTATTTTTAGTCTTAGAAAGAACATACACAGTGTGATCAAACCACCTCTCATCATTGCTATGGATAATGTAATAGCCTTAGCATTTCAGCAGGTCTGTAACTTTGTTTCTCCAGCTCCTGAATGTTTTATAGTGTCCTTTTCAGAATTTTCTTCAGTTTTAGTAGTGTGTTCGAAACATAAACATCATTGCTGACACAAGTTCTGAGTTTTGCTGCAATAATGTCTTCTGCATAAAGAGTTATGAAATTATATATATTCTAGACACAACCTTGGCCAATGAAAAGTCTAGCCTTACATAAATTGTTCTAATGTAGATGATTTTTCTGTTTCCCCCCCTCCTCATTTAAATCCATGTTTATCAAGCAAACCGTATATTATTACTCTGTGTATTCTCTTCCTTTTCTGCTTGTACCTCATTCCTTCAATGGTCATCTCTCAGTCTGAAAAGCAAAACTTCCATCAACATTTAAATAATTTTTTTCTCATCAGCTTTGGTACTGTTAACAATAATAATCTACTCTCTTATTCAGGTGAGGTACTTCACATGTCCAAAAATATGAGTACTTTGAATTTGGTGAAAATAGAATTATCGTGATGTTGAGTGTGCCACCCAATATCCTCTTGTGCAATAACATAGAAAAATCAGCTGTGACAGTTTCTGTTCTGATATATGGATAGGATACTCTTGATCATGGGTCTGTTGCAGTCTGGCCTGTTTGCTGTGCTCCTAGATGTTCCTGACTCCTGGTAATCTGATCTCATTTTACCCGTGTATGTTAACTGCTTGATTTTGATATTTGATCTCTGAGTTGATCACAGGATTATGGGGGTCTTTTGTTTGTTGATTGTTTTTTTGGTTTTTTTGTTTTTTTTTCATCTATCTTACTCTGTAGAGGAGGGAAGGAAAAGAAGATAAAGGATAGTGGATAATATACCCAGGTCAGAATATTGTCAAAAATAATGATGTCCACCTGCTCAG
This sequence comes from Corvus kubaryi, assembly GCF_017639235.1. Taxonomy (NCBI): domain Eukaryota; kingdom Metazoa; phylum Chordata; class Aves; order Passeriformes; family Corvidae; genus Corvus; species Corvus kubaryi. The sequence goes on along the minus strand of NW_024581116.1, from coordinate 6,189,367 downwards.
ATCTCTGGAAGTCACTTAATCCTTATCCACCTTTGTGGAACAATGTGTCCTGCAATATGATGCAATAAATGCTACAAAAATTCATGCATCAGTGACCCATGTCAGGATGAAAATCATCTCACTGAAGAGCAGTAGAGTGCTCCTCTTTAGCCATTCACGCTCCTGCTACAGTACTTGGAGACAAAGGGAGCAGCATATCAATTGATGTAATTCAGATCATCTTCCTTACATGCCTGCTTCAGAAAAGGAATGAAAAATGGTCCAAGACATCTGTCTTGTCTCTAAAAAGAGCCTCCCTGATCACCTTGCTCTGGGTACCCAACTTTTAAATTGCTGACTCCAGCCCTGTTAACTGAGATTCAAAGTTGTAGCCTTCAACTAAGATTTCTACTTAGCAAATGATCCACATATTTCCTTCCTGAAAATATTTTATCTCGTTCAGAAACAGCCAGAAGTTCTTGGAAGAATTTTCCTGTTAAGCTAATTAATGCAATTACCTTTCCCATCCTGACTACTGACATCAAGGCCCAGAGTCAAATACTCTGCAGAGCAGTTCTTTGAGATGTAATAACCAGTCCTTTCTCATCTATTCAGCATCAGTGAGCACCTTTACTTTGGGCTGTGCTGTCAGTGGTCAGAAACCACGTAGTTAAAGAAAGTGATCTCATCCACAATCCAAAAGAAAACTAAGATAAATAAGCATTCCCTTCTCTGAATTGGTCTCAGGTTGTAGTCAACCTAAAGAAATTAAAATAAATTATGGGAACGCAAAAGAGTTATTCATATTCCAAACTCAGTTAACTGTTAATCATCTTAGCAAACCTGTTGGCTTGCTTTGCATTCTGGTACAATTACGTGTGTTAGAATTCCCCGAACCATGCTGTCTTCACAGGCTAATTTATTTTTATGAACATCCCAGGGACACGGAAGACATTTTGCTGAACTTTGTTAACACAACTTGCTGTCAACCTGGTGTATTAATTAAAATAGTTCCACCTTTCCAATATGCTACCGACATTTAATTTTAAAAGCACAATTAATATATGCAATGTTATTGTGTCTCTCTCTTTCATAAGCCAGTAAACACTAACTTGGAATTTATTAACTGCTAAAAGCAGTAGACGTTCAATCAATACAGTATACTTCTGGCATGTGAATGTGGCAAGGGCATAATCAATCTTTTGGGGGAATTGTAGGACTTAAATCCCGGCCATCTGAGAGGTTTAAAATCTGAGAACACTGTTTTGCTGTTTGAATTATCTTGGATTTTGTTTTTTGGGTTTTTTTTGTTTAGGTTTTCTTGTTGTTTGGGTTTGGGGTTTTTTGTTTGTTTGTTTGTTGATTGGTTGGTCATTTTTTGTGTTCTTTTTGGTTTGGGGAGGCGTTCATAAAAGAAAAAATCAGCTAAGAAAGCAAATACATTGGTTACGTTTTGCATGGCAAATTACCATAATCACACCACAAATGCCATGACCACTACAAAATACAGTGGTCATAACAAAATACCATGGCCATATTACCCAGGATCTACTTGAACTCACAGCCTACTGTCAGGTGGAACAGATTAAAATCTTCATTAGCTGCAGCACTTCAGAAATTCATCAGTAACTCATCATATCTAGTGGATTGTTATCAGACAGCATTTGGGTGGCCCAACACTCCATCCTCCTGAAGTCAATAGAACATAAACATTAGCCAGTAGATTATATTGTGTCAAGCCCAATCTGGAAACTGATTTTCATCCTAAATTCATGGTGTGTTTCCAGCATTGGGATCCCCATGTTTTTCTCTTGGAAATCTAGCCTTGTCATTGGGCTTTAAATAACATGAGAATCATTTTTAATAAAATAAGCTAAATAAATATGACATTTTGGTATAAGCATAAAACATTTCTTTCTGTGTTTTGATTAACACAGGTTGAAAATTATATTTCAAAAATCCCATTAATGGTCCATATTAAATATAAGATGTTATCAGTTCATTTTCTGGAAGACAATATTTTATTTCATATGACTATTTTTTAAATTACTTTTATCTGCAAACTGAATGGCTGTCCTGAAAACTGAAAACTTTGTCCATAAAAGTATGAGATAAGATTTCTTCTTTTTCTAAAAGTAGCTCAACACACAGGAACAAGCCCTAGGTCTTGAAAGTCAATATTAGTCAGTCTCTAATGCAATTTTTGGTTTGTTTTTTAAAACTTAAAATGTAGAACAAGAGATAATATTCATAAAAGTCAGCTGATTAGAGCTGAATATGAAAACATCTAGCCTTCAAATGAAAAATATTTCCTGTTGGGTTTCCCATGTCATGCTACTTAATATTTGGCACCATCCAGATAATAATGCTGGCCAATAACAGACTCTTGCTCAAATGTCTCACTGGCTTGAAGTTTGTTGTTTATTATGAAAGCAAAGTAAAGCTGGTTTTTTGATTTTTTTTTTTTTAATGCAAAACCAGACTTTTGACCTAGCAGCATGCTATTCATTTGTGATAAGCATCTACTTCCCTGCAGCATTTAATGATTTCATTGAGAAATTAAAAACTTTGGTCTAGACTATTTGATCAGAATAACTTTCCCACAATGCACCACAGCTGCAGTATTTTATACATCCCACTCAGGGCCCTACAGAATCAATATGAGCTTCACCCCATTGAAGAGTTTAACAAGACACAGGCATATCAGTATTTCAGCAGTACCTCTGTCCTTCCTATGTTTTACTGATGAATTTTGAGTTCATTTTCTTTAATAATAATTGCCTTCTATTCTTTTCGCTACATTAAATGAGTTTTGCAGGGAAAGGCACTGCTGGTCTGCTGGCACAAGCTGTTGAGAACCAGACATATCTCTTCTTCATCAGCATAATGCCATCTGCCACAGACAGGAAGGAGGAGATTAAAACCAAGGAAGAAAGAAGTATTTTCCAAAAAGAAAGATGTTCATTAAGTCTCTGGTGATATCCATTCAGTATTCTCTGGTTCTAGTCAGGAAAACAGTCAGACTGTTCAAAATATAATATGTTTTTAGAAAAAGAAGTGTGTTAATTTTCTTTCCCCTCCATATTACAATTGATCCATGTGGACTTTTGAAGACTAACAATCTCTGAGAACACTGGGAAAAAAATTCATCTAATAACATTTTTGAGACAAGGAACACTAAAATATTTTGTGTTTCAAATATTTGAGGACATTAAGGAAATGTCACTCAGGGCAGGAGGAATACCAAGAAAAAGTCAAAAGACACAATATAAAAGTCCCTTCACATGTCTATTAAGAAAATTATAGACTGACTATTTCTGGATTAGCTACCTGAATCCAAAGTACTAAATCAACAAACACAAGATGTGGTTTCTGTTTATATAAGGTAATGAACACCACAAAAATATGGAAACTACTTTGATCTTTTGCATTAAAATTACGCTTACAGGCTTTAACTGAAACAGATCCTCACTGAGCTAAATTATTGCAGAAACACTCAGCTAGAATAGACCCTTAAAATTTACATCATACACAGAGAAATTAGATCATGAATAAATAAAAATAAGTTTTTTTCTTTATAGACTTTGTGAATTCATGCAGACATGCAGAAGGAAGAAGTAAAAGGACTTCCAGTCTTTCCTTACAACTTCTCATTTATAAAACCGGAGTATAAATAAGGTTGGTGTTCTTACTGCTACTCTAATATGTAAAAAACCTCTTTTAGAATCCCTTCTTGAGCTCTGAGAGCAGGGCCACTACATCCAAACAGAGGAACTGGGCTGTAAAACCAAACGGAGGAAAATCCATCTTTTCAAGAAGGAATCATCCATCTAGCAAATTAATGCCTACTCAGATGAGTATTTCTTTGGGCAGCAACTTGCTTAAGGATGCATCTTTGTATGTTCACTTTTCCACATACACTGTACAGGGATCCAAAGCACCTAACACAGGATGCTGGACTCCCTCTGGGAACCTGGAACAAAAATGCTGTGATATAGCCGTGATGATGCATGGCAGTACAAGTATGGTCCCAGGCAACACTTGCGCAAGGCCACACAGGAGAACTGCAGCACATTTAGGCAAAATCATGCCCCGTGCCATCTCTGTGAGTTAATCCTTCTGTGACCCTGACCACATAATTGATGATCTCTTTGTAAACACATGTCCTGTCATTACTAAGAAAGCTGCTACTCCTTGTGTCATATCTAACAGAACATAAAAACACAAACTGCAACACAAGCAAGGAGAAAAAGCTAAACTGAAGAGATATCATATCATTGATACTGAGACTGGAAAGTCATATAGTAATATATCTGTCAATACTGGAATGCTCCCAGGAGCATGATTCCTTGTGCTTTTTCAGCACTATACTATGGCATGTTTGAACAGATTTCACTCGCTGAAAGTTTGGTTTAATACTCAGCTTGAAGCTAGTGCTCCTTTTTTTCACACCTTCATACTTAATTTCTATTAAGACACTTTAAATGAGGCTCTGCTCACGCTGAGGCTGTGGTCTGCACTTCCGTAAAGAGGCAGGAAAACACCGAGTGCAAAATACTGAATTATGTCAGTGACTTAGTGTTTGTCCATTAATCCCATACAGGTTCTTATACCCACTCTGTAGATTTTGTCATTTTAGTTTTGTCTCCCAGAGTACGTCTCTTATACATTCTTCTTATTCTTTAAATACTAGCTAAATGGTTTCTTTCTTTTCAGCCTGAAGACACTCAAACCAACGAGAAGAAATGAGCAGGATCTTTCTTTCTCTTCCTTCCTTCCTTCCTTCCTTCCTTCCTTCCTTCCTTCCTTCCTT
>NW_024581116.1:5772023-6184565 GCF_017639235.1 Corvus kubaryi | reverse complement strand
TTCCTTCCTTCCTTCCTTCCTTCCTTCCTTCCTTCCTTCCTTCCTTCTTTTTCTTTCTTTTCTTTCTTTTCTTTTCTTTCTTTCCTTTTCTTTCTCTTTTTTCCACCGACAGAATTTATTATTCTCTTTAAATATATTGGTCAACATGTTTGGTGCTCTATGACACTCAAGATGAAATAGACAATCTCTCCATATTCAGCTCCATGGGAGTTCTGCTACTTGCTTCTGTAGCCAGGATATCAGTTGTTCACCAGGTCTTTCAGTTTTCTAACATATACTGAGTATATGTTAGGTGGATTGTTTTTCATCTATGCATACTACGACAATATTCAGTGGACATTTAAGAGCAAGCCTGCAGATTAAACCCAGGAGCATATTTACAGCAAGTTAGTTAGTAATTTGTAAGGCCACAGGAAAAAATTTATCCTCTAGCCAAGGTGATATTATTCAGCATAGCTCATATGGGGCTAATATATCTCAAATATAATTTATTCATATATCTTGACTCTTTCTCCTACTCTTTTGTCACATTTCCTTCCTAAATCATTAACATCATTAATATTTCCTATTTATTGCTGAAAAGTAAGAAAACACATGTAAAACATAATCTCCATCTTAGCTTTACATGTTTAAATGCCTTTAAAACTGTAGCCCTAACTGATTTATGTGCATTCAAAACAGAGAATGAGCACCTTAAAAGGTTGCTTAATATTCATAGCCATGTACTTGTCAATTGGTTTTAATGAAAAAACCACAGAAAAATGCTAGAAAATGCTCCAGTGCTCATTGTAGGCAGATTTTTCTAAATGTATGTCTTTACTTCTGAGCTACTTGTCTGGGTTCTATTTAGCATCACTAAAGAAAGATTGGCATTTGGGACCTGTGATTAACCATTTCTAAAGCTGCCACCTAGTAAGATTGAACGGGTCATGTCTTAAAACAACTGGCTCTCCATTAATTTTAAGAGAAACTTGCAGCAAGCTCTAAAGTTGAAGGTATCTATGCTGTAGACATCAATATTATAAGACCTGATTCACAATGTCAATGGGGGTGGGGGGAGCACTTGTGCATGTGTGGGTTTGTGAGTGTCATCCTATACCTTCATTGGAAGGTTTTTGGTGAGATAATGGGATATGGATTCCATTTACAGTTTGACATCCTGAAATATACATATATACAAATTTATATATATATATATATAACTTTTATACATAAATATAGAAATATATAAATATAAGTTTTATATATATATATAACTTTAACTAATTCCTTAGTCCACATTTTCCCCATGGAAAGTGGGTCAATATTTACCTTTCTAAACCAGATTTTTTTAAGGGAGCTGGTCCATAATCTGTGTGGAAAGTACTTCTGAGATTTCACATGGACGATCTGGAAAATGCTGTAGTATTAACTTGTATTTTCACTTTCCTTATTTCTGATTCAAATGTCTCTGCCAAACATAGCTTTAAAACAATTTTTAAAAGGAATCAAACTTTCACTGAAGTGAATTAATCCTGGACTTTGAGTGGTAACAATATCTACAGAATATGTTGTTTTGGATAAGTCTGAGTGTAAAGGAAGGTGCATTAATGAAAGGAAAACAACTTTTTATGTTTGCTGAACAACCAAATATGCAGTAGACTCTCCTTTGTGTTTGATTATAAACTTTTTGAGAAGATAAAGCCTTCTGGCAATTCATCAAACCTTCCTTCTTGGTTTCAGTCTAACAACTCCAAACTGAGTGCTTCTTTACAACTTCCCTCCACAGTGCTCTTTAGAATGTCCTTAGGTTTTCCTCCAGGCAATGGCAGCTATAGTATGTGCTGAAGGATTTGTCAGTACAGATATTAGTATACCATCAAATAGAGAAGTTCTTTTTAACTCTGTGTCAAATGCAAAATTACCATCAGTAATACAAGAACTTAGCAGTGTTCTATTTTTTTTTTTAATCTAATGCATTTTCATTAATGTAGCTTTCTTATCAAACTTGAGGGATACTGTAACAGACAAACTGTGATGACCTTGGACTGATTCAGCTCTGAGCTTTTTAATTTGAATATATAATATTGCCTGGGAATACATATTCCAAAAGGACAAAATGGACTACAGGAATAACTTTTCTTTTTGTTTTACACAATTAGCTTGTAATTTGTAACTACTATACTAATTCCAAAATTAATTCTAGCTCTCTAAATAATGTTTTATCTGCACATATTTAGAGAATTATTCAGATGCACAAAATATTAGCCAGGGTTGAAATTATAGAATTGCAGGCAGTACCAGAATTCTACTCCAAAACTACTCTTCTCTCTATTAGGGTTTTTCTCTACAGATGAAACATTACTGAAATTATTATATTTAATTTTCTTTTGCATGAAGATCTTCAAGTATTTTAAAAATAGATTTTAATTATTACCTTCCTTGTCTAGGTGAACAGAAAATATTGCTGTATTCATTTCTACATTAGTATTCTAAAAGAAAGAGATTTAAAGGATTTGGTCTTTTCTATATTGTGGATACATCAGAAATTGACTGATGGACAGTCATGTCTTAGCCCAAACGTGGTACAACTTCTGTCATAGCTGTAGAGTATTTTCTTAGGTTTTTATATTACCCTGTTAATTTTTATTATTGTTATTATTCACAGCATGTGAGTCTAATCTTGCTCCTTATATGCAGCAATGCACCAAGTTTCTGATTTTTTATTTTTCCTAGGAAATTATTTGTGCTCCCCCATCTCAACACTTCATTCTTAAGCAAGCTGTAACAGCTTAGAAAAGATTTTCAGCTTTAAGCTTGGAGACTAAGGACAGGACAGGATCAGGCTTTAGGCTCCTTTTGTCCCTGTTATAACTGAAGAAGGTTCCCACCTCTACAAAATGTACAGCCTATCCACTTCAGATGTTTATATGCCTCAAAATTTCTGTTCCTGCACTAAGCTGTGTGGTTTGCAGTGGAGGGATGGCCTAGTACTCAGCAAGGTCTGCCAGCACAGCCTGGAAAGTCTCAGATCAAATTTCCTCCAAAGGCTCTGCCCCTCGACTCCAAGGTGATTTTGGGCAAACTATTTTGTCTCATTCTCCGTAAGAGATTGATCTTCATATACAAAGAATTTTGCTACCTATGGACACAAAGCCTGACAAAAAGGTTAATAATGTTAATGGAATTGTTCAAAACTGAGTTTACCAGAGCTCTTGGTCTAAATTACCATCACCACAGAAAAGTCTCCCCAGATCCATCCCTGACCTTCTCACATGCACACTTGTAAACCATCCTTCAGAGTTTGGGGACTTTGTGATGCACACAAATTGAGGGATGTGCTGGCTGACCAAGTTTATTGTTCATGGGAGCCTGCTATTATTAAGCCTGGCAAAAGAGGTATTAGCAACCTTCTCTTCAGAAACTTAGAACTTCCTCTATTATCTTACTTCTGGTTTGAAATGGACCTTATTAGTGAATGAGTCTGGAAAGTAAGAGTAAAATCCTCTTAACTGCTTTGAAGTTCTGGGGAATTTAACATTATAAATATTTTTTCTCTTTTAAAATGAATTCAAAAATTACCAAAAAAAGTTTTAGGCACAGTTCTGGGGGGAAAAAAATGTTAGAATTTTGAAATTTCTCTTAGATAAGGTCTGTGTATATTTTGGGTTTGGACTTGAGAATTGTAAAGTAAAAATGTGATCACTGTTGCATGAAAATTTGAGACTTCTTCCAAGTTGTTTGGTTTGTTTGGTTTCTTTTTTTACCAGGTGTAATGAACTTTCCTGTAGTCAGTAAGTACAAAAAAGAATTTACGTTACATGCCAGTTAATATCTTGAACTGAAATCTTATAATGTCTTGGGTTTAGATAAAGAATAAATAATATATTTTGGATATTGGGTTGGTCAGAGAACAAAAGAACTTCCAAGTCCTTTTCCTGTAATATTTTTTAAGGACCTCCATTGTGCTTGTTGTGAAAATTTTCTTTTTTCATTTTTCTTGCTTCTCTCTACAAGGTATTTTATTGTAATTCTTCTTAAGCCAAACCCCATTTCTCCAACTGATATTTATGACTTCTAATGATTTCATTATTACAAATAAAATTAGGAAAATAAAATAATTTTGTAGAAAAAGTCTAATTTTATTCACAAGACTAAATGAGAGGACCAAAATATTATCTGTCTGTTTTAAAAACTAGATGATTTCTTTGAATTCTAATAGATTTTGTGTTCTTCCAGTTGTTTTTCAGCTTCAGCAAATATATCCTCTTTTCCTTTTCCATTAAGTAATGAGTAATCTTAGAAGTATTGCACAGTAGGAAGCAACCTTACAGAAAATGAAATAGGCCTCACAGCAAGTACATAGAATTATTTGGAATAAAATGCAGCATGGTTTGATGAACGGAGATTTGGCCTAGATTGGGTTTGAAGAACAGTTTTTCACTCTTACTGTGGTAGCTGACCTTCTAAGTAATCTTAATCAAGCCTTATCACTTCTGCTTTCCCTTTTCAGACTTTTCCTTCTATTTTTGTGAGGTAAAGTCTTAAGGTCAGGGGCACAGACTGACTCTGTGTCTCCACAGTATTTAGCACAGTAAGGCTTTAATCACAAATAGCTTGCAAAAACATCTATATTTATCTTTACAATCAAATGATTATTCATGTTTGATCTAGACAAATTGTACAGTTACTCTTGCATGGTGAACAGATATAAAATATAGGAGTTCTTCAGATTCATTATTCTCAGGATAGTCTGTAATTGTGTACTTAGCCCTAGCAAGGATGAATATTTTATACTTGCAAGCACTTAAAGTGCACCCCTTCACTTGCTAAAATACCGTGGTTCACATGAACTCAGCGGATACCAAAACATGGGTATTAGGGCATGCTGCACAATTATCCCAATGTCTAGGGAATTTATTCAACTCTGATGTTAAACAGTCTGTATTTGTAAATCTTACAAAGTATCTCTTCCTAATGTATAAGGAAAGAGACAAAGGATCTTTACATTGATGCAAGGAGCAGCTTGTTGGATAGGACCCTGAAGAATGGGTGTTCAAACACTGTTGTGAGGGGCAGCAGTTTTAAATCCCATAGTGTGAGCACGGGTTTAGCAGAAATGTCAATATGAGCTCCATAAAGCAGAATGCCACCAGTGTTCTCATTGAAGGATAGGAAAGGGGAAATGAGTTTTTGAAAATAGTCATAAATAATAAAAAATGGTTGGCCTATAGCATTTTTCTTAAATTAACAAGAACTTGAACCCAGTATAAAGTGCCTCGAAGAAAACCTGTCCAGTCTTGAGGGATGGGGGTTTTGATCAGGATAGATCAAGTGTGTGAGCAATTTTCAGATGTGTAATTTATTTCCTGTTTTGAAAGAAATTGCTTAGCCTTGAAAGGTTTGTCAGGAACATTATCAAGTTTTTTAAGAGTGTTCAGGGAGTTCAGCAGGAAGAAAGCAATACATTCCTAGCAGATCCCTTCCAAACTAAAATACAATTTCATAAAATATTCAGCATCTTTGTGGGCTTATAGTTATACTTATAGGAACCCATTCTCCTAGGATAAGGAACTGAATCTGTTGCATAGGTAATGAAGCCATAGGTAATCATGGTCATAACTGAGGGCAGAATCCATCCTTCCTCTCATGAAGCTTTTCTGGGGAACAGAAACGCAAGGAGCTCTGCAGCATGTCAGAGTTATTATTCAAATTTATGAGCCAGTCACCAAACCGCAATGCAGCTCCCACATAGGCTAGAAAAACATTCATGGCACCTCTAAAAGCAGGACCTTTAAGTCACAGGGGCTCTGGGTTTGCTTTTGAATTCTACCACAGCTCTTACTCCCCATCCCTTTGTGGTGAGCTCTCTAGGAACACTGCACTAGTCCCACGTTCCTACCCCAGCTGGCCCAGGAAGCCTTAAAGAGTATGATCACACTGCCCAGAGAAGACAGTCCTTAAAAGAAGAGGTTAGATGGTTAGGTCACTGGGAAAAACAAAACACAAAAAAAAACCAACAAGCCAGCAACAATAACAACAGCAACAAACAGGAAATCTGTGAGGGGAGAAAAAGGAGAGAATGTATTCCTGTCTAGTGCTTGGTAAATATGAGCAACTGCTCGTCAGATTGGAGGCAAGGGAGTCCAGCCAGCTCCACGCTAGACTATGACCAGATGCACAGCATTGGGTGAATCACTTCCGTTCTGTTTCCTTTGCTAGTCTTTTCTTTACTGATTTTTGGTCAGATCCAGACTTCACAACTGAAATGTCTGACCTGTGCTTTAAAAAAAATATTTTAATGAAGCTTTCCTCCCTAGGAATGTGCTACCAGCAATGTCTGTGTCACCTTGCCTGCTGTGCTGTTCCACAGTTCAGGTCTTGGGCTTTAGGAGTCTGGGAAGGAACAGCCATCCAGCATCACCCATCACCCACCTCTGCTGGGGGATTTCCCCTTGAGGGAACCAGTTTGCATCAAACCAGAGGCAGACAAGCAAGAGTCACACAGACCGTGGTGATGCTCAGGGCCTTAGGCTTTGCTGTGAGGACAAGTCCAAACCAATGTGAGAAGATAAACACTCAGCCTTGACATACCCAAATGGCCAGTGAAGGTGATGGAGGCCCTCAAAGGCTTCCAAGAGGAGCAGAGAGCTTCATGTTTATAATAATGAATGAACAGCTCAGATGAGAGGATGTTGAAAGATCATCTGGTTCAACCTTTTGTGGTAAAGGGACCCCACATTATCTAGCACCCCATCCAATCACATCTTGAAAACTTCAGCAATGGGGTCTCTATCCCATCCCTGGGGACGTTGCTCCAGTTTTCATGGTAATTCCCACTGGCTGTGTGAGAAAGTTGAGTATTTTTTTTTTTTACTGCCTCACTGTATGCTTAAAATGTACATCTCCCTGGGGTGTCCAAGTCTGGGTCCCACTATTATCAAGTCTTCAGAGTAAATATTGTTTCTCAGCACGAATCTGTGCTAATAAAATAGAGTTCTGGTTTCATCTAGGTCCCATAGCTGTTTCTGTAATACAAATAATCACAAATACAAGATTGCGATTCTCAGAAGGGGTTGGGAAAATAGGTTTAAGGCAGTAAAACTTATGTAAATAATGTCAAATAAGGCAGACTGGAAATCTGTGAGAAAAATGGTGAAGAATGAGGTAAGTAAAGGTGGTAGAATGGTATAGGAAGAAAAAAATCCCAAATAGATATTTTTACAAGAGAATATTTGAAGACAGGAAGTTTTACACACATTTCTCCCTGACAGATCCCTTCTGATGAAGAATGTAAATCAGAAAGATCTGATATTGCTTTGTCAGTAACTCAACCAGAAAAATATTATTTTAGAGAAAAAATTATAAAGAAGAGGGATAGAATAAACCTTAAAGTATGGTCACGTGGAAAAGGAGATTTGTTTTGGAAAGAAATAGCAGAGTGGCATATGGAGTAACGTGCAGTGAAATATTTAGCTACAGCATGCTATTTTTGAAAACTGTGTGTTAAATTATAAAGTAAAAACTTGAAAAAATTGACATAATAATTTATTGATAGTGTAAGAAACTTATTTTCAATCCACCCATGGTTGTGTGAAGGTGGATGCATCTTGCCAATTAGTAATGAGAAATGCTAATAATTCAAAGGAAGATAGATGTGAAAGAGAGACATGAGAAGAAAACTAGAAATCCTTTAGGAAAATTTATGTTATTATTCATCCACACACTGGAAATTGTATAAATTGTTCTATACAGTTCTCTGTATCATGTAAACATGACCATCTGCCATAGATAACCTGCTCTTCCTAAAAATCTGTGTGCTTAAGATGTAAGAAAACACAACATATTCACAAGAAAAATCTCTACTGTGAGAGAAAAATCTATATATGTGTGAGTGTAGGTGCATACACAGATCTACACGTGTTGCTGTCATGCTTCTTTTTTTAATATTTGCTTTTATACAGGCATTACTTGCACAAAATTGTGTTATGTGTCTTCTGAACCTTTAGAAAGTTCATTTCCAGGGAGGGCACAAGGGGATCAAGAGAGATATGTAGGAAGTAAAATTGCAGAAAGGAGACAGACGTCATTAATCCATCGATCTGGCTGCCTGGGTCTGCCTTTCTCTGCAGCGCTGACTCTCTGGCAGGCTCGAGCCAGGTAGTGTAGGAAGGGCTAATGCGATCTGACTCAAGATCAATACTAACATGGTCTTAGATGCACTATTTGTGCTTGCCAGGGTACTAGTTTGGAGACGCTGCTGGATTATGTTTTACACCTTTTTAGCATCTAACAAGCATTCTGAGCCTCTAACAGAAACCAAACACAATTATCAGAAGGCAGAGAAAGACTGGAGGGCTTGGTGATGTTCTGATAACAGAGTGAACCTTTGACCTCTCAGTTAATAGTCTAAACCTTGCTTAAATTAGTCATGACAGGGGGCTAAAGTCTGTGCTGACTTTTACCCTTTAGAATCTCATGGAAACAAACAGTCTTGCGGGAATTCAGGCATTTCTAAAACTTGGTCTTCAAACTGAAAAGCAATTAGAAATGAACTGGGATTCTAAACCCTGTTCCTGTGATCAGTTTAGACATGCAGGCACGCAGCAAGTGGCATCAGTCACATTTGAGAGCAACCTCCGTGGGGATGCTGCAACTGCTGGCTTCATCTTCCCCATCCTCAAAGAGACCTACCCAGCTGGTGCCACAAGCTGTTGGAAGGCAGAGTGGGATGCTACTGCTGCCTTCCCTCCTCTGTGTGAACTGTGGGTAAAGGTCTCCTGCCTCTGAAAGAAAACCCAGGTCTCTCCAAAAGCGCCAAATCCATCTGACAAACAGAAGAATCTAAACCAACCATGGAATCATTTAGTGGCTCCAATATCTGTTCACTGCAGAGATTCAGAGTTACAGCTCCCATTTGAGCTACAGGATGCCACATAGACATTATGGTATGCAATAATTTCAGATAGCATATTTATACAGAGCCATTTAAGCTCCCTAAAGCACTTCACGTGTGAGACACAGGCAAACATTATTTCATTCACTAGCAAAATGAAGTCATCCATTCATCTTAAATGCTCTTCTGCACTTCAAGTATGTTAATCTCTAAGCAAAAGATTTAAAAAAAAAAAAAAAAAGCAGGGAAACCTTAGGAAAAAAGGGCATGAAATGTGTAATCCACAAAAAAGAAAGATAACAGACTTGTTTGCTTCCAAATGCCTTCTGATAGTATGGGAAAAATCCATCTCTAAAGAAAAAAATCCTTCAAAATTTATGTCCTCTCTGACAATCTGACAAGATTGTCTGCTTTGCTTATGTGTATTTCCCAGTCTTCTTTCTGATTTTTAAATTATTTAGGGTAGGACACTTTCATCAGTTCAGACACTTGACAAAATCCGTCCTGTTCAGGTTTTCTCTTATTTTTTTTGGAGATCAAATGGTCAAAGTGCATGGACAGAAGTAGTCCTTTACATTCATCCAGAATGTCTCCATCCCCATAGAGATTCTAGTGAAATTTGCCATCCTCATTGACTCGAATAGATCAGAGAGCTGATGCAGGAAATTAGCTGCTAGCACTGCTTTTTGCTATGGGAAGAAGTCTTCACTTGCCATACTGCTAGAAAAATAGAAATAAATTCTGCACCAAAGAACCCCTGTCAAGGATGTAGAACTATTACACCGTCTGCTGTGACATAATACAAGAAGGTTATTACCCAGAGAATCCACAGAATAAGGCTCACCAGAATCACTATGTGGACAAAAAAATACATGAAAATTGCTGTCCGTTGCTTGACACTACACAATTGTTTACACATCTTGTTTCTTCCCCTGTTGTGACTGACTTCAATATCAGCATTTCCCAATTCTTTCCTGTCTAAGAAATTGTTACTAGAGATGCAAAGAAACGAGTACAATGCACTGATGAGTCTGAGGCAACATGGAGTATCTGTGCTGCTGTTTTTCCTTGTAACAAAGCAAAAGATGCGTTTAATTTAAAGAATATTTTCTTTTAATGAAAATAAAAAAATGCTGTACATATTCTACACAGTTCTAGAGTTTACAGATACCAAGTTTGCTTAGCACAAGCAAGGCAGCTTTGTTTCTCTTTAGAGCTCAGGAAGGAGAAGGTCAGACAAATCAGAATATGGAACATTTGGTTCCTCATTGGCCTCCCTGGTGCTTTTTCCTCTCAGTGCATTTCATTTTCTTGGCAAATGTCTGTGACATATCAGTAAGTCATTTTAACACTTCTTCATGCCCTACTATTTCAGTTTCAAGATCATTAATAAAACAGCAGCTTGGAAGGTGGCACAACAGGCATTCTAGTATGCGAGCAGGTAGGGTGGCTGTCTGATTTTTTTTCCCTGCTATTAGCATAGTCAGACTTCAGTCTCATAAATAAGGAGAATATAGTCTATAGAGAGTCACATATATATATATATATATGAAAAAAGCACAGTATGCTTCTCACTGACTAGCTCTGTGCTATTGAATCATATATTAGAGAAACTTTACCCTGGAAATTCAGGTCTTACAATTTTAAAGTTTTAAAATGAAACCCCCTCAGGCTAGCCCAGCATAAACAATTAGTTGCTCCCTGTTAAACTCCATATCCATAACAGTCCATTTTGAATGTTTCATAAGGTACACTAAGGGACATCATTAGTATGTGAATTTCTTTCACAAAGAACACAACGAGGGCTTTAGGAAGAGAATGGACATATCCAGGGAAGATTGGCAGACAGAATGTCACAAGCTGCTCGTGCTGAGTCGATTCAGAATCAAGTGAAAGCATTTGAGCCATTTAACTCTACTTCTTTTGATCCTCAAATCTCTGCCTTCACATAATCTTATGAGTACAGTTTTCTAAACCCAATTTAATATCCTATCTTGATATTCCCTACTGGGTCTTCGGATTATTTCTTTAACTGTTTTTTCTTCTTTTCTATTTTCCTTTTTAAACTTTCATGATTTTTTTTTCTATGTGTGTATGTGTGTGTGTTATTCTAATATGAAAGCATTTGACTTTTTTTTGCCTTTTAACCTCTTTGCTTCTGCCATAGTTCAGGGGTACCCACCATACAGTTTATTTCCTCATCAATCATTATAGGCAAGTTTAATGCTGCTTCTGATCAGCTTCATTGACTGCTGCGTCCACAAGGCTTTACTTGAAATAGCATGAAATGCACACCACCTCTTCATTGATTCCTAGCTCAGAACCCAACTCTGAAACTTGAAATCTAAGAATATTTACCCCCACACACACCCTTTATTTGCATAAAGAGATTCTAGGAACCTTAACCGAAATGTTTACCTGCAGATAAACCTTGAACTTACAGTAATCAATAGCTGGAATCCCAATAATCCATCAAAAATAAGATCTGTTGAGAAAAAATAAATTGAACCTTTGTGGCAATTAGGTTGATTTAATACCATAGCAGGAAAAATAATTTGCTTTAGCTTTGCTCCTCAGAAGCAAGGATTGTATTTGAAACAGCAGAAAAATTCAGATACTAAAGGTTACCTAAATTCACATACTTAATTTTCATGAGAAAAAGCAGCTAGTGATTCTTCAAAGGACCGTACTGTATGGTCATCATAAAACATTTTCTGTCTTACTCTGCATGCATTTATGTAATCACCAAACCCACATGTAATATTTGAGAGTCACAATGTCAAGAACTTTGTATCAGTCAGAAATTACTCTACTCAAATGTTTTGTAACAATGCAGTTGTACCAAAAGAAATAAAATAGTTATTTATCAGTAACAATTCATACTTTTTCAAATAAATCAATATATGATGAAATCTGATCCAGTTTATTGTGCTACACATCAATGGAAAGTTCCAATGTGGAGCAGAGCAATGCAACCCATGAAACCTCTCAGCTGTGTTCTTCTTTGTGCAATTCATTACTAATACTCATTTTTAACTATTTTGGATTTATCTAAAGCATGCATGGAACTATGATAACAATCTCAATACTAAATCACAGCTTTTCCTATTTTGAGTTGAAGTTTTTTGTGGACACTTATTTCAACATAAGAGTGCTTTTTATAAATTTAGCTAAATTGGAAAGGAATCAGCTCTAAGTTATATCAAAATAGGTCACTTAGATGGAAATAATAGTGCTCCTATTTAAAACAAAATACTCCTACTTAAAATAATTAAGGGCTTGAATAATAGCTGCTATATTTATTTGGTCTTCATTCAACACACAGTGTTTTATAGCAGAAGCAGCAAGTGAGGGCTATTTTTAAGATGCCTGCCTTGATAGTAGGAAATCAAAAGTAAAAAAGGTTGTTAAAAAATCCTGGCATTGCAGTTTTTGCAGTGTCAGGTAGCACTGCTTCATAGACTGAACTGATCACTGGATCAACAGAGAAACATAACAGAAAAAGGAAAAGGAAAAGGAAAAGGAAAAGGAAAAGGAAAAGGAAAAGGAAAAGAAAAAGAAAAAGAAAAGGAAAAGAAAAAGAAAAAGAAAAAGAAAAAGAAAAAGAAAAAGAAAAAGAAAAAGAAAAAGAAAAAGAAAAAGAAAAAGAAAAAGAAGAAAAAGAAAAAGAAAAAGAAAAAGAAAAAGAAAAAGAAAAAGAAGAAAAGAAAAAGAAAAAGAAAAAGAAAAAGAAAAAGAAAAAGAAAAGGAAAAAGGAGATACCTAATCTGCACCTAAAGTCACAACAAAAATTAGTGTCAAGAATATGAGTTATTTATTTATTTAGACACTCAATTCCTTCTAAGATTCTTCTACTCTTTTTGCAAAATTTACATATATATATATATATATGTATTCATACTTGTGAATCTATCCCAAGAGGTTCAATATTAAGCATTTAGTTCAGTTATACTTGGGAGGATTACTCCCTTGCTTTTGTATCTATGTCTATGACTACGATTTGCAAAATCACAGGAATATCAGCATCTTTTAGAACTGAATTCTGATTAAACTGATGAAAGAATAGCTAAGATCAGGCAGGCTTGGTCTAGGTATTAATCTTATTGACCTTTATTTTCCTTAAATTTCAATTGACGTTTTATTTTCCCAAGATTTCAGATCTTTTTTAGTTTCTAGTTTCTGAGAGCTCATACAACTGTAGCCAGCAAGTGCCTTACAGATTTTCTATTAATTATTTTGACTATATCAACTTAAAATATAGGTTTGTGATAATGGATTAGATTACATATATGACATCACACAGCTTCCACATTATAGAAAATTTTGGGAACACCAAATTGCATATTTTTATTGCCCTGTGTGCATAGATAAAGGCTGACATTTCCTAGAGGAGTCCTTCAGCCAGGGATACCACTGTGTTGAATGAGGCCACAGATTCCCAATTTATTAGTCCATCTTAAAGTAAAGACTTCAGCAGCCAACATCAATCTGTGACTATAAACTGTCTTTTAGTCAGTAAAGAGAAAGTTTATGAAAGCCAGGAATTACTGTTCTGCATTTATTGTTGCTCTTTCAAGTTTCATCATTATTTTCCTTTAAAAGCGAATGTTCCTAAATTATTAACTTAGCAAAAAAAGGCTGATTTCAATCTCAACTAGTAGAGCATTAATAAAGTTAAGCCCCTTGTAAACCAGTCACATGCTTTATTTTACAAATATAAAAATTTGTAATGAAAGTGTGCATTCTTTGTTGGTTCTTTTTTTGTTTACTTGGGTTTTTTTAATTATGTGCAATCGTTGGACTATGTGTGTTCAAAACTGATTGTACTTCAGGAAAAAAAAGTTCATTGAGAGCAACTTCTTGTTTCATCAGTGTCCTGAGAAGATTTTTGTACGGTACAAGCATTTAAAATGTCTTTTCAGAAACAATCTCATTTAAGATGAATTTATAACTGTAGAGAACAGGTAAAACTAGCTCTGAGTAGCAGAAAATAAGCAGAGAGGAGAAAAACCCCACTCCTCAATTTCCAAGATTGCTACTGTCCACCTATATGTATAAGTCTGGTCAAAACTAGGAAAATTATAGTATAGAGCAACATGTTCTCAGTGCTACAATTCAGATTAAATATCACCCTCATGCTGTAGGTCTGTATGGCTCCAAGTCTTTCCAGCTCTGAAAGTAAAACTCATTTATTTGATAAGAGCTTTCCATAGAACTGCTTTCTGACTTTCTGCTAGTTTTGGGAGAAAGAGAAAAGGAAAAGTGGGTAAAAAACTACCCAATTATTGTTAATTGTCATTAGTAAAATAAATGGCTGCTTTTCCCCCCCAAAAAAATTTCCTAGGGATAGAATCTCCTACTAAATAATGTATTATACAACAGGCAGTGGCAGTATTTGCTGAAAAGCAACAAATCACTGCGATAGTGATAAGCAGGGTGCAAGAGAAGAAAGAATGATACTAAAGAAATGTCTGCTTAAAAGCTGATAGCAAAAAATGATGAACTAAAATACTGCCTTGGAAAACTGCAGCCTGAGACTGGAAAAAATCACCTAGATCATTGTAACTGGTTCCTTGCAGTTGTGTACATTCATTGCCTCATCCAGCTTTGGCCAGCTCATCACTGTAGCCCTAAACCAAGTGATTTGTCTATGGACAGCTACTGCAGTGAGGAAGCAGCCTGAAATAGAAAGAGGTCTTGGAGTTCCGAGATCCAAATTCCAAGAGCCAGCGCTCCAAAAACATCCTCATCCACTGAAAGAAATCACAGCAACTGACACATAAATCCAGGACATTAGGAAGGAAATGAAAGCAGTACAAATGTCAGACAGCCAGTGACACCAAAAGAGAAGGAGATAACAAGAGTAGTATTCATATTCCTGAAATAACCAATAATTTACCAGGAGTAAACCCCAACAGGCTATAGGAATACAGAATAAACTAATATCTTTAGCTGCTGCTCAGTTCTGGTATCTCAGTGTTCAGAGCATTTTAATAATGCCTGAAATAGAGAAAAAACTAGTGCTGATTGTCACATATGATACAGTAAACACCTATATGTTCAATAAATACAAATCTAAGTACAGTAAATAGATATTTTTTAAAGCAAAGCATATGACAGAGTGAATCAAATCACAATTTTTATTCTGTTAGCTGTGGGGAAACCTCAATATAAAAAGAGGAGGAAGGAGAAGAATAAGGAGAATATTCAACTTGTTTGACAAGTGGGGTTTTCTCACAAACACAACCAGGCAACGTTAAGTAAAATAAGGATACCTTTCCTGGAGAAAATTCCATTGTAATATCACTTAATCCTTTTTGTTCATTTTTGCATGAAAGAAAATAACAAGATGAAAACTAGAAATTCTCAGTGAAACAAAATTTTCTATGCGGAATATTTTATTTTCAGGTGAGATGTTTGCTCTGAGCCAGTTCATTATTAAAAATCATCACCCATGACTGCAGAATTTGCTGGAGGCTGTGGTTCAAGAGCCTTTTACTCCAGCTCTTGGCTGTAACCTGTGTCACCCTGCTCTGCTGTGAGTGAGACAACAGTGGAGGTTTCCTATGTGAAATGCCTGCCTGTCTATACTGGTTCCTACAACTCTATATAAGAGAGTTTTAAACTGTATCATTATGTTTTATCTAAATTAAAATAAGGTATCCACAAACGGCCTACCACAAATGAAAAATTATTTATGTGGTATCAGCCAGAAAAACTATCAGATTTAGACTACGATTTAATCTGTTTCCTATTCTCAAGCAAAATTTCTCTGAAGATATTTGAAAAAACCCTGAACTGTCTGAGACATCACATTCTTGGATTCTTGCAACAGCTTATATGGTCTTTCAAATACTGTGGCTTTTTGTTATCCTCAAAGTTACAAGTTATATTTAAAATGCCATTAAATCCAGGCAGTTTCCAAGTTAAGCCTTTTCTCTGTCTCAATTGTCCTCTCTTTAAAAATTAAGTTAATATCTTTCAAGTTATTAACACTGTCAATATTTTCCTTTCTAGAATAAAAGCATTTTAATTTAAAAATTACTAAAACTGTTATCGAAACTTTCTACCTCTTCAAAACTAGGTTCACAATAAAAAGAAATGTGAAAAGCCAAATTGATCCATTAGCGCTTCAAAAGGCTAAGCAGTGACAACAATATATGTCACTCAGTCATTTCCCATTTATTAATTACAATGGCAAAACCTCAACAGAGGATTAGAAAGAGGAAACTTTTGATTAACTGTTAAACAAAGATCTGTTAAAGGTCTTTGTTTCCTAATATTTTAATCTCTAATTTTAATTTGACCTGATCTAATTTCTCATTTTACAAAAAACAAAAAAGAAAAGTGTAATTTTTTCAGTGCAGCAACCCATTATCATCATTACAGTCAGACTAGCAGGCACAAAGACAATGCCAAGTAAATCAGCTCTTTATGCTCAACTCTGCTAGGCGTGGCTGAGGTGGAGTTAATTTTCTTCATAGCATTTTGCATGGTTCTGTCTTCTGGATTTTTGACCAAAGTGGTGATGATAACTCAGGGATTTTGGCACTGGTTGGAAGGGTGAGCAAATGGTTGCTTGCAGCTGGGGTTAACCCAATTCTGCAATGAATCCAACCCACCAATTCATCTTTCCTTATTTTAAGGAGGTTTTAAAATTGTTTTGTTTAGGTTTTTAAATTCACTACCATCCACATAAAATGTCCACAAAATGAAATCTAAATTTAGCTCCTGTTCTATGAGAGATTAGGCAAATGTGAACAAAAGGCAGAAATTCAAGGAAAGGTAATTAATACTATCAGAAACAGGCATCCCTAGTTTTCAGTTGCATACATTTTCCGCATTGCTAAAATCCCCCCAAAATTAGGGTATGTCACAGTAATCCAAGTAACAGTAGCAAAGATATGGATAGGAATGGCAGACATCATGAAGAAGCGGAAAGATCACAAACTAAGCAACCCACAGATAATAGAACATTTTTTGGTGTTAACAATAATAATCTGAACCCTTTTTGTTGACCTTATTTCTTTATTCTCATTTATTGTTATGTGAATATATTTGAATGTGCACGTTGTTAGTTATAATACTTTGTGCAGTTTGAAGATTTAGCATTTTCTTTTGTACACGCAACTCTGCCATTTCATGAAAGTTTTCCTATCTTTCCAAACACCTACTCCTAGTTTTAGTGTCTGAAGGTCAGTAGTAAAAATCAGGAATTACACAGCTCAACTTTACAATGCTAGGGAATGCTAAAATAGCCTTTCTCTTTCTTTTCATTTGAAGTGTCATTACGAAATGTAATTTCCATTTCTTTCATTTTGTTTTAGCTTACCACAGTGTTCTACTCACATATAGGGTACACTGAGACCTCCTCAAATAATGATGACATTCAGAAAATGTACATTTTCTTTACCAGCTCTACTACGGAAATATTTTCAGTATCTTTAACTATGTGGAGGCATTTTTGTTCTTATTCATCTCTTCTTCTACTTTCTCATTATCTAAAACAATGTTAGGCAAGCAGTTTATTACGTCCACATTTCTGCAGCCTTCCTCAGAGGTCTCCTCATCTCTTATCACTTATCTAACAACCAGCAGACAACTTCCACACGTTATTTGAACTATTATGAGCCAACATATTCCATTTGCTTAGCTTAAGAGCTAGAATACAAAATACTTTATTTATTTGCCTGGTTTAAGGCATTTCACACAAACATCAGACTTGGCACTTAGTCAGACTCTGGGGACCATGCTTACAAATTAAATAGCCAAGAGAGGCCCTTAACTGGGATTTGGCTTATTGAGATGAAATGTGGCCATTGGCCATAGTCCAGATTCCCCACACTTTGCAATATTCTGTAAAAAACAAACAAACAAACAAACAAATGACCAAACAAAAAGCAACCAAAACACAGTTTAGCTGGCTTTTAGCATGTATGGAGACAGCTCCAAGACAGCAAGGCAAAGCCGTTGTTTTGGGATAGATTTTCTGGTTCAGCTAGGATTTGACTCCACTGTAAATGTAACTCTAGCAAATGTCCTTAAGGAACCTAGGGAAAAAAATTGTTTACGGTTAAACTTTAATATTTCTTCACCGTGATTTTAAAATGCTGCATTTGTCAAACAGTGTACTGCTTCTTTCTCGGTAATTTGGAAAGGACAGTAATGATTCATAAAACAAGCTGCTACTAACGCTCTGGAGGGCATAGACATGTTTTTGTATTAGTTTTGTAATTTCTTCTAGATGAGGTAGATAAGCCCTTAGCTTCTATAGATACAAAATCGGATATTAAATATTAAAATTGCCAGTAATTTTGTAGCCTTCTGTGGGCAATTAAACTGTGGTGCAGGTTTTAATGACTCAGTCTCTCTACCTTGATTTACTTAGAGATGATAATTCTGGAAGCTGAAAACAAATCTGGAAAAAATGACTCCTTCAAATGAAAAAGTAGAGCTAGATCTCTCTGTTTAACCTTTTGCAAACCTCAGAGATATTTCAAAATTACGTTAGACTAAACGTCTTAAAATTGGTCAGCCTGAATTCTAGTATTTTGGGGTATTGTCCTTATTGAGGTGGGGGATTTTCGTGTGATTTTTTTTGTTTGTTTTTTTCCTAAATCAGTGTGATACTAAGCAGTTTCTATTTGAGCTATCACAGGGACTTTGTGAATGCTGAAATTTAGATGTGTCACATCTTCATTCTCTTTCAGGTCTAGCCTAATTTTTTTATACATATTGTATTTTTTGACACATAGAAAGTTCCCCTTCCTAACTTCTAAAAGCTGAAAAGAAAAAAGGAGTCTTCTACTCCATTGATTAGAACTCATACAGCATGCCAAAGTCACTCAACTTAGGAAACCAAAAATGTTTCATTTTTTCAGCAACATGTAGCAACAATTTTGTTATTTTCTAATTTAGCAATGCCTTAGAATTATATCTTTCACAAATAATTCTATATGTTGATTTTGAGTGCTACTCCAGGACAAAAAGAAAATTCAATGTAAGGAATCTTTATCTCATATATACAAATATCACTATTATGTAGTCAAATGTTTATGAATATTTGGGATGTAAGAAGTTGTTTTCTTGAGCAAGAAACACTTTTTCTAAGATTTTCACAAATATCTTATGATATTTGAGAGGACAGATACCACCTAGCAGGGAATACTATGTAAGTCTGGGTCCTCTCTTACCTTTTCATATAGTTCTGCCATCTGTTATAACATGAGGCACTTTTGCAATGATATAATGACATCCATTAAGAGAGTTTTTCCCTTGTAACTACATAATTAGGAAAAGTCCCACAGCTAACCAATACCATTATATTAACACAAAATCAATGAGTGGGCAGGGTCTATTGAAGCATGAGTCCGCATTTAGATGTGGTTTTGAGCATAGATGTGTCAAGATAGGAGAAAAATGTTCCTGTATTTTTCTCAGCTCTCCCTTACTTCCTCAACAAAAACAGTCACCCACGAAATCTGTTGAAAGAAACCTTCATGTCTGGCTACCCCTCATTAAAATGTTTTAAGTGAAAGCCCAGTGATGGTTTTTTTGTATTATTTTTACATAACCATAATTTAGCAGGCAGGTCTAAGGGAGCAGTTATTTCCCACATAGGGCAGAGTGATGTTCAGATTGTAACACTTCTGTCCAGCTCAGGTGCGAGTGCGGCCTGTGCAGCATGTCTGGCCTTGGCCTGACTGTGCTTGTCCTCCAGCTGCTGATACAGCTAAAACTTCTAAAGAATTATTTAGCTTCCTTCCAACTGGACAGGTGAGATCCCAGTAGCCATTGATCCTTGGTAACTGGGAATTAAAATTACACCCCAGTATGGTATGAGTGGGAATTACACTTCTTGTGGGCAATTGTCACAACAGCCCCTAAGAGAAGCTACTTTATACCACCTTCTGCATCATTTGACTGTGCCCATCCCTGCAAGACTTTGAAAAGTAGCTGCTCTAGAAATTGTTCTTTCTTCTGTTTGGATTTTTTCTCTCTTTATTATTGATCTTTTCTTTCAGGTTTCTCTGCATGTTTGTTGGTCTTTTGCTTTATATATTCTCTTTGACAGACTGCAGTGCTTTTTTTTTAGCGAATTTATTTAGCTTGTTTTCTTCTGCCTTTCTGTCTGCTCTTCATCTCCAGTCTCCTGGAGACGCATAAGAGACTGATCACAGTAAAGTTTGACTCAAATTTTCCAACATGCAACAGGTGAGGAGGTTCAAAACCAGGCAAAACTTACCTTCCCATCGGTATTTAGAAGAGAAGCTGAAGCAGTTTAAGCAAATATCTTCAGAAGAAAATGTTTTTAAGGTATCCTCTACATAGATTGATAGATATGCCAAGTCTAGGAGTGTGTAATGTTGATAAAATTAAATTGCATTAGACCCTTCTGCTCAATAAATCCAACTCACACTCCCTTGACATGGGCTGGCTTTAAAAAAACAAAAATACTCTTCACATGTTCTAAACATTCAGTACTTCTTAAACCTGGCTTCTCTTTGTAAATAATTCTTTTTCTGACACTTTGTATGCTTTTGTAAAGGTTTCATTAAAAGAAATAAGCATACACATATTAAAAACACCAAACCCTTCTATTAATTTCCTTATTGTAGCATTCAATCTCTTTGTGGCACTGTGCCTAGTTTGTATTACCAGGACTAGGTTTTTGCAAATGAAACTCTTTCAATTAGTGTTTCAGGAAGCAATTAAATTGTCTAAAATGTATTAATGAATACATTGAAATCTGGAAGAGTAGCCTTTTTCCAATACTTCCATTATTAATGCACCATCTGTTTTGTTTTGTTCCCTCACTAGTGTACAGTTTCAGTAACCTCATGTCCATAGAAGACAGTATTCTCAAAAAGCAAAGCCAAGAAATTTAAGCTGATAAGCAGTCTTAATTATACAGTATACATTCCAAATAATTTTACAGATACAATAATCAAGGATGACTTTTTTCCTCTCTCTTTTTTGAATGTTCTGTGTGGCAAAGTTCTCTGAATAACTGTGGGTTTGATCTCTGTTTTCTTGCAACAATAAAGACAATCAAATATTTGGCTTCAGTATCTGGGGTTATTTCTATAGCACTCAAAGAAACTAACTTTTGCACAAGGACACATACAATAATGAGGAGTAGGGGCATTCGAGCTTTCATTAGAGAAAAGGCTACAGACATCAGATACATTTTAGGCATTATTTGTGTAGAATACTTGAAAGAATTTGAGCTAATCGAGGCAGGGCCATGTATATCACCATCTGTAGAGAGCATCCATAAAATATCCTGAGGTGATGACTTGAAAAGACACAGGAAAAATATTAATTCATTCAGGCTGACAGAAGTATTTCTTTCTCTTTTAATGGTAGGAATCATCTCATTTGACCTCAAACCAAGGTAAAGTATCAGACAGTTTCAAATCTGTTCTAAAAGGCGCAGATTGCTCCCTTACACACTTGTGGCTCTTTTGTGGGGTTAAACAAGGTGCAGGATGAGATGATGCACTGGATGCCCTTACAGTGAGGGGCAGAGCAGTCATCGCCCTTTCACTTCAGTATTGAACAGGTAATTTCTAGGGATGATAAGCAACTTTGATGTTTCCAGTCCCACAGTGGGTAATCCTGAATATGCATTTAGCTACGGAGATCCTGAGATGCATTGCTTCATCTTTGCTGGTTGTATTAGGTACACAATTGTTTATAAAACTGCAAGTTTGCAAAATCTCTCTCATGACAAATTTTTGTGGGCCCCCCGCAGTTTCTGCAAAGAACATGAATCACATCTGGTTTTCAGGATGAAGGCTCTTTCCATTAAAAGATGAGGCCAGTTGATGGTAGAGGGATGATGGTGGGATTTCTTTGGGAACAGCTAAACCTTAGACATGAAAGAGCCCAAATCTGTGCAATTTCAGAGGATGAGCCTCAGTGTGCATTTCAAACCCAAGCTTTCAGAAAGGCCAGAGGTGATGTGCATTAGGAAGGACTGACAGTGAGAGGTATTATTTCAACTGGCACGTCTGGCTTCTTGGGTTTAATGTCAGGGGGGAAGTTTCTTATCATTTGCTAGTTTGTCTGCCAACTGAAAGTCCCCCACCCTTCCCAGGAATAAAGAAAGCAACATATAGATTATGTGTGAGGAGATAAAAGGAGCCCACTATCAGAATGAGGATAATTTTTGTCACAGATTTGTGACTGAAACAGCAAAGCCAACTACAGAGCACAAGCCCAAGGTTCTCAGGTTCTGCAGGCTGCACTGTATTTGTTACCATTCCACCACTTAAAAAATTAGCTTGGGTGCATCCACCTGAGCTGCATTTATGTCCAAGCCCTCTGAGAAACCTATGCTCTGTTGATTTGTAAGAGCTTGAGGAGAAAAAAAAAATTGCATTTTTTTTCACTTTTAAGGAGGCTTTTTATTACCCAAGCAATGTGAAGGGATCTAGTATAAAGGAGATTTAGTCCTGAAATTTTAAACATTATATAAAAATTTAAATTAGTCTCTATTCCTCAAATTGTTGTCATTATGAAAAGGTCAGAGATGATGAATTGTTTGTTGCTGCTGCAGATATAATGTACTGTACAGTTCTATTATTTGCTGTTGAAGAAAATATGATTTATTGTATAGTGTCAGAAAATATTTGCTCCAGGCCTGCAGTATATGAAATATATAGCCTGTTTTCAGCCATGTTGCTTAAGGGTACTACCATACAATCTTCTGAGGCTAAAAGGGAGATTTTTCTAGTAGTCTAAATGATTATTTAGTGATTTAGCAGGAATATTATGTCTTCAAAATAGTTTTCACAGCTACACATCGAATGGTCTAATTAATAGGAAAAAAAAGCAATAAACAAAAAATGCACTAAGTGGCATTTCAAAAGCTACTGACCTTTGCAGTTGTTCGAGGAGATATTCTATATGCTGCAACCACAGCCACATGATGGGAGCCGCAGTTAGAAAGTCAACAAAAATCTGTGGCTTCTAATCACAGAGAGAAACAAGATTAAACAATAACTTGTATTAAATAAAAACAACTATGTAGAAACTTTTTCTTCATCTTAGTTTTGCTTTTATCTTTTTCCTTTCCCAAATCAGAATCAAAAAGCAGGAATAAAAAAAAATTAAAAACCTAAATTGTAAAGTAATCTTTACTTTGATTGAAATTGTTTACTTAGTTCTAACTTTAAAAGTACTGCATTTAACTTAAAGTGAAAATCTAGAAGGTGAATTTAAATCACAAACTTGGAGATTTTGAAAAATGTGGAAGGTTTTTTAAAAGAAATTAAGTCTAACCACTTTTCTGTAAATGTAATCAGTTCCAGAAAACCTGCCCTTTCTAGCAAATAAATGTCAAAAATTTTCTAACCTGTTTCAGTTGTGTTTTCTGATCTGTAATGCAATAATTTCATTTCAAATCATCAGTATTTTAGCAACGAACATTTTGAAAAATAGTGTCTTACTCCAGCCTGTGCCACAATTCCTATTTTGAGCAACAGAACACACAGCCATTTTGAAAATGGACAATTTTTTATGAGGGTCTTTGAAACAGGTTTCAAGTCTTCAGTCTCTACTGCTGAATTCACCTTCACATATGAAAAACAAGAACAGAGTTATAATTACCTCAAGGCACTTATTTTCAAAGAGTATCTGGTACATTATATCTGCTCAACAGGAGAGTCTCAAAGAGTGTGGGGAGACACTATGAAAAGAAATGTAAGGAACACAAGAAGCTGGGAAAACTGGTATGTGTATGAACACATGCTGAGAAAGGCAAAGAGACATTTTCCTAGGGCGTCTTTTGAGAATTATGACATCAAATTCTAAAGTACTTTACAAAAATGTGGCAAATTCATCTCAGCTGGTAGCTCTGTTAATGTCAGTGGAGTTACAGTGGGAATGAATTTGTTCCAATGAGAGCATCACAAGGAGTACACTACTGTTAGACTGTTACATTGGTTATTAACTCGCTTTCCTTTCAGTGATAAAGAGTATAGCTGGAGCTTCGTGGATCTATTTTTACACTATGTAAAGTATTTGCTGCACGGATCAAAGAAATATGAAACCAAACTTATCATGGCACAGACTGGTGGAAAAATGGGCTAGACTGAATGAAATGTCTTTGAAATATTCTATGGACCCAGCATGAAGCCTGGTTAAAGTTGCATAGCTTTCCGTTTGAAAGGTCACGTTCAGAATTGGCTTATAACTTTGTGAGAGGGTTACTTTTCAAGCTGAAATTGTTAATAGTCATTCTCAGTGAGACACTTTTTTTTAAGAAAATGAGCAAAAAAGGGGAAATGATTTTTAAATTTTACTTTTGATTAATTGCCTTCAGTGCATACGAGAGCAGAGATTGAGCAGCTGGTGTGTACCCGTATCAAGAAGGTGAGAAATATAGTTCAGGCAGATGAGAAACTTGTCTCCCTGAGTGCAGACAATGACTTGGGAAGCACTAAATGGAATAGGGACAATACTGGGACTGAAGAAGGGAAGAATGGTGACTAAACCTGTGAACTTATTTCTAAATTTTTGGTGGTTTTCCCCCTTCAAATGCTCTTGGCATCCCATTTTCAGTCTTTCCACAGTGGATTTTCACTCTTGGAGATATCAGAGCAATAGTCTGTGTGTGCAGTGAGTAGGAAAGCAGTCCCAGGCTGAATGGGGTAAAACAAGGCATTGTATATACATTTATGCTCTGTCTACCCTCAGGATCACACTTGTACAAAATAACCCCTCATGTCTATGCACAGAGAAAGGTCACCTTGGTCCTGTTTGGGTAGATGTGTTTCTGATATGTCAGTTGTAAATTTTGGGCATAGCCCTGCCTAAGAATGCTGAGATAATACATGAGTTAGAAACTGCCCTGATGTCTGCCTCCCCCAAAGATAGGGTGGGTTTCCAAGGTGAGCTCTACATTAGGCATGTGGTGAAAAACACACAGCTAGGGAGGCTCACACAGCCTGTGCCGGAGGCTGAGGTGCCATTCATGCAGGGGTGCATTTAGCTAGAAATGAATTTAGGGAAAGGACCTTCTCCCCTAGGTCCGTGAAGGTTATCTGATGGACAGTCTCTAGGAAACAGCTGAGGCTGTCCTAGAGTCAGGATCTCTGCCATGGTTTGTGTACTAGCATGATGGAGGTGCTTTATCAGCAGCTGTTGGGTGACCTTTGGCATGAACTGAGAAAGGAGAATGGTGCTGTATCAGATACTGTCCTGGCCCTCAATCATCCCAGAGGTTTGTCCTCCTTCCCTCCATGCCCTCTCCCTTCCCTAACCCTGGAGACACAGCATGCACCTTTTGTGTTTCCACTCCTCATGCTGCTCCTGTGACAGCTGGAAACACCCCTTGCTTGTCTCCTGGCAGAGGAACAGAAGATTGTCTCTATTGGTTAACCAGGTGCCTCTTTCATGGCTTTACTTTGGAGGAAACATCCTGTTCACCTACCAGTGCAGACTAAACCTCAGAATCACCCCTCTCCTTCCTCTTCTGTTTAGCTTTGCCCTGAATTAGCTGAAAAAGTGCCCTGATTTCTGCTCCATCCACCTGAGAGGAGAGACAATCCTCCATAGGTGCCACGTCAGCACTGCCCATTTCCTGGCACCAGAGAGCCCAGCCCCACTCCTTGCTGTAGCCTTTTTGTGTGCAATAAGATGGAGCAGTAAACAAAGAATAATCTTTGTCTGTTCAAACACGTTAATGACCAACCAGTCAATACCAGCCTATTCATTTATTAGAAACTGAGAAAATTCCTGTTACCTTTTGAGACCTGACTACTGCAGGTGGTGGGTTTGTTTGTTTAGTACGTAAGGAACTATTGATCCGAATATTTAGGCAAAAGCTAGAATGCTTATTGTGAAGTGTTGTTGAGATGTGTGCTTTCACTGGGCTAATCTAAAGCAAAAATTATTAAAGTCAGGTCAATAATATGGATTGCTCCCTTCTTTAACATCTTGCTCAAAGAAATACAAATAAATTTATTTATATCCATTTGTAATATAGATTTCTGCATCCATCTCCAATATACTAACATTAAGTCTTGTGGGAGTTCAACTGGTAGGTTTTTCCTTATCATATTTATTGTCATTAAATTTGTTGAATAATTTTGATACATAATTTTATGTGTATACCCTGTGAAATAGCTTAAAAAAATCAGTGTTTAAGGCTCTTCCAAGGCTTTGAAAAACATTTACAAGGAAGATATGTTATGGGTTCTTGACTCATTAAGTTTGGGAAATATATTTTCATATTTCCCAGCAATATTCCCTCTTTTGCTATATATTAAAAATGGAATTCCTCCCCTATAGATTTCTAGTTTCCTTTGTAAACATGTTTGTCTGCATTAGACCTTCACACTTCATAAATCATACCTTACTTGCACACTGTGTTTTGTTTGTGACTACAAGCAGGAGCCCTGTGCTTCCTTTCTCCAAGTGAAGTCATTTGTACTTTGGTAATTTTATTGACTTCAATGTATGCAATTTTAGTTTGAATAAACTTATGGCAGCTTGCATTTATATTACTGCTCAGTTATAAAGCACTCCAAATGCATTATGAAAACTTTGAAGGTACAGAAATGAAAGATCATTTGCAAGGAGAATATATACAAAAGGTCACATTTGATACTTAGGATTGATGCTTCCCTGCATCCCAACTGCTCCTCTTCTGAGCCATGGAGCTGTATTGATAAACACACTTATCTTTCTTGATGGTAAAAATGTCCTGCTTTCTAGAATCAGTCAAGTAGTACAAAAACCAGTGGGGTCTCCCAGGAGGCATGTCCTCACGTCTAGTTGTTCATATTTGTGTTTTTCAGCTGTCTCACACAAGCATAGCATCCACATTCAGGCACATTCATCACTTCAGCATTAGGAGGCTTATCACTTGCTGTCATAAGGTGATCCACTGACAGATGCTCTGGCATTTTCCTCACCCTCAGTACTGTTTCCATTATATCTTGTATAGGTCCTCTGAAGGGAGATGACAAGCACATATGGAGACAAATTCTTTGAAACACCAAGTAAACCCCAGTCTTTCTTTTCAAGGAGTATTGAATATTTCTAGTTTATTTGAAAATGGGTTGTTCTCTCTGAAGAATTTGAGTTTATTTTGGGAAGGGGTAGATTGTAGTGGTGGTGAATGTTCTTAACCATATGTATAAAGTAATTATGGTCCTTTTAGATAATTTTAATTCATCACACTATATTTATTACAACTCACCAATATCACGGCACTGTTAAACATATGCAATAAATTTAACACATGCATCCATTTTGTAGTGTAATTAAAACTCATCACAGAAAGCTGAAGGATGATGTGTCCAAGATCCTACCAAGAATTGGAAAGCCTCTTTCAGGAGACTGATTGTACTTCATATGATATTGCTAATAAATGCATTCTTTTTTTTCCTCAGATCACTGGCAGCTAGACTAGAGTGGTCTGAAGGGAAAAACTCTGCAAAATAATAATGTGGCATTAGAAAGGCTACTTGTGCCCATCTTCTTTGTAATAACCTTTCTTGTTCAAAGCTAGCAGAAGAAAAAAATACTTGTACTGTTATGTGCCTTTTTCTTTTTTCTGGTAGCTTGAACTATTTGCAGTATCTCCGTTATTTTCCTCTTCTGAAAGGAGGGCATAGAAAAGCATATTTATTGTACTTTCTGTCCTAAGTTGACCACAGGGCTTGAGGTTTAATATCTCAGCACTTCACAAGTCTCATGTTTACAACGTCTGTGAGGTAGTGAAGTTTTAGAAGGTATGGCAAGATTTTTTTCAAGGCTGAAAGAGTTTAACAATTCCTTGAAAATCTACAGCATACATTCTAATGCAGAAAAATCCTTCCTTCATGTACAAGTGCAACATCAATTATCTCTATGGAAATGGTCACTGAAAATCAGAATATAGTATAATATTATATATATGTTTCTGTAGGAGTGAATCTGGTAATTTGCTTATAAACCACCATAACCATCCCACATCCTCCGTGGTGTTGAAAGGAAGGTTGTTTTTATGGTCGTGCATTGCTCTTGCCCCTCGGTGTGAGGATGTTTGGTGAACATGATTTTCAGGCAATATGGGACAGCAATGTCAACACCTGTGTGCCAAGCCAGCATAAGAAAAAGTGCAGAGAGAACAATGTTCACAGGCTATGAACAGGAAAGCAGCTCTCTGGGTGGAGGTGTAAACCATGTCTTTTCTAATTAGGCCAAAGACGAATGGTTTGCAAAGGTCCCAATACCCCTTTTGCACTTGCAGCTGGTCACTGATGTTGTGTATGGGATGTCTGACAGCGTTTTGAGTTCAGGGTGGAGTATAGGACAATAGTTTTTGCAGATAAGCATTTTTGTGGATATAATTTCACACTTTGAACCTAGAAAAAAATAAAGTTCTGAGATAACAACTTAAAATAACTTCTTGTGCTTTTCCTATTTAAAAAAACCCTGTGTATTTTAATATACGCTGTGTACAAACAAAGATATTTTTAATCTAATTTTTTTAGGCAGGAGAGGGTTGTCTGTTTTCATCTGGATTTTGGCTTTATGGGTTTTCATACTCTTGCTGTTCATTATTTTGAAGAATGGTGGAAATAAACAATTTCAGCCAATTCATGGAGATCATAACCAAGGCATCTGTATGTTCTTTCCCCATTTCTTTTCTCAAAGACTCCACAGGATAGGCAAGAACCCAGCTTCTGAAATTTAGATTTATCACCAAGATGTCTGATCAACATATCCTTGATCTCAGCAGGACTCTCCCACTGGGAGTTGAACTAGGTGCAGATTTATTTAGAACAAAGCAGCCAGTGTGTGACTGTTCCCAGATGACTTTCTGAGCACTGCACATTTGTGGGCATTAGCTTACAGGCTACCAGGTTCAACAGATCTCTTTACCCATTGTTATTTCAATGTATCAAGGCATAAGATCAAGGCAGTCCAGATATGTCAGATTATATATTTTCTTCTCATTGTATTGTCTTGTTTTTCTAGTACCTTTTCTGGGCTAGTTGCATTTGTTCATTTGTTTGGCTTTATGTAGGTTTGTTCTAGTGTTTAAATTGACCCAGCAACACAGTCCTATTCAAAAGACTGTTTTGTGAGTAAGAATGTTGACCTGAATAAAACCAACCTAATATTCCAGGTAAAAATTGCCCTTTTTAATTATAACCTCTCAGGTAGAGTTGTAAGGTGTATATAATTTTTTTACGTTCACAACAATGAGAAGCTTGTTCATTAATTCTGTTAGTACTGTAGCTCTATGCACTTTGGAAAAAAAAAATGCAGATTCCAGTCTTTAGCATAACCAAATTATACAAGTCTAGTGAGCAGTGATATAAATAACAGCACTGATGTCTTCAAGCATCAACTGATGTCTGCTAGACTTGACAGGTTCTAGTAATTGGAGAACCTGTGATTGACTTAGCAATGCCTGTGCTTCTGTATACTGCTGTAGAAAGAAAGCTTTCTCTCTGTGGGTGGAGAGGGGTAGGGGAATCTAACAAAAAAGAAGATCAGAAGTTATTTAAATTTATTAATCTCGAATGTCAGAAACACAGAGACTTTAATCATTGCTCTTTTTAAGGTCCATTTATTATTACTGATTTTTCTCTTCATATTTCCCCAAATTTGAAAGGAAATAAAAAAAGATAGTTGGTTCTCTACTTGATAGCTGTTTCTGTGCCCATTGTTCAATAACTGATGGGTACTTTTGGAGCTGCAGTGCTCTATGGGACCTGAAAAGTTTACATAGCACATGGATAACTACCACAATGCTTTTGCATCCCTGAAGAACTTTTACCATAAACCCTTAAAACTGGCTATACAGCAGTGGTTCAGTGTTTGTCACAAAGCAGCATTTAAAGGACTCATTTGACTTTATAATGTCTAATTTGTGCATGTTTTTATTAGAAGGAGAGAGTTTGAAATGAGCACAAGGGCAAAATAAGACATAAATTAGGACAGTGACTACTCATAATACTCCAAAATTCCCCTTACTCTTCCATATTTTTCTGACACATCATCTCTCCCAGATGCAGTGAGAATGAAGCACCAGCTATGTGTGTCAGCAACAGTGTCTTAAAATCCTGATAAATGTTCTCAAATAGGAAACTTTTTCTGTTTAAAAATGGCAGAGAAGGGGAGGAGAGCCATGCGACCCCCTTCTGTCTGTTGCTTCTCTGACACTAATTTCAATATGCTTATTGACTGGCAAGAGGAAAACCTGTTAGCAAGAGGTGTTTAGCTGTGGGATCTGAGACAAGGTTGTTTAATAGTGGTGAGCTCTAAAAATGAACTTCAACCTTCTGGGAGGGTTTGGCTTGAATATTCATTTCAGTCCTTTATATTGGTGGAGGTTTCAGAAACAGATTGCACACATATATATTTGGAATAGTAAATCATAGAATCAAAGAATCACAGAATCATAGAACTGTTTGGGTTGGAAGGGACGGTCATCTAGCTCAACTCCTTTGCCATGCACGAACAGCTTCAGTCTGACCAAGTTGCTCAAATTCTCCTCTCAAGGCTGAACAGCCGCAATTCTCTCAGCCTGTCTTCATAGGAGAGATGCTCTGGCCCTGTGATCATCTTCATTCCTCCATTGAACACACTCCTACAGGTCCATCTCCTTCTTAGGTTGTGGGCTCCAGAGCTGGATGCAGGCCTCAGGTGGGGTTTCACAAGAGCAGAGCAGAGGGGCAGAATCACCTCCCTCAACCTTCTCCTCACACTGCTTCTGATGCAGTCCAGGATGCAGTCGGCTTTCTGGGCCGCAAGTACACATTGTCAGGTCACGTTGACTATCAACACCCAAATCCTTCTCCTCAGGGCTGCTCTTAATCCAGACTGTCCAGACTGTTTTTGTGCTTGGGATTGCCCTGATCCAGGTGCAGGATCTTGCACTTGACCTTGCTGAACTTCATGAGGTTCCCACAGTCCCACCTCCCAAGCCTGTGCAGGTCCCTCAGGATGGCCTCCCTTCCCTCCAGCGTGTCACCTGCAGCACACAGCTCAGTGTCACCAGCAAACCTGCTGAGGGTGCCTCAGTCCACTGTCCATGTCACTGACAAAGATGTTAAAGAGAGCCAGTCCCAATACAGACCCCTGGAAATGACACTCCTCACTGGTCTCCACTTGGACATTGAACCATTGACTACAACTCCTTGGGTTCCACCATCCAGCCAATTCCTCATTCACTGTGTGGTCCATCTGTCAAATCCAAGTCTTACCAGTTTAGAGACAAGGATCTTGTGTGGGACAGTGTCAAATGCTTTGCACAAGTTCAGGTACATGGTGTCAAGTTCTTCCCTTATCCATCAGCGCTATAATCCCCTCACAGAAGGCCACCATATTATTCAGGCATGTCTTGTCCTCAGTGAGGCCTTGTTGGCTGCCATCAGTCACTTATTTCATATGTGCCTTAGCATGGTTTCCAGGACGACGTGTTCCATGATTCTGCTCCATGATCTTGCTGGGTATGGAGGTGAGATTGTCTGGCCTGTATTTCCAGGGTTTTCTCAAGTATAGCAAAGCCTGTTTCTGGGAACAGAGTTGTAATAGATGATGTCTACCTGTGCCTTCCACACTTATTTTAGTTTGTCATCAGGTTTGTGATAATAAACAGAGATAAACCACAAGGTTCTGTAAAGATGCAAAAAGTAATAATGCTTTGGGCTAAAGGGTAGAGAATAAATCAGTTCTTATGGTCTCACCCCATTGTGTAAAATTAGGTTTTGTAAATAACATCCCAACTAATATTGAAGCATTTCATCTGGGCTTTCTGGACCTAGGTAAAACATGTTCCTTCATTTTAGTTCCTTAATATATCAAAAAAAATAGTCATGTCCTGTGCTTGCTAATGTCTACATTTCTGGTATCTTTATCTCCTGGCCTGTTCTGAGCAGCTAAAAATGGTCTTTTTACAAATTCACTTCTGAATTAACATTTTCATGATACAGGAGACTAAAATGTTTTGGCCAGGCTCTCTTGCTGCTTTAGTTGCTTCTCACACCATAAATGTTGGCTGGAGAGGCTCATGTTCAATTTTCCATGTGACTCAATAACCATGTCTTCTCCCAGGAAGGCCACTACAATGGCATTTATATGCCCAGAACTCAGGTTTTGTATTTGCAGAACATAATACATTATTATAATTATTTTCCTTTCTTGGTGTTTTGGGGATTTTTTGGGGTTTTTTGTAATAAACCACGTAAAAGGTTACTCAACACATCACTTCATACATCCAATGTTTTCTCAACAGTATAAATGATGAACTGGAGAAAATAGAAGAGAGAAGAGAGGACTCTTCTTCATAGGATTTTGCTGACTTATTTTTAACTTAGAAGAATGACCATCTACCATGCCAACAGATGCTTTAGAGAGGAGTATAATAATAAAAATCACTGTTAATGTAATTCAGCTATATCTCATTATTGTGAGCACTAAAAAGAAGAGGCTACTAAAAGAAAGCTGGGTTATATTGATTTATGGTTGTCCTTATTCAACAGAACTCTCCTTTGAGAAAGCACTCAGGCAAAATTAAATTGCTTAAGTATTTATGCAAAACGAGAAATACCTGAAAGAGATAAAGCAGTTGTTTTCAGTGTGTCATTTTCTGCTAAAATTTTAGAGTGATTACCCTAATTGGAACTGTTAACAGTAGAATGAGATGCCAGCTGTTGGAGAAGAGGATAATGGAAAAGGCTTTGTAAAAGTAGTCTGCAAGATCAAACCTTTGGAAGGAAAATTATAATTTATCTGATGAGTCTCCAGTTTGGCTGAACTAAAAATACAAAGAGATGAATGTTTTGGTTTGGGGTTTTTTAGCTATTGTTGTTGTTGTTGGGTTTGTTTCTTTCTTCCAATTATTCATTTGTAATATATTTTGACTTGCAGGAAAAACAAACCTGTTTTTTTGCAAAACAAGAGCTCCATGGGGGACACTGCAAGGAATGACTCACTGAGTGTGATAGGTTCGCCCATCCTGAAGGTGAACATGCAAATACCTGTTCCACCAGCAGCCAGAGGAATAGCAAGGATGCCTGTCTGTAGCTCCTTTTCTGATGGCACAGGACAAAACCAATTCAGGAAGCTCTCACCAAGTGTAAACATTTTTCTCACATTTTCGTTGTCTTCTTGCTGTGGATGTGAATGCTGTATGTCCTCTCTTAAGATTCCTGGAGGCATCATGAGTGTAGCAGTCCATTTTTCTTCCTTGTTCTCTGTTTTCAGTGAGTGATGCCACCAAGCCAAAAGAAGGGAGAAAGAATGGCATGAGGAAAGCCAAGGAATACCAGTTAAAAGGAAGAAGTTTATACAGTAAATAAAAAGCCAAATAAAATCTGTGCAGACACAATTAGTCTTCCCACAGTATTGCTCATGTTCCAACATACCCAAGGATGATACAGGGACTGCTAAAGGATGAAAAGAAGTCTGTTGGTTATTCTTTCCATAGTATCTTTTGGGAAAAAGAGGTCTGAAAAAAGCCTCTTTCACTCACCTCAGTTGTGACAGCATTCTCTGTCAAAGAGCAGAAGACTTAAAATGTTACAGACATCCATACTGTGTTTAGTGCAGTAACACTGATGAAACTATCAGGACCAGATATATCTGAAAGTGCTGAAGGTGAAGTAAGTCCCTTCCGTGGCATCCTTATTTCTGAAAATACACTGTGGGACTCTGAGCAGCTCTTTATAACAATGATGTTTACAAACATCATCATAAACATATTGAAAAATACAGAATATTTACAAAACACAGTTTGTATTAAAACCTTCTTTTGGTAGCCAGTTGCTGGTGAGGGTCATACTAATTCCTGAGTAAAAAGAGACAAGATATATCAAGGGATAACTGAATGCGCTTTGTCTGTGTTTTATTTCTATTTAAAGTATTTGGCAGGATCATCTAACAGCCTTTTAGGGGCCCTCAGATACCTGAAAGCCATTTGGGGCTGGCATATATACTGCATAGTTTACATGAAACACATGTCTTCTGGAGACAGCTAGAGACACCATAGGACATTGGAAATGGTTGTAGTTGTCCAATGTCCCACACAACATCCTTATCACCAAAGGGAGAGACATGGATTGACAGATGGAACACCCAGTGGATAAGGACAGGTTGGATGAACACATTCAAAAGAGTTGCAGCCTTTTTGGACGTCCTTTTGTGTGGCCTGATCTCCAGCTGCCTTCCAGAAACATTTAGATCTCCCTCAGTAACTGTTTTGCTACCATCTCCAGCTATAAGACTCAGAGCTGCTGGCTTAAAAAAAAATTAGGAGCCATATGTGGGTATTTGCATGTTGGTAGTTCGGCTTTGCAAACTAAGCTCATGAGTTTTACGGTGTCAATCTTAATGGCAAACGCTGCCCTCACACTGGCTCCTGAAGACAGATGTCTACACCTTACACCTTATTTCAAACACCTATGGATGTTTTAACAGTATGTATGTAAAGGGAATGGGAGTTGATGCTCTTGAAGCAGGTAGCCATTAGCTCATGCTCACTCTATGCTATTATTATTAGTTGGAAGATTCAGGTTTTAACTTGGTGTGCGCAAAAACGGTGGAATACAATAGCATATGGAATCTTTTGTTTCATTTTATAGGGGTTTTTTTTACTAAATTTAGATTTGGTTTTGGCAAGTCAGATGTAATGTGTATCTTTCACACCCATTGTGAAGGAGATTTCACTTATAGCTTACCTTAAGAAGGAGGTAAATGGCTACATAGGACCCACATTAAATGTGTAACACAAAAATCATCTTACTTAATTTTATGGATTCACAGGAAAAAGTGACAGGTATCGGAA
Organism: Corvus kubaryi; assembly: GCF_017639235.1. NCBI lineage: Eukaryota > Metazoa > Chordata > Aves > Passeriformes > Corvidae > Corvus > Corvus kubaryi. Next base: position 6,149,892 of record NW_024581116.1, on the reverse strand, counting down.
ATGCTGCCTATTCAGCTGAAAAATCTGAGGCAAAGCAGAGGGTGAAGTTTGCAGCACACTAAGTGTAAAAGGGCTGCCAGGTTTATCAGTTTCCTTTACAAAAAATCCATTGCTACCAAGGGTTTTAAAATATGCTTCTAACAATCCATTCTGCACAGCACAACTCAGCAAGTAAGTCTGAAGGAGAGAGCAATTATTTTATTAATTTTCTTGTATTGAAATCAGAACAAGTAATTTTGATGCACATCTGATGCAGAGTGGGTAGGGACATGTAAGGCTTTCTTATTCTACCATTTGCAGATTTTTTTCAGTTTAAACTATTCAACCTCACTAGTTTGTGGCTTTTAATCTCCAAAGAACTCTGAAAATATTTCAGTCAGGCAATTTCCCACTATGCCAAATTCCGGATAATGGTAATGGCTACTCCAAAGAGCCTTACAGGTTTAGGCTCAAGTCATGCAGGTTTTCTGCACACACCAAGTTATAGACAGGACTGCTGACACTGACTGTTAGTAAGGTTTCTCAGCTGCTTCCATCTAAAGATTTTGTTTACAGAATCTGGCTGAAAATTTTGCCAAAATTTAACTTGTTTAAATGAACTGAATATATTTAGTTGCCAAAATTACACTAGTTTAAGTGAAATTAATATATTTAGTTGCTCTGGAATTAAGCCAGAAGAGTAGATACAAGATATGCTTTTTTGTTTATTTGTAAAAAAAGTTTGTGACCTTTTTTTAGTTATTTAAGAAAAAACAAAACACTCTGCTAGTCTAGTGTTTTCCATCCAGCACTTACTCTTTTTGCAGTGATTGTGAGACTAGAATTGTATCTTCTACCACCACAACAGAAATCCACAAGTCAGCAATCAGCTTGGGGAAAAAAAATGAGTGTTCACCACAGACATACTGAAGCTTCCCTACAAATAACTCTGATGGCTCTGAGCACATTGAGGGGGTGAAGGATTCACTGAAATTATGGCAATTTTCCCTCTAAAGTCATCCAGAGGAAATGGCTGCAGGGTTATTGTGTCTTATGAGTCTTCAATGATTCTTCAGCTGCACAAACTAGAAAACAAAAAGGACAGCAGCAGAACAACAGCAAAAGTACAATAAGGCAAAGAGAGTAGACTGAGACAAAGAATCAGTCTGGAGACACTATGATTAGAGGATTCAGCCTTGATAAGAGGAAGACAGATATAGCAACAGTGAAGATAACACACAAGAGTGGAGAATGTGATATAAAAGTAAAAGAAAGGATAGAGAGATTGAAGTTGAGAGAGGAAAAAAAGTGAAACTGGACAGGGCAAAAAGACATAAAACATGGGACAGGTATGTGAGGAGAGGTCTGGATGTTGCTGGGGTGTAGTTTACAAGCAAATATCACCTGAAGAGGAGACAAAGCACCATCGCAGAACTGATCACTCAAAAGTTAGGAATACTAGAATTCAATTTGCTTAAGTGAAACAGAAACGTACAGTAAAATGCAAAGTTTCTTGAAAAAAAACCATCAGGACTTTTTTTAATGGCTTTCAAAAACATATTCAAAGCTGCATCTTACTGACTGGCAGTAGAATAGTAATGGTACCATCTCTTCCCCCATAGGAATATCAAGAACAGTTAACGTTTTCAGAGTGCTAAAATATTACAGGGGTCTGTGTAAAAGATAAATGAGGAAATTGTTCATTCTGTCCCTAGAGAGCAGATTTCATGTTCCATATTTATTTCATTGGATCGAAAACCCTTGATGTTCCTGAAAACCTCACATGAAGCCTGACGGTATCTTTGGGAGTAAAAATGGAATTTTTACCATGGAATTTTCTAGATAGATCTCTGTACCATCTTCAGTGCAAACACCTAAACTCATATTTGAGTTTCTTTAACAAGGCAACCAGCTGCTGTACCTCAGCACAAAGCAAAGTGGGCAGTGGGGACCTGTATGAGAATAAATGATGGCACCAAAAAGGTAATATGAACTCACCCTCAGTACCACACATAAGGGGGACCTTGCAGTTTCTTATGCTGCTGTGGTGATAAACACAGGCTGAGGCACCTAAATAAAAAATCTTTTGAGTAAGATAAACATTTTAGGGGGATGTAACATAATTTCCCACTAGCATCACTGAATAAGAAATTAACAGTCTGAGAACAGAGACAAAGCTGCATATTTCATCTACTAATGGAGGTTCTTTTTCTGCACTCATTAACACAGCTGAATGACACATAGAGGATTTCATCATCAATCAATTGTTTGTGAATAATCTTCATACTCACTCTCCAATTTGCTGAAGAATTACTTTGAAAGAAAAGAATTGAATTACTGTTCTTAATGAAAGTTCAGTTACCAAAAAAAAAGAAAAAAGAAAAAAATCAATATCTCACTGTATTAGATATAAAGAACTAGCATGAAGATAGTATTTATCCAGAGAGTCACAAATCTGAGAGTTGGATAATGTGAAACAGGTGAATAAACAAAGAAAAAGGTACAGAAGGCAACAAGAAGGGTTTGAAGAATGTTAACAACAAATACAGATGTGACTGTGTAGTATTCAAATAACTGCAAACAACAAATACCTTTGAGAATTCTGGAATTTCCTCATAATTAATGGAAAGAGGGAGGAGGGAAGTTATATAAAGTTTATCCAAATCAATCCTACTTGCCATTTTCTTGTGAGAAAAAATAATTGATTTGCAGCAAACACAGCTGAATTCATGTCATACTCTTCTTATTTTGGCACAATTTGTGGTGTCTAGTGCCAGAAAAGATCAACAGGCCATTGAGTCTAATCTCCAGCCTACCACGTGCCAGCTAACTTCCCTCAGTTACCCTCATACTGAGTTCACAGTTTTGCTTTCAGCAAATCATAACTTCAGGGAAGTATCGGGTCTTAATTTGAAGACTACAAGGAGCATAGGCTTCATCAATTCCCTTGGTGATTTTTCCTATTAGTTAATAGAAGAGATTTACTACCTAACAACTAAACTGAAATTATCAATTCTTTGCTTTCACTTTGCTTCTTCTTCTTCTATTTTAAAAGTTATTTTTAAGTACAAAGTACTGGCTATCTATTGAAAATATTTCTACTCTGTAATTACATCTATCTTTGGTCGTGGTTCCAATAAACTAAATAGATTGAAAAAACATTTCCTTTTGTATTTTCTCTAATTCGAAGATAGATAGTTAGCTGTTTCTGACATCTCTGCAATTTTTCAATATACCTTTTAAAACAGAAGACAACGCAGGATTCATCTCCAGCTAAATATACATGACTTGACTCATTTTTATAAATATCTAGCACTCTCTGTGATATCCACAGGCATCTAAGAGATAACACAGTACAGGAAGAGGACTTTCAAAAAATGTGTGGCACTTCTGACAGGAAATTAGAGTCCAGGTAGGTTCTCCTAGAGCATCACAAATGGCAATAGATACTAAAGTTAAGGCAAAGGAATTATGCTGCAAACTTGAAACTCAGTCAACTTAATTTCATAATCTCACATGCACATGTAAAACACATCTTACATGTGCACATGTATTTCACATGCATATTTAAATTCCCTTTAAAATCAATAACAATTTGGTCAAGGTAGTCAGCAGCGCTTAGAGAAAAAGTTAATTGAAAACAGGTGAGATGAATCACTGCTTAATTAATGAGTATTGAATAGGGTCTCAAGAGAATAGCTCACTGACATTTATTGCCACTTAAGAATGCTAGGCTATCTTCCTTGGCCTCCAGCTGCCATTCCAGGCAGGCAGGAGACCACCACAACCCTGCATCAGCTGTGTGTGGATGCCTCAGATATCCTAAGGCAACTCAAGTAGTACAAGACAAATATGTTTCATCAACTGACTGTGGACTTGTCTCAGAGTACAAAGCCAGAGCTATGCTCCAGTCCTGGTAACATTTGTACTATGTACATCTCCAAGCATGTCCCTTATATAATTGCTCCTACTCATACTCTTTTCTTTTACTGGAGCTCTTCGTGCCACAGCACTCCACTGAGATAAAAATGCTTATTGCCTTTAGTCCTAAAAGCCTTTCAGGATATGGATGGAAACCACCTCAACTTTCATATGACCCAGGTTCCCTTTATAGCCAGTGGAGAGAAATTATCATTTCTACAGCATGAGTCATCTGGAATGTTTAGAGATCTACCTTGAGATGAAATGAATTGTAGCAAAGAAGTGCTTGTTTCTTCAAAGGGACAAGAAAGAGAAATTAGATTATTGTCTCAGATCTAAATATCTAAGCTGCAGAGGTCTAATATTTTGTATGATTAATATGAACTTTGCTGCCCAAGTTTTAGTCTTACAGAATTAAACAGACTTATCTGTGAAACTGTTGAGTAAGTCAGTGTTATACTTCTCCACAACTCTCATTAATGGGTCTCTTTAACTTCTTTCAGGGCTTTATTATCTTTTAACAATGAACTATGTATTGGATGAAAATTACCCAAATGGTACACTGGAGAGGAATTCAGGATGCCAGTTCTCCCAGAGGACCAGGAAGAAGGAAAGAAACCTCTGTTTGTACCATACAAAAGCAGCTGGTTTTCCTCCATGCTGCAATCACATATGTCTGACCCTGAAGAGTGAATATTCCAAAGTCTGGAAATCATATCTGCAGTCTCTGAAATATCCAAAAAAATTCTAACATGGGAACCACCTGGAATTTTCCTTTTACTTGACAGTACTTTGCTATGTATTGCTTAGGTTAAAGGCAGCGCTGAACAACAGAGTGGCTCTCTGACACTTGAAAGGCTGTTCTGCCTTCAGCATACATCTGTAATCCTCATTAATGTCAGTGGAAGTCAAGGATGCAAAACTGGACACTTTGGAAGGCACCACTGGGGACAGCCTTCAAAGGGATGAGATGTGGGAAAACAAGAGTCACTCATAGAGGCAGGAGGGACTTCAGGAGACACACATTAATTGCCCATTATATGCCTATTTTCATGTTGATCTGCATTTTCTGAGCATAAACCTGTAAAATACGAGGCTGTTTTAATATCAAATACAGCTGAGAGCACTCAGCAGCCTGCAGAATTGAACCATCTGATTTTTCTGTGTGTCTGCTACATAGCATATGACTGAAAGCATGGGTTTGTTTGGTTTTCAGAAACCATGTGTATGGAAAATAACTGTAAAGTGCTTTTTCTCTCTCTTAAGACTAACTTGCTGTCTAAACCTGGCACATATTATTTTTCCTTAGTCCAACATGCATATAAAATTTATAAACACAATGCTTGAAAATATCCAAAGAAAACATCATGGTACACTAACTAGAGGTTTGCCCCCAAACATCTTTAACACATTCCGAAATGTAAATTATCTGGCATCTGTACATTGTGTCAGTGGTAAATGAAGCAGGTAAACATCTAACCTCATACTTGCAAGTTTGAAAAACAGCTTTTTTTTCTCTTCTGCTGTCAGTGAGGCTCTTCCTGCTGCCACCCAGCAGCTGCTGCCACTGCTATTTCTGCTTCTGCTGTTACTGCTTCCACTATGCTCCATGTTACTGTCCCTGTGCTGGATAGGTGAAGCAATGCAAGTTATCTTTTCATTAGATAATCTAATATGAATTTTCTAGCTTCTGAGCGGTTAATTTTCTTTCATTATTTCACAATATCTAACACTTTATAATCAGATTAACGCTGTCCCTAGAAAGATGATATGAAAATTGCACTTTGTTTGTGAGGGCAGAGTTCCCAGCTCATAGTTATTGTAACTGTACTTATGTGGTCACATCTGTGGTACCTAAATTTTTTGTTCAGAAGGAAAGCTGAAGTAGAACAGAGTGTAACCTCACGCAAACTAAAAATCAGGTTATGAAAAATCTAATTTTTGGAGTCAAGGTAGTGTTAACAGACCCTTGGTCTTTCCTGTTTTTCTCTCTAAATTTTTATATGACTGGAATTCAAGGAATTTGTATTGAATTTCCTCCAGGATTTCCTGACATCTGTCAGCTTGGTTTCAGCACCAGCTCCAGGAATGTGCAGTCTCTCGCAGCCTGTTTTGTGCATGCCCACTGCAAATTTAGAGAACAGATGCAGAGAGGGAGCCTTTGGCCTCCCTGCTCTTAAATTCTGCTCCCAAATTCTGCTCCTAAAATTCAGCAAATCTGAAGTCTTAAGAACATGTCAGACTTGCAATGTCTCCAAGATGGTCAGTTCAGTGACGGTGTGGAGTGCAAGCCCTCTGCTTATTCCAAACCTGCACATGTTTATGCTTGGTAGATCCCATGCAAAAAATTGACATCATTTGATCAGGGAATTGATTGAAAAATGATTTTGTGGCCATAACTGAAATCCTCCCATTTATATTGGTCTCTTTTGCACTTCTACCTCAGCAGAGACAATAAACATAGGACACTATTATCTTGCCTGTCCATAAGGGGTCTGGAGGAAAACCTAATTCATACAAGACAGAACTGTAAAGCAACAGATAGCCATTTTCTTTCATGGGCATGCCAGAGTATACTAGGCAATGCTTCCTTTCCAACTTGAAATCAATGAATCAAGCAGTTACTGAAGATCTCTAGTTGAATTAACAAAACCTGTGAGTAGTCAGGATTGCCATCTCAAGTTCAGAACGCATGAGGGTTGCTCAATCCTACTGTAGGTAGAAGTCCAAAGGTTAAAAAAGTGTGTTTCACCTGTTCTAATCATAGACTTTGGAGACAAAAACCACAAAGTTCAGCTTTCACCTCCTTCTCCTGGCTTTCCCCTCTAAAATGCTGTTACCTTTACCTGTGCATTTACAAGCAAGGACAGCCTGCACACTGTCAGCCTGAGTTACCTTGGCTACTCTGCTGTCTGACAGAGTTTGTTGCTCCAGGTGGTCACTCCTGCTGCCTACAGCTGGGTTTTGCTGTCCAAAGGGGCTGTATAGCACTTTGTGTTTGAAACAGAATGTTTGACGTGTCAACAGCCTTTACCAATGTCTCCAATTGTCTGTGGATCTGAGACCCCTGAGCAGGAAGCTGTTAGCACTCTTCAAAAGAATGGCTTTTCTATTTGCACAAAAGAGATCACATCAATTTGCAGTGATTCTACCACAATAAGAGGGTTTTACCACAATGGGAGGGCCACAAGGGATGAAGCATCTCTCCTATGAACACAGGCTGAGAAAGTTGGGGTTCTTCAGCCTGGAAAAGAGAAGGCTTTGGGGAGACTTCGTTGCAGCCTTTCAGTACCTTATAGGGGCTTATAAAAAAGAGGGAGAGGGACTTTTTATACCGGCAGACAGTGACAGGACAAGGATTAATGGTTTTAAATTGAAGAGAGAAGGTTTAGATTAGATGCTGGGAAGAAACTCTTTACTGTGTGGATGGTAAAGCCCTGGCTCAGACTGCCCAGAGAAGTTGTGGATGCCCATCCCTGGAAGTGTTCAAGGCCAGGTTGGGTGGAGCTCTGAGCAACCTGGTCCAGTAAATGGTATCTCTGCCCATGGCAGAGGGGTTGGGACTAAATGATCTTTCAAGTTCCCTTCCAACCCAAACCATTCTATAATTCCAAGAGCCTTAATTGTTTGCAGATGCTATTTTTGAGTAGGAATGACAGCATTGGGATAGATGCAGAACATTAGAAATGTATTTGGTTGCTAGAAGGTTAATTCAGTAGCTCACGGAGCTACTCCTCCACACCAGGAGGGCACAAGGTTTCCCATAAGTTCTGCATGATACCTGCCAGCCCTGTCGTAATGCCTGACATAGTCCAGTTCATTGCAAATTACACTGGACTCCTAACCATGGACAGAAGAGGCACAAAAATATCTTCAAAACTGTGCACTGATTTTAAAATATACTTGCAAGAAGTATCTATTCCTTGCTGATCTAAACACAGAAACCACATGTATTCAGCTATAGCCATGAGATGCCTGTGAATTTGGCCAGTGGTACTGCTAAGATAATACTTCTCAGACCCTCCTGTCCTGCTTCCTTCTCATTTCAAGGATTCAGTGTTAAGTGTTTGCACCATCTCAAATGCAACAATCACTGTGCTAAAACACTTCCATGAACTGTCTCAAAGCTCTTTTTTGATAGGATTTAGTTTTCCCAGTCTCAATGGGTCAGCTTCCAAATTCTCCACAAGGAACACCAGCTTCTTGAAGCAGAGAAAAAAAGAAGTAGCTGAACAATCTCCCTTTAATCTGCAGTTAGCTGAATCCTCTTTTCCACTTGTTCTCTTCCAATTGGGCACCTGCTGTCAGAATCCCACAAATCAGCTAAGTCTCTAGAAAACAACCTTTACAATAGGTCTCTGTGCTCATAAGAACATCCGTATGGCTGCACAGCCTATTTATACACTGCGAGTCATCTCCCACTGCTTCTCAAATAGACTCTAAAGTGTCCTGCCACGTCACTTTACCACCACAGAAATCACCTCTGCATCTAACAATAATTAATGAAACCACACAGGGTAAGATTCATCTCAGCTATTTTCAGTCATCTAAAGATTAGACTTCTCTGTTAAGAAGAAAAGCCTGTCCCTGCAGCCCTCATATTCATTTTCTAAAGAAAATTCATGTCACCTAACATCAATATATACTGACATGCCCTCTGGACAAACTTCTCTTTCTCCTCTGACTGTCTAAGAGAAAAACTTATATGCTAGACTTTTAAAAAGTATATGATAAAAGAGATGAATCACATGTGGTTTGACAATTTTTGAATTTTTGGCCCAGCTGACCAAGTTTGTCACTCAACTGAACTCCCAAAAATAATAATGTGATTTATTTCATCTCACTTTAGATATCTAATAGTCAAAGCAGTTCAGAGCCTCTTGCCATCAGAGCGAAAGAAATGCCCTAATCATCCCAAGGACTGATGGCTGATTTTCTTTTGTGTATTAAGCAAGGAAAGCATCAGGTAACACAGTAACATCTCTACCTTTTAGTTACCTGAAGTAGAGCAAACCAGTCCTCCCTCTTGTGACTTCTCTGCAGTGTCTTACATACACTGAAAATTTCCTCAATGTATGTTTATAGATAAACTAATACTTTGTTAGTTCTGTTACAATTTTTTTTTTCCCAGTGCATTTTCTCATGATAGGAAGAAGTTCACTATTTGGCACCAAAAAGTCCACTGCTGATCTGCTGTACTTCCTTTGTTTATATCAACCATCAACTTGATTTTAGCAAAAAAATACTTTAAATACTAGAATCTGTACGCTTATTCTTGATAAATGATGCTGAAACAATGTAGAGATTAATTACTTGAGTAATTTATGTGTGTTGAATTTCTAATTTTACATAACCCTAGCAGCTGCATGGTTGAATGTTGGGACATTCTAAGACTTGACGTGACCAAAGACTGACCTATCTCCAGTTTCTATACCTCTTTATGTGTTAGAAAGCACATATCCCAACAGACAAAAGCAATATCTTCCAAATAAATGAGCAAGATGGAAAGTACAGTCACGTCATTTCTAAGTGATACATTGCTCCCTGTCACCATTTCAGGAACAACAAGCCTGATTTGAAAGTGAATGTCCTCTATCCCTCCTCAGTGAAAGAAAATCAATTTGTCTGTGTCCGCTCCTAATTAATTGTTCTCAGGAGGATCTGGAACATAATCCACTTTGAGGCTTGGTTTGCTTTCTCTTCCTTCCTTACATTTTCCCAACTTGTTCTTATTTTCCCCACTTGTTTTCAATTGTAGAGCTACAGGACTAAGGCAATGTGCAAAATATATCAATGCTGCTATTAACCAGCAATGCCATTGTCCAGGAGTCTTAATGACTTCCAGCACATTAGGAATACAACTCCAGCCCTTACCATACTTGGTGTATTTTGTCCATATGTCAACTTCTTTCTGCGTTTCAACTCATGGGGGATTTCTTACCATAACTAGCCACTGTTGCCAACACTGAAACATTTGGGCTCAAATATAATGCACTTGGACTGTAAAGAAATATGCAGGAGACAGATGGCAGGAGATGAGATTTTATTACTGTGATGCTTCCCTTTTTAGATTAAATCCCAGAATACATACTCTTGAATTTACCCTGTCATTTGTGGTTAGAAAGAAGGAAGAACCACTAGTCGGCACATTGAAGGAGATTTTTACATGGCAAAGCACATGGCACTTCCAAATACTGTCCCATGAAATGCATAAAATGGGTTAAAATCACACAAATCAAGAGTTCAAGCATCTTAGTGAGAGAAAGATAAGAAGAAGACCAGTCTAACGCCCTGTTACAGAGCAGCCTGAAAAGGGAGGCGCTGTTGCTAGTTTTGATTTTCATTCTCTCCACACACCAGGACTACAGAAATGCACACTGCTGTTTATACAGAGTGTGTCAGCAGAGAAAGGAGGGAGAGCACAATGTGGGAACATCTGTTCCGAGAAACAGGTTGAAAATAGCCATGTAATAGCATGACAGAAACATCTGTGCAGTATGCACACTACCACGAGCAGAGCATCAGGAGGGACAAGGATGCAAACAAGTCTGTGAGCAGTAGGTCAGGAAGAGGCTCACTGTCAGGCAGGAAATGCTTCACTAATCCTTTTTACTTATTGCAGCCCCATTTTTATTTAAAAGGTAAGAGCACAGAAGGAGATGGAACTTCCTCTGATATGGGCAGATGCGGCAAGAAGAGCTGCATTGCATATCCAATGACCCAAGGACTGTTGAGAAAATGTGCTGAACAGTAATCATAATTAAGAGACAAGCAGCAAGCTAAATATAATATTAGTCAGAGCTTCTGTGCCATGTGTTAACTAATACTGCATTTTTCTCCTTTTGAGAAGAGGAGTAATGGATTATACCATATCTGTTCAAATTATAACACACTGCTGAAATTCTATCTCTGATGGAGTGAGGAAATGGAATAGATTTGTTCAGGTTTTTCCTTAGACATTCCAACGTATGTGTAACCCAGCAGGCTGAAAAAAAAAAGGGCAAGTCTTCAAACAACAAGTTTTCCCTGTTCAGCCTTCATTTCAGCCATCAGCAAGGAGAACTCTTGACCTTCAGGCTTCAGGCATGGTTCCTGTAACCATCACAAAAATATAATTTGCTGAAAGAAAGAAAGAAAGAAAGAAAGAAAGAAAGAAAGCAAGCATCTAGTTCACCATACTTTGAAATGGCCCTGCAACAAAAACATCCATACCTGCGTTTACACATAGGTGGAGACGGCAGTGTGAGCACATTTCTAAAGTGCACAAGTACTTTTGAATTATTCCTGAACAGCATACACATCATTCTCCTTAGAAACATGCAAATACATCCCTGCAAATTCAGCACTTTTCTGCACATATCTTTAGCACAGCCCACTCATTTCTCAAGTCTTAGACAATATGAGGATCTGTGTAAAATTCAGTATCATTCCGGTAGTTTTCCCAAGTATGTCAAACTGGGGGAATTCCAGAATCTGTGCTGTACATGTGAAATGACATTCAATAGGCTTCCCTCCTTGACTAGTGATACTTTGGCTAATCATTTGCTACATCTTGAAATAATTCTGTAATGTATAAAGCCAACACTTTATACTCTCATTGCTGAAAAAAGATTATGGATCAATAAGAGTAGAAAACTAATGCTGTCCTGAACCTACCAAAGAAAATAAAGTTTGTTTCAAACTGACAGTTGGTTTTAATGGGGCTACCTTTGGTGAAGGGAAGATGGTATGACATGGAAAAAATTTTGCAAACCACAGTCATTCAAAGTGGTTGATTATACTTTTATTTTGTTTACAATAAACTAATCAGCCACCACTGAAGACACAATAAAAAATTACTATTTTAGGAATAATTTCTGACTACACGTTGTCCGAAATTCTTTGACTTCCTTACTTACAAGGTTAGACTGACCTAAAGCAGTGTTGATGGGCAGCACTGCCAGCAATGTGTCAGGGATTGCCAGCTAAGAATGCAAAATTTCTGCGTGCACTCACATCAGAGTGCTAATCTAAAAAACGTCTGTGAAAAAGGTGAAAAATCTCTGTGTGTGAAAGAACTGGTGACCATAAGCTTTGCCAGCAAGATCTATGAGATGAAGAAAAAGAAACAGTATAAATTTGTACTTTTGGATGATGGAACCAACTGAAAGACAGATAAATACCTGAAAGATCTAGAAGACAAAACCAATTAAGTTAAACACAGACTACAGAAACTGTTAAAAACAGAATTGTTGAGTGATACTGGGTTGACTAGTGTTGCTTGCTTGAGCAGAAGATGGTTGCAGGCAACAATGCGCACCTCAGCTGCCTCAAGTGTGAAGGACAATCTGGATTCTCCCTGAATAACCCAAAAGGCCTGAAGATGGGTAAACAACTAAGGAAATTAATGTAGCTTTTTTGAAGTTGAGCAAAATCAGATGGGAAATGTGGCATTAATTTTAAGCATATGGCATAAATGATAAACCACTGGAATAAACCATTGAGGGAGGAGGTAGACTCACCATCTGCTGATACTATCAAAAATAAGACTGTACATATTTCTGGAAAATAAATATTTTACACAACCACATGTTACTGAGCTCAAAACAGAAGCAGCTGCAGGAAATCTAAAGTCTCTGAAAATATACATCATCAGAAGAGTTGTAATAATGGTTTCTTTATCCTAAAAATCTGTAAAGCTTTCCCAGGAGCATATTTGGAGTGGTGAAGGGGTGTCAAATGGCACATGAAGAACAAGTCATTGATACTAATATGCACAGTGATACAAAACAGATGATAATATTTAAAGTTCCTTTATGTGTGTGTACATGCATGTTTAAATAAAATTTTAAAATTAAAGACATATTTGAGGTTTCTATAAACTTAAAAAAAAAAGTCAGCATTGTCATGATCTCTGTGGCAAAATGACTGTCATAGTGCCAAATAGTGAGTGATATTGCAAATTATTAGTAAAATATAAAAATTGCATAGCATAACGTATCTGAAACATAGTACCACATACGCTTGCTTGGATTAGGATTTCACTTCTGCTAGTTTGTATTCTTTGCTAATTAAAATCAAATATCCACAGATGGAAGCTGCTTTACACAATTGACCTGTGTTACATTAGTTGAAATCAAGACTAACCCATGGCAGATACAGAGCTGAAATCTGTTTTCCCTTTACCACCAAATGCTACAACTTCTGTAACCGCCCATGATGGCAAACTGTCATCCTTCAAAAATAATAGAGGCTCTTCTCACCCGTCACTAAATCTTATGAAAGGTGTAATTCCAGAAAGCCAAAACAGTTGACAATACCAATAAAAAAACTAGTTATTTCCATTCTTATTTACTCAGCATTGCTCAAAGCCTCCAGAGTCTCAACAGGCAGGAGCAATGTTGTCAAAGGCATCTGCATTAGAAATGGTTCTGTCTGTGCTGGTCACCCCACCTCCTTTTAGAGACAGCAGAAAGAAACAAACACTTTAAGGATGTGATTCTTCCTGGTTTGTAGTAGTTGTCTATAATAGGGCAGATGAAAGTGCCTGTTTCATTTAGGGGAGAACAAGAACGGAAAGTACAGCATGGATTTCCAATATTAGGAACAGTAGAGTTCTGAGTATTTTAGGAGTTTTCTAACTATTGTCTATAAATGGAGACATGGCATACAGCTCGCTTGGATTAAAGCATTGACAAAAATCTTTAGTATTTTAACTCCAGGAAGTAGCTTCAGTTGCAGCCTAGAAACTTTTAGCAGTTTGCAACAGCTTAAGTGAAGGACCATTTTAGATACCTTGGAATATCTGAGACATCTGTAGATGCATTGAAGATCCAAGACAGTGTCTACAGGATCCTTCCAGCTAAAGGTCAAGAATAACCCAGGGAGTCCAAAATGGCTGTGATCTGAATGCTGACTTCTTGTTGCTACCACATTTTCAATCACTTTGCTTTAAGGAACCCAAATTGACACCATAATTTCATTTCCTGTATAGACCAAGTTAAGTTATGAATAGCAAGGGAACCAGGAGCTGGAGGTAATGATCTTTGCAGTTCCCTTCCAAATTAGGTTATTCCAGGATTCTGTGGCTGAGAGAGGTGGCTCTCAGTGCTGGTAGGTAAGGATGCTTCCCCCAGTACATTCTGACAAAAATGTTGCACCTCATGCAAAAGTGTTGCACTATCGGTTTTGTTTTTACTTGCAAAGTTAGTTACACAAGTATTATTGAATTTCTCAAAATTTTTTAGAAATTAAAATAGATTTTTTTAAAACATAAGGAGTCCCATCTACTTCAAAGGATATGAAAAATCTTTTCAAGGTAAATCATTATAGTACTCACCCATAATTCTTCATATATTTCACATATAAAAAATTCTGTGTTTTCCAATTAAAAATTCTGACTTAGACAGAATTGCCTTATTTAAGTTGGTCTAATATGCAAATGAGTATTTCACATTATACCAGTCTTTTATTCTCTTTTATCTTAAAATCTTAACATTTACAAACATATTGTATTGAAAATTTATTTTATACTAAATTTAATTAATGGAAACTATTCACAGTCATTTGAAATGCATTCCAAGTTGATTGAAATAATTTGTGTAGGGCTACTCAATATTTACTTTAGATATGAATCTAGAGGGATTTGATAAAATTAATTAGCAGGAACTAATTATAGTTAGGATATGAGTTAGGGTTTAATAAATATAATTACAGAGTACAAACGATGGATTCTTAATTAATAGATACTAGTTGCCAAACATTGAAGAGAGATTATCATATTTCTGTGCAGGACATGGTATTCAGCACACCTTCAGTTCCTGAGGAAATAGTGACATTTAAAGTGTTTAGGGAGGGGTCTGAGAGGGAGTTAAAAAGAGAGAAACTAATTTGTTCCTATTCTGCAGTGGAGGTATCAGATCAAGTCATGAAAGCTGCCTTCTACAAAGGGATACCTTCCTGCTTGTAGAGTGTAGGCAAGTGACACAGTGGCTACATAACTGAATTCCAGAGGTATTTAGGAATTTAATGATGACAATAGGCTCACGATGGGATTTTGATATTATTTAGCTGTTTCTGAATATTCTGCTTGGCACCTGTTCTCTTCTTATATGTGTCTAACTGCTTAGCTCTCTTCATTTTGTCTGTCTTGCTATCCTACTTAAAAAATTGGGATAATAATTTTTCTGCCTTAAAAAATGTTTTGGTTATAATTTCTTCTAAGGCAGTGAAGTAATCAACTAGTGGAATATTAGAGGTTGTATAAATATTATGATAAATTGATGGAAGAATTGCTGTCTAGTTTGAGGCAGAAAGCTGGCCATGTTTTAAATTAACTTTCTGCATTTGGATTCTTCCTCCTGCTAGGGTTCATTGCACTCTAGGGCTTTTTAACATGTGCCTACATAACAGTCCAGAAATGCAATTGCTGTATCAGAGACTGGTATTTGACCTGTGTGATAGTACACCAGAGGAGAGATGGGAGTGAGTAGACACATGTCTTAGTCCTTCAAAATGTGAAGGGCAGTTTCATAAATTACAATTGCTGGCCAACAGTAGAAAAAGAGAAGAAGCTAATTATTTGGAGGAGAAGAAAGCTGGACTGTAATATCCTTTATGTTCCCTTACCCTGTCCTAAAAAATTATTTAAACAACATTCACCACTTCTGCCCGAATCACAAACCATCTTTACTCACAAAAAATGAATTTTGTCCTTGAATAACTTCAGAACTTTCTGAGTAAGTGTGAGATTTACTCAGAAAGTCATGAAAATATGTAAGGACAAAAAAAAAAAAAAAAGTATATTTATATTATGAACAGCTATTCTGTCAAGAAATGAAATTTCTGTGCATTGTGTTTTTAAGAATTCATGGGGAAACTGAATTAAAGATGGGGTGCTTTGCCCTGGCACATTTTCTCCATTCATCTCACTTGAAAACTCTTTAAGTTACTCTGAAACAAGTAGACTGGACCAGGTGCTCCAAAGAGGCCCCTTCCAACATAAATGATGCTGTGATTCTCTGACCAACCTTTACCCAGAACCAAGAACAGCGGCCATCGTTCTAGGACAGAGAAGACATTACATTTCCAGCAATATTAGGCAATATTTAGTTTTCAGCTTGCCCCTTTCAGAACACAAATAAATGCCCTGATTGTTAGAGGTAACAGCTACTTGCTGCTCACACACATTTTGTACTCGGGTGTTAATCAGGAAAGCTTTATGATTTACCCAGACAGGTAATTTCATAGCTTCTAGCAAGGCTCCCAACTTCTCATATGAATGTTTAGATAGAAGAGGCCTTGAATACCATATTTTTGCCATTGTAAAAAAATTTCTAGTGGTTTGGTATTTGCTGACATCAGCTGCATATCCGGCTGGTGCAAAGGTACAAGCTCTTCAAAGCAGCTCACTGAACCAGAAGTTTATCTGTTTGCCAAGTATCCCACAGTGAGAGTCAGATGAGAAAAGCCTGAGATCAAGCCAAAAACGGGAAGTTATTGAATCATAATATCACCCACACATTGTTTACCAGTCAACTCACCTCATACCTGCTGTTTAATGCTCATTTAGGTAAGACGCTATTAGCTAGATTTAATTTTCTTCTCCATTCTTTTAAGTATGACTGTAAAATATGAGGATTTAAAATTCATTCATTCAATAAAACCCTCAACGTTTCTTCTAAATTCAATGTAAAATTAAAAAAAAACCCACTCAAAACACAATAAACTCTCAACATTTTTACCTGCCAAAAGCATTAAACTATAGTGTTTATTAAACTCATTAAAAATCCTTTAATTCTAATAAATTATTTTATGTGTCATTTGAACAGCAAACAGAATGCAAAATACGTCTTTCCTTTTATCAGTGTCTTGATGAAATACTACCAACCTCCTACTGGACACAACAACAAAATTCTCCAAAGTGCTCCAAAGGCTGGATGGCAGCAGACAATGATGAGCAAAAGAACAAGAGGCAATTACCAATATTCTTTCCTCTTTCCAGCCCACAGCTGATTCAAATTGACAGATGACATGATCTCTATCCCCCTGTGGCCTTCCTGGAGAACTGTGGGCTGAGGATAGGTACCCTCTCCTCCAGCAACAACAGTGGGAGATCCAGGAATCAGCAGAGCCTCGGCCACTGTGTCCCAATTTAAACATCAGAAATTACCTCTTTCACAGCTACAGTATAGACAGCAACTCATAAGGCAGTAAAAATTTATTTTATGCATAAAGATTCACTATTTCATATGTAGATGGTCATCTCTTCTGAAGGGCTGCAATTTGTAGCTTCACAGGATTGAACTTAAAAGGGTGTATTCATTATTGAGAGTGATGGAAACAGATGGGTGAAGGGCAGGGATAATGAGTAAACTAAAAGGAGCAAGCTATTAACAGGAATGTAGTCCAGGTTTGTAGACTGATTCCTCCATTTATCTCTTAATAAATATAGAAATGTAAAAAGCATGCGAGATGCGTGCATACAGAAATATGTACAGAATAAAACACCCAGCATTTAAAATGGATACAGAGCAGAACACATCATTTATTTACTTTTTTTTCTTTGCTCCCTTAAAGGAACTGTCACAGTGGCAAGGCAGAGAGAATGATCCTTCATATGCTTGCAGTAAAATGAATTTTAAATATGTAAAGACAGGAAGGGAATAGCTGCCAAACTGTGACTGTAAACTGCAGCTCTTCCTTTGCACTCTTTCTCTTCTACAGGCTACCTGGAAAGCAACAGTAATAGACTCTTGTGCAATTTCTTTCTACCTTGCTTCTTCACTGCTAAGCAGTGCTGACAGACACATCACTGCAAGTTTGTCTCTTTATCCACCAGTAGCACACGCCTTAAAGGAGACCTCTAAAGTCTGAAGAGTGAAAGAGTCTCCTCCACCCACTCTTCTTTCTCCTGTCATTACCACACCATAGTTTATTGCTTTTCACAATTGCCTCTCTCCATCTCTTCCTCACAAGGTGATCTCACACAAAAGTGTATAGCAAAAGAATACTGGCACCATGGGGAAAACTTGTCAAATGCTCCTTGTTTCTTCTTTGTGGGTGAAATCTTGGCAATGAGCAGACAGTGCTCCTCTCTGTGCATCATATGCATCCTCTTGTGCAAAATTCACAGCACATTCAAGACAAATACTGAAATACTCACCTGAAAACAAGGTCAGATAAAGATCCAGGCAAGGAGAAACATGGTTGAACCAATGATTAAATAAGAGCCATAGGGACAAAACTTTCCAATTTTTCCTTTTGGTTCACTTATGACTTTTTTATAACCACTAGCTAAGTAATTAACTGCTCCTTCCTCTTTTTCTGTAGAAATGAATTTATCTATTATATACAGCTGCAGCATTTCCAGAAAAACAGATCTGTGTTCAAACACAACAGAGACAGTTCCAGTTTGAACCAGGATTCATTCCATGGCGTAATCTCAGTTCAATGGTATAGAAGATGTCCTGCTGGGACAAAGCAAGGGCTGTTTGTCACAGCTTCCCTTCTTCTGGGAGCCAGCCTGTTTGGGCCAGCAAAGACCAGCAAGGGTCTGTGAAGTCCTGGAATTAGGAGATCCAGTCATCAGTATAACAGTTTCAGAGTGACCCCCCTCAGCTACCTCTTTGGAAAATAACTGAGGCTGCAGCTGGTTAAGGAGACTTAAACTGTTTCTTAATGCTATTTGTTTTGCTACTTACCAAGGAGGCATTTTGCAACTTTTTTTTTTTTTTTTCTGAGCTAGTTAAAAGAAATGAAAAAATTTCTGAAGGGAGCGGCTGCCTTATCTCATTTCCTATCTGTTCTGATCACACCTCTGTTTCAAAACTCTTCTTGGCCTGTGCTTCTAAGCCCATGAGAGAGTTTGCAGACATTATTTCCCACAATCCTCTCAATATGTTTTCCACCACTAACCCACATTGATCAGCAGTTCCCAGAAATATTATGTCTACTGTTGATTAAGACATCACATCCTCCTGTCTATACCACTGTCACTTCTTTACAATTACACTGCTGAACTGGCCATATCCACATTGAGATTAAGAGCTTAGCAGGAATGGGCATTTCATCTAGAAAATAAGAATGGTCAGAGTTACAATCAATAGTCTGTCCCACACTTGTCAGTACAGCAGACTAGGATGTTCAGGGTGTACCAGTCCTCATAGCCAAGAAAATGATGTGACAAGGTAGATTCGTTTCCAAGATCTTAATGACTGACTACCTGCTTCTGACTGGACTTATTAAATGTAATTCTTTGTGTCAGCCTGGAGCAAAGCTTGAACCCTTCTACATGGAAAGGCAGAAAAATACATAACAATTGCTTTTCTACTCAAATTTGGATTTTTCTTACAAGTTATAAAGACCATAAATGCAAGTTTTGCTAGTAGTTTAAATCCTAATTCAACTGTTCACTGTCTTGGACCACCATAAGCTAAGTAGAAATGTGTGCTGAGGAAAACTGATGTCTAGCTGTCTTTTGTCTGGATCCTGGCTTCTTGGTGGAAACAGCTGCACTGGATATTGTCAGACACAGAGTTTGCTGAACTTATCTATGTTTTTATTTCATAATTGAAGAGTAGATTTGTTCTCACTTGGCAGGATAGAGGTTAATTTGAAACACTGTGATGATCCAAAGCAAGACGAAGATTATTATAAGGACTAACCTTGCTCATCTGAATGTGTACCTGACTCATCTCTCTCCACACCACAGGACTGATCCTAGAGATATCTAGTACCACTTGTGTTGTCTTTTAGGATTTGTTAAGGAAGAATTTTCATTTTAAAGAGGTTATGAAGATTTAGACACCTATTAGGGAAATGGGCTTTGATGTGGACATTTTCTACTTTTTTATTTGGAATGAAAATTCAATTTTCAGAATAAAAGAAAGGAAAAATTCCACTTGTCTGCTGTGAGAGCAGCAAACTCCCCCAGCTTTTGTACATTGACAGAGTACTTTTACTTTTCAGGTAACTAATCCTACATCCTTTCTAAAACTGCTGTTCTTAATGCTTGACTTCTTATCTTGAGGTTTAAAGGCCATTGCTGTTCAGAAGATATCTTGGTTTTCCCCCTCCATTCCGTAACAAGGTGGAATAGGAAATGCAACCCATCTCCCTATCCATTAACTCTCCCAGCCTTTAGGGGAAATTCTCTGGGCTTAAATGCTCTCAAAAACTTTGGGAAGGCTTTCTCAGACTCCATTAGCCACTCTCTGAAAAATAAGTACATTTTAAAATGACAGGGGAAAGCAAAACCAGTTCTATTTGTAAATGCTTCAGTTTCTGGCCTTATAGTCCCACTCAGTAACAGGGGTTGTATTCACATGAAGTTCCTTGGCTTCATAGGGAAGGTTTTGTTACAGTCTCTACATTTGTCACTTGAGAAATAAAATGTATGACATATACTATGATTAAATATAGAAATTCCTCAGCTGTACCACTGAAGTCAGCCATAGGGGCTTCAGATGGAAAGAATACTCATTTGTATTCCCCAGGACAGAGCTGGGCAACCGGATGTGTCACAAGAGCCTGCAAATTTAATGTGATATTCATAGCAGTTGTGGTTTTTTTAACCTAAATCCTCCATTCCTATAGAAACCAGCAGTGTGAAATCTCATACTCCTTTCTGTTGTAGGTGTTTGTGTGTTTCAGTTTCAGTCCTCTGGCTACAGAGAATCTTGTAAATATAGCAGAGGTGCACAGTGCAGATGATGCACGATAAGACAAGTAATAAGATGCTTGATTCTGTAACACAATTCCAGGGTTCCTGATTCTCATTTCCCAAAGAGTGAGATTGCCACTATTGGACTTTCACCTATATTTGAATGCTGGGCTTGTTGCCAACACAGTGCTTTGGGTGGTCTTCTGTCAAAGGGTAATACTTAAATTATTTTTAAATTATTATTATGGTCTTTAATACACACTGAAATGATTTGCTCAAAAGGTTTCTGGGTCTAGCGTTTGGGAAAATCTAAAAACATTTAGAAAAAACATTGCTTACTCTGCCACTTAAAACCCCAAGGCAAATATAATACATGAAAAAGGAAACAGTTAAATGAAGCAGCAAGAAAACATATGCACCAAGTCCTTCTTAGTCTTAATTTTTCAGTTATCTTCATTATCACTTTGCTACTATGACAGAACTGCAGACACTCAAAGAACTGAGAAAATGAAATCTCAGATTTCATTCAGTGCCCAAGAGGGGCTGATATATTTTTCGTTTTACGTTAAGGAATTCTACTTAATTGTGAGCAGCAAATACCAACCTATGGGCAATAAAACCTGAGATGAGACTCTCATCATACCAAACTCAGGTGTCCACCTGTGCACAACAGGATCCGTTCTACTGCCTCAAAACTGCCCTTTTCAAACTCTTTAGTTTACTCAAGAGACCCACAAATGGGTTCATAGATCTGACAAGGAACCTGCTGGAGGAGATTTGCATCCTTTTGAAGAAGCAGTCAGATGCCAGGGGATACAGTATAGCTTTTCAAAAGGTATTAGGCACCTATGTTTAGGAAACTGAATCAAGATCATTATATAAGCTCCCATTATCATTAATGGAGATGCAATCAATGCAATCTATAAAGACCAGGGAGCTGGAGAGACTCTATGATTTGTATTGATGAGGTCTTCATTGATTGTAACAGGATCACAGACACCTAGTGTAAAAGTAGACGTCTATGCTAGATAGCAAAGTCTAGATTTCCTAATCTTAAACTGAACCAAACACTCTATCAACTTCATTTAGAGATTAGGAGTAGAAATAAATGTTTTTTGAAAGTTAGAGGCAGTTTCAAATAAGGTAATAAATTAGAAAATGTCACTGTGCAGTGAGAATGTGATTAGATATTTAGCAGAATTTAATGAAAGTAGGGAAGAATATAAGAATAGTCTCACTTGGACAAATCCAAGATCTGTATAGCCCAATATCCCATCTCCCACAATGGCCATGAGCAGATGTCAATAGAAATGTAAAATCAGGGTAAATATGGCATTACCAGGATGCTCAGTATTGTTGTGATCACAACTCCATTTGAAATATGCCCATTATTAACAATATAAATGCAAGTCATAGGTACACACCTATATCACTTCCTAATAAGAATTTGAAGCTCACAGATTTTGAAGGTGAGTCCTACCTCTCATTTGACAGTCATTAAAGAATTTCAAAATCATGTATGTTTTATAGAAGCTGATAATTTTTTGCCTTCTGCCTAGACAATTTATGTGAAAAGAACATAACATTATTCACCAAAGCATGTATTACAAAATCCATCCCCAAATACTCCTATATGATTAGCAAAAACTAATTGTGGTTACAGAAGAAACCTCCATGTGACTTCCCAGAATTGTGCTAATCTGCAAAATCAATCTTCCATTTTAAAATGTGCTTTTACCCTCCCTCCTCCTCTCCTTTCTTTATTTTGAGAACTTTTAGAATGCAGTCTTGTCACATATTGACAGTGACGAGACAGGGAGCCGAACTATTCGACTCAATGAGCTGAGGACTTCAGAGCCGAACTGCAATGACTGAAGCTTGATCAGTTTATGGGAGGGATTGTGTGTCTGTGCCAGTGGCAGCAGGGGTTGGAACTGATGATCAGAAAGCCTCCAGTGGTGTGCTCTTATTTTAGTGAAGCATGTTTAAACACAGGGCTTTTTCTACATGATTTCCTACATGTTTTTCTACATGTTTTCTTTTGTCTGTTTGTTTGTTTGTTTTCTTTGGTTTTAATTGCCCCTTTTTGAACCAAAAAACACTGAGGAAACAAAATTTCCTGCCTTGCAAAACATATAAAGAGGCGAAATTCACACCCAAACGAGGAAAGGAATAAAGATGGGAAAGCCAAACTGGCTGGTATTTGGATATTCTACAGCTATTCTAATAAAGCAACATATTTATGGCATTGGAGCAACAGGGCATTGAATGACCCACATCCACATTAATGAATTCTTCTAACCTACCAAATATGAGAGCCACTGGAAAACACCCAGTGAGTCTCATCCCTGTCCTTCCCTGCCTCTTGCACTGTGGCTTGGAAGTGTTTAGGAAAAGGCAGGTTGCACAAATAAAACATGTCAGAGAATACTGCAATCTTTTGATACTTCAACAAGTCAAATTGCAAGGCTTGAGCATTGGACACAATATTAATACAGCTATACAAGAAGTCATTACAAACCACACACACTGTGCAAATGACAGGGGTACACCCAAGTGTGTCCCAGTCAACCAAGAAAGACAACGAGTATCAGCATGGTGTTAGCTGGTGATGCAGCACAGATGAGCTATGATCTTCCATATAGATTCTCTGTGCTTGTTGCCAGATATTTTCCCTTTCAGGGCTGAGCAAAAGGGTTGTTTCAAACTTTACAACTAACTCATCATCTCTATGTGAGTGGCAATTAGGACACTTACCATGTGGGTGTACTCATGAACATGTATTGGTTTTCTTCTTATCTATATTCTTGTCTCCTTTTGTTATAAAATTAATGCCAATGAAACAGCAGCTGAGGAATGTTAATGTGGACACTGAAACATTAACTTCTCTGAGATATTTTTGAGATCTTAATTGTAAAGCCTTAAATAACATTGACAAAACTTTACTCTGTATTGATTTCATTGCTATACTAAACTCTTCATTATGTGAATTTGTGAATGCTCACAAGAGTCAATCATAATTATGCATGGCCCAATATAATTGAAATCAAAACAATGGATCGATTCATGCTGTAATGTGCTTTACTTCTAGCAATCTCTGTCAGGCAATCAACCAAAAATTAGATCTGTGTATTAGCATTTTATTTATTTAAGTATTAAGCAATAGTGAGCAAACCTCCAGAGGTCCTCTTCACAAAGGTTCACATTGCAGATTAACTGATTTTACTTATATCCCCAAAACTCCTAGGAAATATACTCAAAACCACAAGGCCAGAACTGTCCCTGGCCAGCACATTTTATTCTACTAAACTATGTTGCTGGAAGTCTCAGTTTTAGTTCCACATAAATGGAATAAAAGTCAGACAAATTTTTAAATGGAATAGAATGATACTACTTTATCTGGACCACTAATATGGCATTTTGAAGTAAGGGGAATAAACTACTACCAACAGTGACATGGATGTTTTAAATAACATTTTGGTGTGGTTTGTTTTTGTTTTGGGTGTGAGTTATTTTAGCCAGTCCTGGAAATATGCTTAACAAATTTTGAACCAAAAGATTCTATTGCAAAACAAAGGTTAAGCTTCAAATTTATCTACAAATTATTAACAGTAAAAAAAAAAAAAAAAAGTAGGGATTTGGTAACTTACGTGCAGTTTCTACTAAACTATATCTTAGAGAAGCTGCAATGATCCCTAGTCCTAATTGCTAATACAGCAAAAGATGGCAAGTGATAGACAAGGTGGGATCAGATGCTGAGTTAACCATGTGTCTGATATTACATTATTACAACACCAAAAGAAAAAAAAATCATTGTTGCAGCTAAGTTAGGGTGGAAAATAAGAAAAGATCCTTAAAAAGTTCTCCAATTTTATTTCATCCTGGAGATGGACCCAGTTGCAGAGCCTACTGTCTTTTTGCCAAGAGTTGAACAATTAAAGAACACAAATTATGTACAATTCTGCAAAATTCCTGTGCCCAACAGATGGAATCAGGTGTGCTTACAGGGATGTTTATCCCATTCCCATGAGATATGTAATTCTGCCATAATTTTCCAAAGACTGTTTATACTGAGTCACTCTTCTTTTGTCTTTCACAACAGTTCTTTAAATTCTTAAATATTTTGATTTCATATAGTTCTGACTTATCTGTAGTAACTTAGTGAAGCCATCTTTTAACCCCATCTAGAAGAAAGCCATCAGTACAATTGTCTTCCATGTTCATTCAGGGTATTGGTGTTCCTGATTGGACTACACACAGTGGGCAAAGATCACTTCCAACAAACTAGCTTTCAGAGTAGGCATAACACACCTCCAAGGTGTCAAAGAGCAGGTTATAAATGTTCCTTCCTAAAGCAAGAAGAATATTGGTAAGCCATAGGAAAACTTTGTTTTCTCCTTCTTCCTCTTTATCCTCCACTACTTGATAGACCATGAATAAAGCAGTATTTTTCTTCCTTTTCTGGTGAAATTCAGCTGGCTCTCCACCCTGGAGTTCATAGTCCTGCTCTACTGTACAAGAACAGAAACACAGAGAGAAAGGTGTATCCTCACAAAGCTCTTCTGTGCCACAGGACTCCTCAACTCCTGCCCAAGGGATAATTTCAAGAAGGCAAATAAGTTTAATTCAGTCTCCAAGCTTTTTCTCTCCTCTTTTCTCTGATGAGATGTTCAATTCACTCCATTTTGTTGTCAGATTTCTGACATAGCGACCTGTCTCTGAGCAATGACTCTAAAGCCAATATCGCATTTCACATAAGCCACTAAGCAGTCATCACATGGAAATGCTTTCCAGTCACTATGGATGCAAGGCTGTAAGCTTTCATCTATAAATTCTTTTTTAGTTGCTCATTTCTGTCAAGCTGGTCTAATCTACTTACACCTGGCACATTAATTCTTATCTTTTCCCTGCAACATTGTAATTATATGTTATTTCCAGCAATAATTAATTCTCTCTCGGGCGGGCTTTTTATAGCTTATAAGTCAAAATGGGCTGCACCATACTAAATAATTAATTCAGACTGTGTTTTATGTCATGACATACACACAGCCCCCGGATGTAACAGTTAGAGAATTCTTTTGAGAAGAAAGTCCTTGGCTCCCAGGTGTTTACAGACCAGAAAGCACCAGTTGTAATGGTTATTTCTCTCAGACCAGCAGTAGGTGTGCTCACTTCTTTGTACCAACAATCTACAACAATCTACAACAATCAACACACAAGAACATGCAGCTGCAAACCATACAAATGACTCTACACAGTATGTAAAGTCCTTCAGAAAATCCTGCAATAGTTCATACATTTACACCCAGTTGCCTATATTTCTTTGGCTTCTTAACTACACAGAAAAGGGACATTCATGTGAAAAAAAAGTGATATGGAATTGTAGCTATGAGGTATTGACAAGCTGTGCACATAGAAAACTCAATCATTAAGCAAAAGTCAATAGCTAGATACAGTATCTACCTAGGGGAAGTGTAATCTCAAATACTTCACCACTCCTGAAATACAGAAAAGAAAAAATTAAGACAAAAAAAAAAAAAAAAAAAAAAAAAGAGTACTTACTTTAAAACTAGCCAGGAAGACAGATTAGGTAACAGAAGCCTGAAAATTTCAGTATGCCTAAAAGGATTTGCTGGAATCCAATGAGATAATGTTTGAAAGACGAAAGAACTCTATTAATAGGGAAAGTGTAATTACCAATCATAAGCTATGAAGAATGCAAATATATTAAACACAGAATTCTAACACATACCTCCTTATCAGAGGAAGGATAGCAACTGCACAAGGAAGACAAGGATCACAGAATAACATTGTAGAGAAAATATGAATAGTAGCAATTTATATTGCTCATGTATAATGAAGCATCAGAAGAGAACATGTTTAAGGAATATTTCCAGATGCCTTAAAGCAATAGCTTCCAAATTTGCTCTATTATTGTATTCTTTCAGTTGCTGGTGTGAGCAGTGGCACTAGTAATACTGGGTCCTAATTTCCCTTTTGTCCATGCAAAGCATTTCAGCTATTTCAGGAATGGTTGCACTCCAGCTACAGTACATTAAGAAGTAGCACCACATGTTCCATCATCACAGGATTATTCAAGTAGTTAGACTAAGTGAAGTACTGTAAATTCACTCCTTTGGAGTAAATAGAGAAAAATATTATATAATTTTACTGATAGGAAAACCCGTCTACCATAAACTATTGTATAAATAGAAAAAGGTTCAAAAACATATATATCTTATTGAAAAACCTAAATAGCTTGGGCAAAATCCTGAGTCACGCTGACCATAATCTTTTTTTTTATTTTAGATAATATTTTGTCCTGTTGATCTGTCTAATTTTCTGAATCCAGTTGTGCAGGACTGGACAGCTCAATAGGAAGTTATTACGGCAATGGGACTGTGAGTCTTTTCTGAGGGGTAATTGTGTGGCATGATATCTTCTTTTTTTTTTGTAGAAAACAAATACTGTTATGAAGCTGAATTAGTAATAGGCAGATGTGATTCACACAAAGACAATAAATTAAAATATAGTAAGGTCCTTCATTCAGTAGTTGCTTCCATGAGCTCTGTGTGTGGTGATTATAAGCACGTGATGATCCAAATTAAGGGTTTTCTTTGCATCTGTTTTGTAAATAGAAGAGGTTCATGTAGGGCCCATCCCAAATCTGTTTTCTTTAGATGACAGCTATGAGTCAGAGCTGGTGGCTGAAACCTAAACTACGTATTTGGGAAGGGACCAATGGTTACAGTGCTTTTCCTTTATTTCAAAGGGGAGGCAGAGAGCAAGCTCTATCTTCTAGTTCAGTCCAGGACTACTGGACCACAGCACACTAACTGCTGTCCCCACAGACTAACATGGAGTGGAAAAGAGGGTAAGAGTATTTCAGACTGCTTTAGAGTACCTGCACCAGATTTGGATCTCATAGAAGGAAGAAGGTGCCAGCCCGGGGAAGGGAACTATGCAGATGAGGCAAAGGCAGAAATGCTCTGTGAATGCAAGAGGTCATAATGACAGGTTGTCTGTGCGCACCCTCCCAAGGAAAAGGCCTTGAGTTTTCAAACTTCATAAGGAAACACCATATCCTGCAGTAATCAAGATATTCCTTTACTAGTTCTATTTGCACAATGAAGTTCCAGCCATCAGACATCTCTGAGCAGCACAAGCATGGTAACAAAAATTAATAACAACCTTCAGCAATATGGCTGCAAGGTGGCCCAGAGCCATCCTGCAGCCCCTCAATATGAAAAGTGCTGGCAATATTTTTCTTTAAAGCTGCAGTAGACAGGTGAGAGCGAAACAGTCTGAAAATATTAATCATTTCTGCAGCATACTGGTAAAAAAAATGGCACACTTTTTTTCTGCTGTGGCTCTCAAACATAGCTTAGAGAACAGAGCATAGAGTTTTTTCTAGATGTTTTCTAAAGAAAACTACTGGATGTTTTGGTCCTACCTGTGTTGAAATATTTCTTTTTTCCCAGCTGAGTTAATATTTAAAGGGTTATGTTCAGCCTAAAAAAAGGAAAGCCAATGGATATGAAGAAAAAAACCACATACTTTTCACCTTCTAAATTATAGCACTCCTAAGATCTGGCAAAAAGCCAAAACTATGTCAACTTCTTGTCTAAATATGAAAATTTCTTGACAGCTCCATTATGCATAATTTTCTACATCCCATGAGAGTCCTGGTGCCTATAAAGAACACACTTGGTGTCTCCTTTCCCTCACAGAAGGAAGGTAAGTGCAGTTTCTTAAAAAGACTGAATAAGGAGCAAGCTGAAATTCCTTTCAATTTGCAAACTGTCTCACAAGGTCATTAGTGCTGTTATGTTTATTTGTGATTTTATTTATACCATGGCATCTGACCACATGGCAAGCATTAAAATAAAATATCTGTCCATAAGGCAGCTATAATTGTCATCTTCCTATTAACCACCTCTACTTATCACACAGGGAGAAGAAAGCTGCAACATTCTGGCTTGGCCCTGCTCATCCGAGGGACCGGGTAAGAGTCATCTCACTTTCTGAGCAGAAATAAGCCTCTGCCATAAACAACACCCAGAACTGAAGTCCTTGAAATTCTATGCTTTCAGTCAAAAATTTAAATCTGAGGATTCTGGCACATATCAAAATGTGCTTTCTGAGCTGGGCTGTGATGATGACTACAGACAGTCCCTTGAAGCACAGGTGTACATGGTGTGAGCTCAGCAGAGAAAGAGTGGGATGAGTATATGCTGCTACACTGACATTAAGAAAACCTGAGGGTCCTGGGCTGATGTAATTAAAATATACAGAAAATGTTTATTAATTATGAGATACTCAGACTGCCTTAAAATTTCCCAGGCAGTTCATTAAAAGTCAGCAAATTACAGATTTATCAATATCTTCGAAACACAATATCCATGCTATAAAATTCATGAAAGAGAAGGAAAGAAAACCTGTAAAAAAAAGTAAAAAATATGCTCATGTTAATAAAGATGCACATATATGTTGGTCAAAAAAAGGTTTGTCTAGAAATGATAACAAAGGCATTTACAAATTTTGAGGGCTCACCTCTGAATCCCACTTTTTTTTCTGTCTTAACTCATCAGTTTTTTACTATTTAGATGCAAAACTAACCTTGTTTGAAACATATTTGTAAGGTCTTGCCTTCTGATTTAAAAATAAAACTGAGAAATTTCACCTGCACTTTTAAAACAGTAGCATGGAAATGAAATGTAATTTCCGTAAATGTCAAGATTTCCAAATTTGATTGGGAATATGTTGCACATACATTTTATTTCTGTCTTCCTGCAACTATCTGATTTGTTAGCAATATAGATTAGGAGAGCTGAAGGGTAAAAAATATACCAATTTCCTTTCATTTTGATGTCTCCAAAGCAGAAAGAACTGTGTTACACTGAATACTGCAGGCTCCTCCTGTTTCAAGTGTTTCTTCCCTTGGTCCTTGTGTACTGTCATGCATATGCCTTTCTGAAATGAAATTCTCTTATTTTCTGTCAATGCAAGTAAAAATGGTTCTTTATCAGAAAGGATGGAGAAGAGTTAAAATCATACAGACTGTCAGTGTGATTCATCTGGCTAAATACAAATGCCTACTGTGCAGATACTTGCATCAATGATGCCAGTGAATATACTCCTTTCATACCTGATTGAGAAAAATTGCCACATCTAGAGCTCAGCTAATTTCATCCTTATGTTGGAAAGGAGACAAAATGACAAGAAAAAAACATTAAAAACCTCTGGAAGTGTCTATTCCTCTTATTTCTCTTCATCAGCTGAAGAAGGAGTCTAGACAGCCATTTAGATGGAGACGTCTGCTTTGTAGGTGTCTGAAGTTAGATGAGATGGATCTTACCCCAAGTGGATGTCAACCTCTCCTGCATTTTCACTGTGTTAATTAAGAGCTGGAAATGTAGACTTTATTCATTATACACCAAGTGGTCTGGTTTATCTGTCGTCATCTGGATTAGTGGGGACTTTTCAACATGACTGTTTACTCTTAGCAATTTGTCTCTGTCACTTAAATTCTATTGTTTCATTCTGCTTCCAGGACTGATTTAACAGTTTTCCACATAAAGGAATAACACGGAATATACTTCCTAAATTTTAAGGCTACGTGATTATCTTGAAGACTACTAACCTGAAATAATTAAATCATCATCTAAATGTGCCTTTAACAAGGGATTGTGGGTACATTTCTTTCAATAAAATGATCATGGCTTCAGGAACCCCTGTTTTGGCAACAGTGACACAAAACGTGCAACTAGAATTAAATGTGCTGTGTGAACTTCATAAATAAAGGTGAAACCAGTTTAAAGCTTGCCCATTAAAAGCTAGTTGTGACCTCCACAGTTTATAAGAACATTTTTCTGGTTCGTTTCAGGAATGGTTCTCATAAATGGTCCCTTCCTGCCTTCAAAGCAAATGCTGGTAGCCAGTGTGCAGCAAGAAATATGCTAGAGAAATGGGACATGGAAAATGCGGGCAGATCAGACTGTTTTTCTGATGAAGAAATGTAAGTATTTAACCCTCATGCACAGAATGAAGGGAAGGTTCTACAGCTCTCCACAAGCAGGTTTTGGTTTGGGTAGTTTTCACAGCATTATTGATGACTTTAATACTGTCTTCCCAAACCTGACTATTTTAATACATTCAGTCCAGGGATTTTACCCAAGAAATCTAGATTAAAGATGGATGAGCTACCTCTGTAAAGGCTCTGGTCCTGGAGGCCGTGGCAGCAGTCTGGATATTCCCTTACTGCAGCCTAATTTTTACGACCCCACCAGCCAAAGGAGCAATACAGAGCCCAAGAGGCAGAGGTGTGCATGTTATAGATTGGGAGAAGAAATGTGTTTGGAATTGCTCACTTAAAGGTGCCTTTCCTCAAATTGGCAATGCTGCTGCCAGTCAAACAATATTATATGGTTGATCTATCCAGATGTGACATGCCATTGTAACAAACCTTCAGCCCGGGATACAGATACTGTTTTCTGAAAGTTGTGATTATAATAGCTCAAAACAAAAGAAATTTATGGGGGTTTTCCTTCTTTTTAAAAGTTTTTAAACCCATTTACCAAGTGTCAGAGCCCATGAAATAGAATGATGTAGGGTGCTCAAGTTAGATGCTGGAGCAGAAATATGGGAAAAACCTGGGTAATTTCCCATTACCTGCTAGTATCAAATACTTGAAATCTGGCTGCTCTGCTTGAATCACAATAAAGCCCTTTTTTCCCCTGTGAGAAGCAACAGGGTTAACCCTGTTAATGAAGCTTAACCAGCTTCATTATTTCAACTTCTCTATTGCTTTATTTTTGATATTATTAACCACTTTGCTACTGGAATCTGATATTTATACCCATATGCAAGCATAAGTAATAAATCTGCCAGATTTTCATTATTAGAGCTTTAAAAGTATTAATACCTTTAAACCTTGCATCCTACTGGATTTGCTTTATCCTTACCTTTCTCTGACTTCTATTATAGTTGCCTTAGTAGGTGGGAAAAACTAAGTTATCCCAAGTTAGCTGGATACCTTTTGCTCAGGCTGAAAAACAGTTTAGCGCTCTGCTTTCCCACTGCGGACCTTTAGCCTCTAGAGCATCTATTTCCCTTATGGTCAACTGCCATCTCCCTTTCTGTTATATTTCTGGAAATGCTGAAATGCCTTGAAACTGTTACCCCTCTGATCCTTCTGAAAGCCTTATCTGTGTCAATAAGGAGTTTCTGCCTCCTTGCAGGTACATGAGAGGGTACTTAGAAGGGGTACTCTTGCAGGAGTACAGGCTGGAAAGGTGTCTCTACCCTTCTTGTGTCTTTTTTTAAAAAAAATCTGCTCTCATAAGGTTATGTTGGCAGGAATTAATTATCTGTCCCTGAAGTACAATGGATCTCTTCTCATCTTGCCTGTTTAAGTCTGCAGACAAAAATGCAAGAGTTTTCAGCCTGGAAGGGCAGTAAATTAGTCTATTAATTTGGGGGAGACAGTTAAGAGAATTGGACGGACTTACACTTCCTTACATATTTATCTGCAAAAGCACAAGGATCCAGATCAATGTCTCACCTAATAAAAAAGCCGGAGACACATGACCATAAAATCAGACTCAGAACTGTTGCCTTGTCTTGAGTTTAATCATTTTGTACAAGCTCCCCAAGTTCTTCAGTTGAGTTGCAAATAGTGGTGGGACACATTTTCAAAATTACAATTCAATAAGAGAACTGAGGGAAATTCTGGCTGACCAGAAAGACTTCTTTGTAACTGTAGGTACTTCCAGAGTTAGACAGCTGCAGAGTGATGCAAGCTGAATTTGATTCAAACTTATGGAATATTCATATATGTGCCAAAGTCCTTCAAAGCTGGAATAGGCATTGTAATTCTCCCATGAGGACTTTGGATACTAAGAGAGATGATTTTCTACAGGACTAAGTATGGGAGATATGAGAAGAGGACTTTTGGTTTGTGAAGAAACTGTCATGGTGTACTTAAAAAAACCTACTTTGGGGGTTCAAAACCCATTATGTGACACACAGGTGTGAATCCTTTATGTGAAGGACAAAAGTGCTGAGTGCCATTATGTGTATTGCAGTAGATGTTCTCCTTCCTCTCTGTGCTGGTGTGTGTGGCCAGTCCTGTTTATATTTACCTCTTTACTTACCCAGCCTGGGGAAACAGAACTGTAGAAATGTTGCAACTACCAGGCCAGGAAGGAGGAATGCCCCAGGGGTCTGTATCTACCTGATGAAGCTGGTAGAGCCCCACCTGGGTAGCCAGAACCACTAGGATGGTGGCTAAGGATATATATCCATCCAGAAAAGCAGTGGGAAATCAGAGAGAATACTCTAGGGCATTTCACATGGCAGCAGATGTCAGGTGTTTGACGAACAATCTGAGTCCCAACAGTAGCATTAGACAAAATTAATCAGAAACCTTGTAATTATGAGTACTGGTTGATTTCTGTCTTTCAGTTCACCTGCAATATATACCTACTTGCCTAAAGGAAATGTTCTGATCTCCTTACATGAAAACACAGATCACCATCATTATTCTTCCCCAAATGAGTGCTAGCTTAATTCTGTATTTCCCACAGGAGTGGGTGCTTTTCAGAAAAGATACTTCTAGCCTTCCCTGCATACTGAAACTACTGGGAATACCTTGGGAAGGCAGCAATGGTAAAATGCTTGCTCAGCAGTCAGGACAAGCAAAGTTTTGTACAGTTCATTTGCTTTTACAATAATTCCTTGTGCTACAAAAATTTATTCTTTTTAACCTTTTAACTCCTAATTTTATTCTTTTTTTTTTCTTTTTTTTTTTTTAAATGAGACTACATGGCCAAAGGTCAATAAATAGCAGGTCTATTAAAAAAACGTGACTTTTGCATTTTTTCTCCAGCTCTGACACAGAAAGGGGCACCAGCCTTTCTTTGCAAATCTTGGCAGTGGCAGCTGCTAATCCTTGCACTGAGCACAAGGGACTTCATCTGGCATCCAGGGATTTAGCTACCATTAGCTGCCAAAGCTCTTTCTCCTTTTCTCACCATTTTGCCCCATTCCTTTTCCTTTGGGCACATTATTCAGGCAACTGTAAAGCCCAGGTAACAAAACAATAAACACAAACGCAGGTGGCTTTCCACTGAGGGCTGTGTACATGTGAAATAACAATGAACCCAGTGATCTGGTGAAGCTTTGTTACAAGGGCAGTGTTGATCCAACGGGAGAGATGACTTGCTGTCCATTGCTTGCTCTTAATTTCATTCAATGTAATGATCCTCCTCTTGTTGGGTAGAGCACGTGCATTGTTTCTTACTGTCTAAATGCCAACAGCAACAATTAGGTGCTTATTTCATTTTATTTTTCTTTCCCGCAAAGAAAGTAAATAAATATTTTTCTTGCATTTTTAGCCATAAGTACGCTTTTGATCCATTTTTAGACTTCCTCTGAACCCTGTCTTTCTCAGCACTATCCATTAGCCAAAGTTTAACATTCTGGAACTTCCAGCCTGACTTGAAAGCTGTATGTTAAATTATGCAGCTGAATTCCATCAGTCAATTTCTCCTTTGCTGTCAACACATCAGCTACATTTTTTACTGTCTGAACAAGCTCTTCCCATATAACAGGCTGCAAAAACATCAGAGGGAAAAAAAGAATCAACACAGGACAATACCTCCTAATCGGGCCTACATTAAAAAGAGAAAGACACAAGGATGGCTTTGTATTGCTTTTTTCTTTTGCAAAACAAGATTTTTTTTAAATCTCTTTTGCATATCAGATAAGCCAGAAATTGCCTTATTTAACTTCTGAAAGACTGGGAACATTCAGAGCAAAATTCTGAGTGAATAAAAAAATATGCAAAGCTGCCTGTAGCGGTGTGGTATAGGTTATCTGACCTATCAGCTTCATAAAATGAAAGCTAATGAAGTCATGGCAGAAAAAGCCAACTGTTACACATCAAACAATTGCAGAGCCTTTGCAGAAAATGATTGTAAATTGCATGTTAGTATGTGGATGATAGTTGTGGATAGCTATGTGTTTTTATAATATGCTAAAGCTGCTGCTACTGTAAATTTTTTCTAGGCTAGGCCTACATGATCTACTATTCATGTAATCTTAATGGCAGCTAAAGTGGGAATAAAATCTTTATGAAAACCACTACAGTTAGCTCACTTTAAGACAGGAATTCAATCAGCAGCCCACTGGAATTACTTATGTTTTGACTAAGGTATTTGGCTCCTTTTATTGAATATTCTGCTTTCAATGCATACATCCCATGGATATAAAATGATGGATCTTGCTGGATTTTAAACCAGCGGCACTTTATATCATTAATAAATATTCATTTTCCTGCTATCCCTCCAGTGGTATTTCATCATCAATCATGGCTGAAATCACAGCTGTGAGAACTGTTTATGCTTTAGTGTTCTCCTCTACATGATTTGGCAGATACTTATGAAATTATTGGAGTGTGGAAGTAAAGGGGGGTTGGACAGGAGGGAAGAGGGGGATGCTTTAAACAAAACCATAATCTTTGTCTCTGTAGTTATTCACAGAGAAGTACTGTTTTGTTTTGCCTTCCAAAATACACATAAATCACTCCATTGGTCTCAACTGTCCTGTGAAAATAAAAATGATCCCAAACTGTTCAAGAATTACTCAGGGACTATTCGGTGCTCAATATGTCAGAGAAGCAAAGACAGACGCTCAGGAAGAGGAAGATTACAATCAATGAAGAAAAATCAATAGCATGTAGAAGTTATCCTGCTGCCAGCATTGTCAGGAAAAGGTTTCTCCATTCCCCAGTCTCATTACATGTAGAAGATTATTACAAACTGAGCAGCCAAAGTGAAGCTGTAATCATCTCTCCTTTGCTTTTTTTATGTTCTTAGTGTAAATCAACAGTTCACTTTGACTTAATAAACAAAACAACCTGTTTTCCTACCAATGTAGCATTTTATATATTTGCTTTACCTGCCACTGTAAACAAAAAGGGATGAGATTAAAAATCCTTCCTTAAGGCCTTAAAGTAAAAGTTGGAGAAAACTGAACAATGACTGGAGCTATTGGCTGCAATATTTTCTGTTTATTTGTGTTTTATTTTTCAATCTGCGACATGTTCTGTCCCTCTGCCCAAACCAGTGGATACTGACTGCTAAGATATGCTTGCTAATGAGATGGTCATTTTTTGATTCTCCCCTGAAAATCAATTAACCAGCCAATGAAATCACTAGATTTTATAGAACAACATTTGTGTGACCTTGAGGAAATATGCATTCTTTATTGTATCAACTGATAGAAAGAAATAACTGCAGAGCTAGTGAAAGTCTTTCTGACCCTGAGACAGAAAAAGTTTTCTTGCTTTAGAAAATTATTTAACATACACCAAGTGAAGTAATTGAAAGCACAATAGATAAATATTTAAATGTCCTCCTAAATTTAGACCTGTACGAATAGAAAATAATATCCATGTTTAAATTATAATGGTTTATGTCTTAATACAGTGTACATTTAAATAAAATATGTACACACACATTGACATACATCAGACAATCTACAGAAAAAAACTCACCTTCAGAAATATGTGTCAAGATTAATTCCATAACCCTTCTCTTCCCAAGACTCTCTAAATTATGGTGACAACTGTTAGCAAACACAGATGTCCAAACTCATAAACTTTGCATTTCTGTGGGCTAGGACTGTTTGTGCATGCAGGTGTTTGTTTCATCTATGAAAATGCCAACAGTATGTACAAAATAAGGGCATTTTTTTCAGACAGCATTCAATAAAATTATTTACAAATCCCAACCTATCACCATCATCATCATCAATATCAAGTCTGTTCCTGAACATAGTACATCACATATTGGTAGGAGATAACAGATGAGACAAGTCAATCTATAATATTCATGTTTCAGAGAGTGCTGTTGCATAGTCAAAAACATGTCAAAATGGACATTTTTAAGAATTGCCAATTTCTTAATTCTGTGACATTTTTTAAGTCCTTGAGTTTGCTTTCCCAAGGTTCAGGATTTAACTTTTTACTTTGTCGACAATATTTGTGCTAGAATATTTTGTGATTAGCTAAACTGAGCTATTTATTATTTTGGTTTGTTGGTTACTACTGTGGTTGGTTTTGGAATAGTCATCAACACTACAGGAAGTGAGACCTGAGAGGACCTTGGTCTGCTTGAATAACATGAAGTCTGACTCATTTGCCTTCATAAAACTCATCAGGAACTCGATAGGAATGATATAAAAGAGCCCTCCTTTACTTGTCTAATCTAGAACCCAATTCTAGAACATTTCTTGAATGAAACTGCAGGGCTAATCCACAACAGGATCTTCAAGCTCCAGTGGGACTGTCTGATGCTACTCTTAGAGCAAATAACAACAGCATGTGGTGAATGCTCAACCTGGAACATGAACCTGGTGATCAGTTCAGCTTTTAAAGCAATGAAAAAATCAATTCTTTCCAGGTAGGAAATCATAAATAGTGCTAAATTTCACTTTCCCACATGATCTTTCATGTTACATACTAGGCAATTTGTCACTTTTGAGAGCCAAAAAGTTAATTCTTCCGAAGTGCAACTCGCCAGCAGTTCTTAAAGTAATTGACTGGCATCTGGTAGTGAGTGATTTTTCTTGCCTGGCAAAGGTATCCTTTAAGTTAATAGAGAAAATACCAAAGACAATACTTTAGGCCCAGATACTGGTGCTTGTTTTTACAAAAAAAGTCTCTGAAATACAATACCATCATAAATTCTCCTTATTCCTAAATTCTCCTCTATTCCCAAAAAAATAAAAATTAATAAACTGAGTTCTGTCTCACATCACCAGAAATTTCATTCCAAGATATTTCTATATGCAAATTACCAAAAATCAAACAATCCAGTCCAGTTTTATTATGGAAGTGGTACATACCAAGCAGGCAAAGAAATGGTAAAATGAGAGCTTCCATGAAGCACTGCTAATTGTGCATGTCAGACTGATTTTAAGGAAATGTAGCCCACTCCTGTCAGGGGATGTTGTCAGTTATGTTTCCTAACCCTTTTTCTACCCTCATCATATGGACGTCCTTTTGTAGTCAGTGGAGAGACATAGGCAGAAATATTCTGCAGCCGTTGTTAGATGTCCGTTCATGATTAAATTAATTACATTCTGAGTTCTAGTATGATGTTTTGTCCATATCTCTCAAAAGCAGTGTATGGACACTACTCAAGCACAGTTGTCAATACCGTAGGTGTTTGCATGTACTGAGATAAATCCAAATCTTAAGTCTATTTATTCCCTAACTTGACCAAATAGGATCTGGCCAGAACTAAAACTCTGTGAGTATTTATAATAAAACATTTTGACATTTCAACTAATTTTTCATAAGGTACGTTAAAACTTGTATTTTATTAGATAAAAAATATGTCTTTTGCAGTTTATTTTCTGTCTAACCAACTAATAAAGTAATGTACAAAGGAAAACTCTCAACTCTTCTGCTAAGAACTGTGGATCAAATGTATATATATTGAATTTCAATGCAAATTGTATGTTTTTTCAATTAAATGTACTGTACTTTAAATGCTTGGCCCCAGTTCTGAAAAGATGAATGTGTGTGTATATATATATATATATGAATGACCCACTCACATAATTTTCTTATTTGAAGAAAAATATGCAAAATTCTTTATACAGTGATAGATTTTAAAGAGCATTTAGAACTCTGGCATGCAACGTGCAGGATTCTCAAAAGAAATTCAGGCATCTGCTCCAACTAAAATCAGTGGGAGTCAAATATTTACAAGATTTTTAAAATTATATCATATATCTGTCTGAATCCATAGTTTCTTCAAAAGACCCATCTTTTGTAAATTACTGCTGATTTATCTGGAGAAAAGGTGGTGCCTTGCTCCATAAAGAAATAGTTAAACTTTCTTACCTTCCAATCTTATTTTCCACTTCTTTCTTCATAATTGTTCTATTTATCTATTTTGGGAATCTCTCAAAATATCTGTTCAGAACCTAGCATGGGGAAGATGTTTTCCCATTAATTTACTGTATATTCACACTAAAAGTATAAAATATTTCTGATATGCTCTTTGTGTAATTGCTCTCTATAATCAAGTGTTGCGGTAGAAAAGTCCCTGTTCATTAGTAGCAAATGTTACATACACACACACATGCACACACATACACACTCCTCATTTAAGCATATTAGCAGTGAAGTCAAACCAAGTAAATGTCTGCAAAATGTACAGGATTGAAGCCAAACTGAAGGTGTGTGTTTCTTGAAATTATGTAGCTTTTAAACCATCTCCCAGGCATTGTTTTCATGAATACAATTCTGAAGAAATGTATATAAGTCACATCTTTCACAAAAACAATTGCTTTTTATTGCTTTTGCCTTAAATATAATAAAGAAAGAACTAGAATATATTGAAAAGAAGAAAGCACATAATAAGAAAAGCAATTTGCAGTATTTCTAGACTTGATTTTATTTTTATTTTCAGAATGGACAATAACAGTTAAAAGAATTTTTCATGACATGTATGAATATCATAAATATTGACAAGTTATTTTAGTTCTAAGCTAGCAGAATGATCCATAGAGAAAATTTAAATTATTTTTGCATGAGCATTATTTAAGAAATTATTTTTTAAATCTATTGAAACCAAATCAGCTGTAGCTTCAACATTGTTAGTGTCGAGTTTGTTTTAAATCAGTCCCAGTACGGAAGCATTACATGCAAGGATTTTCAAATTATGGGCTATTTAAATTTCAGTCCAAGAATTGCCACATGACCTTCCTCTGCTGTATTACAGTCTTGGATATTACTGCTCATTAGTAGTTTAAAAGTTAGGAAAACTTACTTTTTTTCCATTATTTTTATTTTAAAAGTACATGGAAACTCCGCTTCTGAACCCTTTGGAGTTGATCTTGATTGAGATTAATTACAAAGCCACCGGTGAGATTGAAGCAGTTGGTTGATGTGCTCTTGTTCTTCTTTGCTTCTTAGCAGGAGGACTGCCACATCACGACCTAGCTGCAATTCTCAATATAATCACCTTTTGCACAACTACCAGGGCTGCAATTCTGTAATAATTAATGTGGCTGACGCAAAGCCGTTTGGCTGATTGCTGAATAAAGCAAAGACAACAGAAACCAGAGACAAAAAAGGATGGCCTCAAGGTTAAGAGTGGTTTTGAAAAAAAAAGGAGACTCCATGTATTGAAGGACATTGTAACTTTTTAATCCTTTGTAGTATTTCCTCCTTCATACTAATTTCATTTCTGCCTTATCTTGATTCATCTTTGGGCAGTTGCTTCAAACAGGCTCTCTATTACAAGAGGGAAATAGTTTCATTGGCATATAACATAAGGCATATCTATCATTGCATGCATTCAAATTATTTTCTTCTGTGGTGATGATATCTCATGGTTCCTTCTAATAATTTTACAGTTATAGAAAGAGAACTTATTAAACTTATCAAGACACTAAGGTGGAATTGCTCATGGCCCTCTTTGTTACTCTGCAAGGAAGATTAAAACACAGTGATTTATGTCAGCACATTTTGTTCAATTCACCAGATCCTTCAACATATTAATAATGTCCCATGGTGAAATGTGCTCCAAGGTATCACTGGGTATGTACCTATGTGAGCACCATTCTCCCAGGGCTCTTCAGGGAACTTCTCCTA
The DNA here is from genome assembly GCF_017639235.1 of Corvus kubaryi. Classification (NCBI taxonomy): domain Eukaryota; kingdom Metazoa; phylum Chordata; class Aves; order Passeriformes; family Corvidae; genus Corvus; species Corvus kubaryi. The sequence goes on along the minus strand of NW_024581116.1, from coordinate 6,109,675 downwards.
CATCACTGCAAACTGCCTCACAGAGCTATTAATTGACACCTTATTAAGACAGAACAAGACGGACCTGTGATGTTCTCAAACCCTTTGTCCAAAAACTAGGGGAGAGGATAAAATATATTTGGCAAAACCATTCATCGCTGGTGATCATTTCTGAATCAGAGGACTGATTTAATGTAATACAGATTTCCTAGCCCAAATGAATCTTCCTTAAAACTGATACATGTATTCCCCCAGAACGTTTCTTTTAAAATCTCCCACCACTGATATATAAATGAGACTTATGAAAATTAAGATGTTGTAATAGTACCATAATTTTAGCCACAGTTCCCTACTTCTAAGATTCAAAGTAACCCACATGATGTCATGAAATTATTTCATAATTTTGGTTCAAATATTTTCAGAGTGATCTCTGCTGCTATCTCAACATCACTGAAGGCAAAACAGCTTAATGATCTATAGCTTTCTTAATATATTCTACTGAATATAATTTAAAGTTTTCAGGAACAGTGAAGAACATAAATGCAATATTTGCAATAACTAAGTAGGCTGAAAGTAATTGTGTTACTGCTATTACAATTAATTATCCATATCTGTTCATATTTCCACCAACGCCACCCAGTATTGTTCCCATTATGATTCTATCACTTTCTATCTGACACTGAAAGCTCTCCATGATATAATATGAGGAGTGGTATTTTCTTCATTTCTTACTATTTTATCCTATCACTGTGGGACAATATTTATGGAGAAATATACAAAAAAATTCTGTAAAAATAAAATAACATTGATCCTTTCCTGGATTTTCAGGGTTTTCTGTTCCTTTTTAATTGGAGTAACATTTTATGCTTTTTCATAAGTGCAAAAAATCATCATTCAGGCATTCTTCAGAACAAAACAAAATGGATATTTGAAAAAGAGATTAGGTGGGTAGAAATAAAAACAAGAATATTAAAAAAAATTAAAATGCAGAACTTGATTAGGAATATAAATTCTAAAGTATTCCCTGAATTAATCACAATAAGTACAATAATTTAAAAAAACTAACAACCAAACAAAACCCCAGAGGCTGTTGAAAAGGACACAATACAAATTAAAACTAGGAAAGACCAAAGGGGAAATTTAGTCCCTATTACGAAATTTTCATTCTCTTTTTGTTGGTAGTGACCATGAAGAATCCAAGTTCCCTAGGAAATGGATCATCTCGTGTTATCTCATCAAGAGCAAGAAAATACTTTGGGTTACTACAATTCTTTTTTCAGAATTTCACAAAGACTAGGAACAACTCAAATGTTAATTAGAGATATTTTGGTGATCTAAACATATTGCAGGGAAAAGTAATATGCATTTTCTTGAATGTCAGTATCCATTTCTAATATCTATGATACCATCAGAGAACCCTTACATCTTCTGCTGTACTGTACTTCTCTGTTTTCTTACAACTGAAAGTTCTGTGTGATGGGTTTTTATTTAGTTATTTACTATTTATGTTTTATTTAGTTATTCATTTAGTTACTATTTATTTTATTAATTATTTTCTTGTTTCTGTTCTTCAAGCACTGTCCATTAATTGGCGGGGGAAGATTTTCAAAGCTACTCAGCATAGCTGAGGTAGGTGATGTCAGTTGCTCTTTCCTTATGCCCCAGCACTGTTACCCTGCTGTAGAAGATCCTGTGCCTTAGCATAATTAGAGGAGGAACTTCTCCATGGACTTGTTGGGCAAGACCTTGGTGGGCAAGACCTGCCTGTATCTCCCCAGGTCTTCATTTTTTCCCTTTTTAAAAATGAGGATGAGCTCAGAGGGAACACTGCTATGAGAGAGCCCTTATTTCAAAAACTCAGGTAGTATGACCTGAAAAAGCAGAAAGTGGAACAACCCAATAGGCAGAAAAGAAAAAGGAAAGAAAGAAAAGATTAAACTTCTGAGGAGTAAAAACATGACAAAGCTCTTTCGGAAGAAAAGCAGTATTTAGACAAGTAATATGGATTGAATAAAGAAGTACTGGTGTGGGCAGTTAGCACTTGAAGAAATGAAAAAGCTGGGATTTGTAACCAACAGATACAGAAAACTGGTGGATTACAAAGAACAAAGCCTGGAATGTTTGTCTTACTTGTCTAGTTTATTTGCTGCTTCTATTCTCTGCAGCCCGTGTGCTTTGCTGTCTCATAAAATCCTCTCGTGCACTTAAATAAACTGTACTTTATTGTCCTGCAACAGACACTTGGACTGATGCTATTACTCCAAATGAAATCAATGGCAGAGCTACCATCAGCTCAATGGGAAGAGAACTTATCCCACTCCCATAAAGCATGGTGAAAGAATTAGCCCTGAGTCTGATCAATGCCTTTCCAAATCAGAACTTAGTGCAACACTCAATAAGTCTCCCAACTTGAGCAGGTTGCTAAGTGCAGGTTCTTTTTCACTCACAGGAGCAATACCTGGGCATTTCTGTGGCCTCTTACCCACACAAGGACTTAACATAATAAATTTTTATTCCCTTTACTACCTTGCAGAGTAACTTTTTCTCAGCTGAAGGGAGGTATTTTTCACTACTAAAAATATCCTGAGAAAATACATAGAAAATAACTCGATCTTCATTATGGGAAGTACTGCTGTGTCAACAAGACAAGATTTTTAAATGAAGATATAATTCCAAATAAATCTTCAGAGAACATGCTGAACATGAGAAGAGAGGCTGGCCTCACGATGAGCAGTCAAAGACAAAACTGACATTCAGTCTGAAGTAATTCTGAGTATTTTACAATCATTTTGATCTGCTACTACTCCAAAGAAGAAGCAAGGTCAATATTGAGCAGATGATCTCAATAGCAAAATAGATTCTTTTGAACGTTTGAAAAACTGACTTACTCCATAAGAAAAAAGTGCTAGAAAAAAAATATATTAACAGGATTTAACTGATTTTCTTATATTTATTTACTGCATGCATTGCCATGTACCAAGTACAGGGTGTAGATGGACACTTATTTGGGTAGAATTCCAAATAAATTAATATTTAATTTTATTCAAAATATTTCTTGAATAATTGAATTCTTAGTGAACTTTGGAACAAAAATACATACAATAAGCTCTATACAGAACTATGGAGGGAAATGGATCCCTGAAAATATATATGTTCATCCATCCATTGTTGCACATCAAATCCAAAGGCAGTGCTGTGGTTCAGAAGTGAGTAGTATGTGGAATAAATGCTTCTTGGTCCCTTCTTTTTCCATTTCTGTGGTTATTTCACAATTTCAAAATGTTAGTAAGTGGCATAGAAATTTGGGAGTGAAGTTGTTTATAGTAATATTTTTCTTCAATTTCTGAACTCTCAGAAGTTCCTTCCACTTCCATTTCAACTCCCTGTTTATCGCCCTCCTTTCCAAATAATTAAGCATCCAAAAAAAATCATGTGTCTTTGTTTGGCAGATATTTAATAATCTGCTTGGAAACGAAGAAATGGCAGACTGAACTTGTTAACCTGGCAGGTGATGCTCTACTCGTGAGACTTTTTCCTGAACTTTTATTTACATACCTGTACGTTTTAGCTATCATCAATATAGAAACTCACACTCATATCTGCATACACATACAAAGCATGCAAAAACATTTGGGAACTAGTACTTCTAGAGTTTCTGATTCAGTAACATTCTTCTATTTTCCTTTTGGGAGAATCAGTGTATAACTATTTTAAAGTCCAGTTTAATACAACAAATCCAATCTGGTAAAAATATTGACTTTTTCACCTGAAGATTTCAAATCAGAAGGTCTGTTAAGAATTATTTTTTTCAATAAATTTTTAAGAGTTTTGTTTTTTCAAGTGTGTTCACTATAGTAAGTAATATCAAAAACTTTTACAGAAGTTAATTCCACTATTCAAATAGTCCAGAAGAATTCAGTTTGATAAGCTTATATAAGTTAACAGCTTATGTAAAAGTAAGTTTAACTTAAAAGTGCAATATCATCTCTTTGCATTAGCATTGCCTTGTCAAAAAGTAGTAAATCTGTATGACTTTGTAAGCACAGTATAGAGTTACAGATTTTATATTTTCTTCCTTTAACCAGTGTTATACTGACTTCAGCATTTAAAAGCTTATGTGTTTGGTTTTACTGGAGTTGCTTCCAAATTGCATGCATCTGAAGTAGCAATAAAAATCAATCTTGTCCTCTCAGAAGAGGTTAAAAATTACTGGGAGACTAAACTGAGATTTATTGTCCATCATTAGAGCCCTGTGTCCACATTCACAAAAAAGAATATCTAAAGTTTACCCACATGCCTTCCCACTTTGTGACTTTCTGCTGATTAGATTATCCAGCATTATCCCACTTCCACAGCAGCATCACCGAGATCAAACGACAGCAGAGGTGGACACAAGGTATCAGTCAGATCTCTCCTCATATCCCGTCAGCCCTAAGTGTCCTGCTGTAATCAAACCCAGCCATACTGCAGAGCAATTCCGGCTGCAGGCTTTGCCCACAGCACTAACGAGGCAGCTTTCATGAGAACAAAGGACGCACAGATTGTTCTCTTCAGGCAGGTGGGTGATGGACATAAGGCTGCAGCACTTGGTCTCTTTAGACCTGGTCCCATCCTGAATAGACTCAGCAGCTTAAAACATACCAGTGTGGGGTTTTTTTTATTTCTTTGTCCTGCTTGGAGAGCTCTTTTGCATGGTAATTCCAGTGTTGAGAAGGCCAGAGCAGCGGAAAATATTCAGTGGTTTTATTTACATGTGAGTACTCCCCCAAAATACCTGTCCAGCTCACGGACTTCTCAGAGCAGCAGTGCTGTGTCTGATCTGGAAACAATACCATGTTACAGTATTTTTCTCTTTTTATAGCAGATGATTCATCATAGATGTCCAATTGTTTTTTCTGCTAGAACTGAAATTCATTATGGTTGGGGTTGGGGGTTTTTGGCTCACATCCCTTTTTTAAGGGGACATCAATATATTGAATACTTAAACACTGAATAACATTGATGTATTCAGTCCTTTTTACCTTCGTTCTACAAATATAGGTGGCTGACCAAATCCTTATAGTCTGAAAAGTCCCTGTTGTGCTCCCAGTGTCCAAAAATACCATTAAACTAAGGATAGAAAGGATACAATTATAAAAAGAAAAAATCATTGTGGAAACAATAATTCCTTTCTGCTCCTAAGGGGAAAAAGGAGCCATGACAGGCTGGAGAGGAGAGACCTGGATCTCACAGGTTGTGGCTGAGCCAACCCAATCTTTTGTGCCAACAGGCAGAAATGAAAATGATTTTCAGAAATGTTGCTCAACACTAACACAAAACCTGGGCAAAAAATGGAAGTTAGAGTGACTCAGTTTGTATTTTCAAATGGCTCAGCAGATTCAGGCAGACACAGAGAATGGTCTGAACAAAATATTCAATTTTCATCAAGAAAACAAAATGCTACATTTGATTCAAGAGCGTCATATTTTCTGCTTTGATCCAGATGCCTGAGAAACGTTTTACTCTGAGCTTCTCAGTCCATTAGAAGGCTCTATATGTTGTCTTATTTCAGAAGAGAAAACATGAAAATTCCATGATTTCTCATAAACGGAAATTCCAAGTCTAAAACTGTGGCATAACTACTCTCTGACAATAGGGTAGGGAACACACCACCGGCTGAGCACTATGGAAGGACCATACATAAATAAGATGAAAAACTATAAATCTTTGTGGTTTTTTGTTTGGTTTTGTTTTTAATTTTGATCCTGTGTTGTTTTTTTTTTTAATTGGGGCACTACTGAGGGGTGTTTTCAAAAACAGATTTTGAAAAAAAAAATGAGTAGCTATTACAAAAGATTGTTGTCTTCAGGCAGGATTAAAAATGTCATCACCCTTGTAACAAGTATATCCCCAGTGTCTTGGCCATATTCCAGATTGAGAAATTGCATTCTGCCTACCTAAATTTTCTCAGCAGTTGGAATGGATATCATAGTAAGCGATATCATACATTGCTAGGGATCTGGTAAATAACTCTGTCCTTTTCAGGTTTGGAAAGCAAAGCTCATTGCTCTTCACAGCACTACCAGCTGACTTTTAGAGGTGCTGGAGCTAAAGGGGGATGACAAGCTCTTAACTCATCACAGGAAAGGTTCAAATTTGCAGGATCAGGCCCCTGAAGCAATCTTTTTCTTTTTGTGCCAGTGATGACTGGGTGTCATCTTACAAGAGGAAGTGAAATGATTCTTGTTAACGTGGGGCTCTTGTTTGTACAAGAAATGAAAAAAATACAGAGCGCTTTCTGAGTCCTCTGTCCCGAGGTCGTTAAGGCCCACTGGCCAGCCAAAGAAATCAGCAATTTAAATAGAAGTCTCTGCTGGATGATCAGCTGATAGATACACACAGCAAACGGGACTTGTATGAACAAAATGTTCTGCCCACGGACGAGCGTGTGCATCAGTAACCCGCGACATGGAACAGTGCACTGCTCACTTGGAATTGATTTCACTCAGATGTCACCCTAGTGCTGCATACATATTCATTTAGTATTCAGCCCTCTGTAGCTACCCACACACACACATATACACAAAAAAACACTTTGTGTATTTTTCAACCTTATGATCCATATAAAGGACTTCATTCCTTTCTTTGGAAAAAGCACACTGAAATGGTAAAGATGCAAAATACAGTGCCTTTCAAACGATTTTCATCTTTAAATGAGGATGCCTGAAAGATGCTGCTCAGGTGGAGACACTGTAGGAATAGAAGAGATTTGGCTGACTCCTTTGTGGGTCAAACAAGGGAATGAGTCACCAAATACACCTCATGGATAAAACACTGACCTCGTGTGAAGGGCTGCAGCTGAATCCTCCACACGGATTCCCAGGTTCTGGATACCCTACTAATGTCTGTCAGTGTCTGTATTAAGAGTCTAAGACCATGTGATTTAGCACAAGCTCACAAAAACAGATTACTTTGGTAACTTTTCAGAGAATTCCTTGCAATGTATATCACACTGCTCTGTAACTTTACACTGCCCCTTTCTGCCTGTCATTTACTGCCCTGGATCCACCACAATTACTTTTGTTTTCTCAGCAGCCTCCCAAAGTGGATATTTGAAGCAGTGAAGGTGTATATATTTACCCTGTTTCTTCCGTGGAAGCTTTCTTATTCTGCTAATGATTGCTCCTGCTTAGGAAAATCGGGTGGATTCCACATCAAACCCATTAATTCTGTCTAAGAGTGAAAAGAAATCAAATTCCCTGGCCACATTCTACTTTTTCATATCACAGGTTTCTTCCTCACCTCCATAGAAGGCAACAGAAGACTTGACATTTTCCAGTTGCTACAGGGATGGGATGAACTTCCCCTCACATGATTACAGATACCCAGGAGACGGATGTTTAATGCTTGCCAGTCATTCTGGACTACTTGCTAGTAGGAAACAATATGGAAGTAGGAACCCAGTGAACCCATGGTAACCCTTTAATCACAACACATGAAAAAAAGGAGTGGGATGGAAAAATAAATTTGTAGGCTTGATGTACTTTTTGAAAGTTGAAAAACTGTCATTTTTACTCAGAATCAAACCAAAAGTTTGAAATTTTACATGAACTGAAACATTAATATGAGGTCAGTCTGGAGCAAAGGGAAATAGTTTACGCTAACATTAAAATGAAAAAGACTTATTTTTAAAGAGCATTCTAAATTGTAAGATTAGGTTAAAGAAACTATTTAGGCCAACGAGAGTAAACCAAACAAAATTAAACATCTTATTTAGAATATTTAAGAAAGGTGGGGGTATAATGGCAAGTATTTAAATGCTTTTAAAAGTCACATTCTCTCCCTTAAAATGGTATTTAAACTAAATTCAGTGAATTTTGATATTGAATTATGCTTCTATAAGTAGACAGTGTTATTTCAACAGTATTCAAATTTACTTTCTTCATTTTAGAAATGATTCAATGGGTTCTTACACCTAAAGATGGACAAAGGATAAGGCCTATAAGATGACATGATAAGAACACAATTTAGCAGTTTAGACTTGTGTACATCTCCCTGATAGGATAATATCTCCTATATATGTCACATTAGTATCTCATTTCTGGTAGAAGGATGGCATGTTGAGCATGCATCCAAATAAGAGTAGTGTAACTTGAATAGCTTGAAAGGCACATAGGAAAGCTCAGCTTTGGGAGCAAAATGAAGAAAGAATATTTGTAACCCAAGATGGTATTTAACATTGAATTGACAACCTTCATCCTTTTGCAGTGCACTGTTACAGATGCAATAAAACAGAGCTTCACATGTAATCCCAAGGAATCTGGAGAATCAGAAAATTAATGAATAGTTTTAAGAGAAATGAAAAAGGACAGAAACATATAATACTCTGAAGCAGATGCTCTCAGTGCATGGCTTCTATGTATATGAACTGGAGATCGCTCTCTTCCCTCGCTTTGGGTTTTAGGAAGATGAAACGTGATATCCGACTTTCTATTAGTGAAGGAAAAAGTAATTTAAAATAAAAACACAAATCCTGTGCTAACATACATGGATACATGTGAGTGACAGTCACCCAGACTAAACCTGACTTTCTGAAATCAGTTAAACATTTCACTGATCCCCTAAGAATATTGCTCAGGTTGAAACCTTTTTATAGTCAGTTTTGATAAAAAGTGTTAACTGTGAGTTTCTGATAAACTTTATTGCATGGCTTTATGAATTCTTGATATTCATAATTCTTTAGTGGCTGTTCACAGTCTACTTAATCATGAAGATGCTCTCACGCTGTCAAAAGCTGAACACCAAAGTTCATGGAAGAGATTTGTTCAGCATCTGGACCATGAGTATGAGACACTGTAAGTCTGAAACTATGTACCAAAATATGCCAGATATAAAGGAAAATCTCTACTCTTTATGGCAAAAACAGGCCCCTAAATTAGTCATTTCAGTGCAAAAAAATGAGTAGATGAAAATCAGGAATAATAGTAATTAATATTTAGTTATCTCATGCATATTTGAGACCACTGGAAGTGACAGAGCTCAAAGGACATATCCCAAAAACCATGCCAAATAGTTCCTGGCAGGAACTTCTGAATTTTAGAAATAAAGCCTCAACTTCAAAAATGCAATTATATTTTGTAATAATTTCCCCACACACCAGGAACTTGAATCCTGAAAGTATATGGAATAAAAAAGGATGAAAAAATTATTTATTTCATTGACTGCTCCCCTTTCACCTTTTTTATTCCACTCATGGCTGGAAGGACTGGATAAGAGAGTGGACCAACCCTACAGAAACAAGTTTCAGTCATTGAAAACAGCAGCCACGTATCTGCCAAATACAAATGCTTGCAGCATGACTGATAGAATCACTCACTCATGTAAGAAAGCGTGAGGTTAAATAATATAATTGCTATATTATAATATATAGGTCTTCCCTGTGGCATGACAGCCTATGTGGAGTCTCAACCACCCAGCAGGACTAATTAAGAAGGCAGATGAAGACCAGTGCTAGCAAAAATTGTAATAAAGACTTCACTTTTTTCCCCACTCCTTTTTCCCATTGCCAATGGAAATAGGAAAAAATCACAGTGTGGTCCACATTAGCCCATACGTGCATGTTAAAAGGAAATTCACTCCCATTACTGCATGGCAGGTGTGCATCCATGGCTACATGTTGGGATTTGAGTGCTCACCATTAATTATATAATTCTCATCCCACAGCTGTGTGGAGCTGTATAATCAAGATTTCATCCACAAGGTAAAATTCACCCCTGTAGACAGAGCTGGAACACAGACCATGCAACACAAGGATCCTACTTATACCTACAGAATTTATATTCAATTATTGTATTATTAACCTGTCATTATGTGTATATTTTGTAGTCAGTGTAATCTGAGGTCTTGTATCTGCATTTTTCTGTACTGAGCTCAACCAGTAGGAGAAGTATGTACAAATGAAGCAAAGTTTTTCTCTTAAGAGTATATCTAGGATTAATTTCACCTAAGTTTCAAGGTTTTTAAAAGTTAAGGATCTAGGGTGGGATTTATTGCTTTGTGTCATCTAGACACTAAAAAGTAGGCAAAACCAATTTCGTCTTAAAAGTGCCCATTTCTCTTAAGTGCTGATTTATGGACCCTGGAGTGACCAGCTGAGATGAACATGTTGGTCACTGGAGATGGCTGGAGCTAAGGTGACTATGAGTGCAAGACTGTCACTTACCACCACTAAGGAAAAATACCATCTCATATTAATCCTCCCTATCTTGGACTCCTCTCAGAATGACATGAGAGAATTACCTCACAGGTACACAATTTCTGTCCATTCATTAAGTTCAACTATAAAGTCCAGGGTAGGGAGCAAGTGTTCACACGGAGTTCAATTCACTTGTTTAAACAAAGGCATTCAAAGACATTTGAATCCTTCAGCAGTATCTGAGAAATCTACTTGGACCTGGCAGACAGGATACAGGACTTGAAGGACACTCATGGAACAGCAGCTGGAAATCAGGCAGAGGATCTCTGAGTGTCTCAATTGCCACTGATGCCTTGAGAGGCCACCTAAAAACAGAGACTAGACAAGAATGAGGGAATAAAGGTAGGTATTTATTTGAAGGCCCTTCAAAGGTACAGCCTGGGGAGATAGGGGTTACTGCCAAGATGGACCCCAAGATGGACAACAGGTCTGAGTTCTTCACACTTTTATAAGTTTGGTTCATTTGCATATCAGCATAAATTCTCCAGTTAAAGCTTCAGTTAATGATGTAGTTTCCCCAAACTTGCCCCCCCCTTTTAGAGGCTTTGGTTTTTTGGCCCCTTTTGGGCCTAGGACAGTCTGAGTGTCCTTGGAGAGCAGGCCCGGAGAGGCTTTGTTATGTCTACCTAGCATGAGAGAGCAGAAATTAACAGGCTACAAGAAACTTCAGAGTTACACACTAGGCAGTACGGGATTTGAAAAATATGAAAGTTAAAACCTAAGGCATCACCACTAGGTGCCTGTGCAAGGAACAGGCTGCTCAGGGAAGTGGAGCCACCAGCCCTGATGGTGTTTAGCAGATGTGTAGATACAGCTTACTTAGGGACAAGTTTTTGGGGTGGACTTGGCAGTGCTAGGTTGAATGATGGACTTAATGATCTTAAAGTCCTTTTTCAACCTGAATGATTCTATGATTCCAAGTGTATTGAGCACTAAAAGTTTAAAGACTTCAGTCTCCCCACACATATATACATGATATAAAGTGTCACTAACACTACATTACTCCCACAAGTTTTATTTTACGGGAACATGCCCACCGATGGCATGTCAAAAGCACTCAGGTGAAAAGTCTTTCTTAAGGTAAAACTCATTTAAAGAATTGCAACCTGAAAGTTGCATGCATGCTTATCAACACAATTTTGCATTTTAAAACTAAGCATAACCCAGTGAAGTACTTCCATCAGTATTAAAAATGTGCTCTTTCTGATGGTAGCCTGCCAAAAGTACCATCATAAAGGCTAGAACACAGCAAATACAGATAGGTAGTGTACCTTGTTTTAGAAAAGAGTCTTGAAAGGCAGGACCCTATGCTTTGCTTATGTTCAGTCCTATCCAGGTTGTTTCTAGGTTTGGGATTCAGCATCCAGGTGACTCAATGCGGATCACTGAGGAAGGCATGCAAAGCTGTATGTACTCCACCCTGCATATTCCTTTTCCCAGGTGCCTACCTGCGTGCTGATATTTCATGGTGCTGGGTTATTTTCCCTTCTATCTCCTAGCAGAACTTTTGCTACAGGCACTGCTGATTTTTTCCCAGCTGGTCCTTGGGCAGTGGAGAAGTTTTGAAACTACTGCACCCTTTAAACTCTCTATCACATAGCATCCAGCATTAGAATTAAAGGTCAGAATATGATCTAGAAAACATGATAGATAGCAGTAAGACAGAAAAGGTATTCTAAGAAGGAAAAGAAATACATAGGAAAAGGTATCACTGAGTAGGTACCGTTCCACTTAGCTGAAAACAATGAGGCTGTATCAGCTATTTTTCACTGAAGATCTTGACACCTGCAATTAATCTTCAGTTGTTCACTAGGTCACTCTGAGGTACAGGACATAAACTAAGCCACTTACACATATGGGCATAGCAGGACAAAGACTCTTCCAAGAGCTTTCTACTTTCAGCTAGTCACTCTCACCTCCCATTGATTGGTAGCTGATGGCTTTCAGCAACCTAAAGGAGTTCAAAAGCTTTAAAATGTTTCAGGCTTCTTCCAAGGTAAAATGTCACATCTATTTACCATTAAAAAAGAAAATTTTATCTGTTGGTGAGATCAATCCCCTGACAACAGCAGGAACTTAGGAAGCAGAAAAAAAAGTCCTTGGTAAATAAGAAAGCTAAACTGTAAATACAAGGTACATTAATATGAACAAATAAATGAAGCCAAAATACATTTATCTCAAGACAACTGAGTCACCTTAAGGAGCATATTTGACTGATTTCTTCTTGTTATATTTCATTAAAATTAAAAACCTTTATAAAAATGTAAAAGATGAATGTAAAATGTTACACTTCCATAAAAAGTTAAACAAAAAGTAGTATATCCAGGTAGGTCGGACTTGACACACAATGCAACTTATTAACACTCTCATAAACATTGCCAATCTTGTTAGAATCTTTGATTATGTAATTCATTATAATACTATACTAATGATTAATCTCAGCAATTATTTAACGAATAGATATTGAAAAATGAGAAAACAGCATATTCTGATTAAATTGGGTTCTCTTCCAGATAAATTTGACTAAATTAATGAACAGATATACCCAGTATATACATAACAAACACATTGTTTGCTTACAGACAGCCTGAATACATTCATACTCAAAAATCTTTTTTTAATAATTAGGCGATTTTTTTTCTCAAGCTGTGTTGGGCGGACCCTGGCTGGACACCAGGTGCCCATCAAAGCCACTTCATCACTGCCCTCCTCAGCTGGGCAAGGCAGAGAAAATACAACAAAAAGCTCATGAGCTGAGATAAGGGCAGGGAGAGATCACTCACCAGGGATTGTTATGGGCAAAACCGACTCAGAGACATTAATTTAATTTATTACCAATGAAATCAGGGTAGGATAGTGAGAAATAAAACCAAATCTTAAAGCACCTTCCCACTTCTCCCTTCTTTCGAGGCTCAGCTTCACTCCCCATTTTCTCTGCATCCTCCCCTGCAGCAGCTCAGAGGGATAGAGAATGGGGAGTGTGGTCAGTTTATCACACATTGTCCTTGCTACCCCTTCGTCCTCAGGGAGAGGACTCCTCACACTCTTCCCCTGCTCCAGTGTGGGTCCATCCTGTGGGAGACAGTCCTCTACAAACTCCTCCAAATGAGTCCTTTCCATGGGATGAAGTTCTTCACAAACTTCTCCAGCTTGGAACACTTCCATGGGGTGCAATTCTGCAGGAACAGGCTGCTCCAGCATGGGTACCCCACAGGGTCACAGGTCCTGACAGCAAACCTGCTCCATCACAGTCTTCTCATGGGATGACAGCCACCTTTAGGCATCCATCTGTTTTTCTGCGGGATCCTCCACAGGCTGCAGGTGGATCTCTGCTTCCCCATGGACCGTCACGGGCTGCAGGGGCACAGCTGCCCCACCATGGGCTGCACCAGGGGCTGCAAGGGAATCAGGTCCTGTGACTGGAGCAGCTCCCTCCCCTCTGCTTCACTTACCTGGGTGTCTGCAGGGCTGTTTCTCCCACACATTCACACTTCTCTCTCTTCTGGCTGCAATTGCTCCTGTGCAAGAGATACCTTTTTTCTCTTCTTAAATCTGTCATTCCAGAGGCACTATCCCCACTGCTGAAGGGCACAGCCTTTGCCAGTGGCGGGTTCCTCTTGAAGCCACCTGGTGTTGTCTCTGTTGGACATGGGGAAGCTTCCACCAGCTTTTCACAGAAGGCATCCCTGTATTCCTTTGCTCTCAAAATTTTGCCAGGCAAAACCAATACGCTTTAACTTCATTGAAACGGAGCAATCATGGACTAATTATAAATTAACATTAATATAAATTTCTATTTATGTATTTCAGAAATATGTTTCTGGAATGAAGATGAAGATGGCTGTCATCTTTATGCAGAGAACAGCACAACCTATGGGGAGCCTCTCTATTAGCAACTGTATTTCCAAAAGCACTGTAATACTCCCTTTTATTTGATTGTTAACAAATATTCTTGCCAATATTCTTTTACCTTTGATGAGACTGCATATTTTTAATCCTAGGAAAAATTAAATTTTGGAAATTTTCAGCATATTTGTGTGTACAATTATAACATTTAGACCACTAAGATGGTCTGAAGGATTCTGGTAGATATGAGGACAATCCAGGTACGTTTCAGACTGAACCTGAAGAGACTGGGGACTTGGTGTCCCAGCAATGCTACCACTTTTAAGCCAGGATCAAAATATATCAGAAAGGTAGAAATTTCAGGATATTTTAATCTGCAAAAATACCTTATCCTTACCAAATGTCCCAGGTTTCTTAGCTATCAGGTACAAAGGGTCTGAAATCACTATAAAAGTGCAAAGTCATTCAGATTGTATCCATGACTTTTTAAAACACATTCTCACTTCACCCATTTTACACAGTTAGAATAAAATTAACTTAATTTTTTTAATGTGTTTTCTGGAAAATGTTGTGTGATATAAGGTATTTCCAGGCTCTAGCACTGTATAAGTATAGTTACCAAGGCTGTTTTGGTGGGAATGTTCATACAATTAGTACTTTGCTAGAAGAAACAGAGAAACTGCAGAAGTTTAGGTTCTTTCTTAGCACACTTTTATTGAGAGAAAATCAGAAGATGAACTACTAGTGCTCAAACATGCAGTAATTCAAACCCCATAGTAGCAAAGTTAATGAAATGCAATGGGACACAGATTTTTCCTACTTAACAAAAGGAGGGGAAATTTTCTTTAACACGATTATTGTATACCACTAACATTTTTTGTGCCAAAACAGAATCTCAGCCTTGCTCAGCAGTGTAGCTCCAGTGGAGGACTTCCAGAAATCTTTCAGAAATCAGACATAATAAACTCCACGCATTCAAGTCAAGACTGTGGCAGTGAGAGTTCCTCAAAAACACTGCAGTGCATCTCTGCCAAATGCCTGAAACTCACATCTAGGGAGGAAGGAGGGGAGAACAGCAGTGTCATTACGCTATGACAGTGCTACTAACAATGCTCAAATTGTTGATATGCCCAGGATAGTGGAGGAAAGTTTTGGAAGCCTGAGTTCTGGATCAAGAGGAAGGCTGGAAGGTAGACAGCAGTGTTAGTCCTGGCTTGGGCCCTCTCATTTCAAGAACATAAGAAACTGGAGAGAGTCTGTACAGGGCTGACAAGTACTTAGGACCTTATGTCACCTGAAAGTTGGTGAGATGGGCTTGTTAAGCCTTGTGAGGAGGAGGGCAAGGCTTGGAATTTTTTGCCCGCTGAATCCATTTCTGATTCCTGACTAAGATCTCAAGAAGGTTACAGAACAAAGCAGCACCCACAGAATATTAACCAGATATTTACCCTGGGCTCACAGCCTGCCCAGGGTAACTGGCCTGAGCCAAGTTTTGATCAAAATTTTCAAATCACTACTTTTAACAAGAAGCACCTAAAGTCGTATTTTCAGAAAGAAAAATGTGATCTTTTTTGGGTGCCATTTTTCTTCATCCTCCTCTGCTGATGGACTGTACTTTCTTTGCTTCTGAACAGCAGGACCCTATGGATTTATGTACTTTGAACTTTGAGAGAGATGTTATACAAAGTACCTAAAAAATTCACTAAAAGTTGGGAGGGGATCACTCCCCAAATTAAGTACCTTCTATAAGCATATTTGTATTCTGCCTCTCATTCTCCTTGCAGATGATCTATTTGCAAGCTACAAACTAAAAAATCATCACCATTTTGTGTTAGGGCATTTTGGTGTTCATCACAGGAAAGGCAGTGTGATAAGCACAGAGCAGACATTCTGCTCAAGTATTATGTTGATACAAGTATCTTCAGCAACCCAGCAAATGACAGTATTCCCAGTATTCCATTTTAGTACATAATGAAGAGTCAATATTTGAGACTGACACTTGAAATTTGAAGATGTTACCTGTTAACAGCAGTGACAAAACAAAGATACTGTCTGCAAGACAAACACAAAAATGTGCCACTTTTTTTCTTCAACCCGTTTAAGACTCAAACATAACAGCTGACTGATGTTCCTTAAATTTTAACACACTTTTGAAGAAACATGTGACTGGTGAGAAAAAAATAAATTTGATGTAAGGTCAATTAATCATTTAGAGAATACACACAAGATGATATCTTTTATTGCGGTGAACAAAGGTCACAGTTTCAGTTTCATTATAAATCCTCTCTTTAGGTATATTATGAATGAGTATACTACGAACTATGATAAAGTGAATCAATGGTATTTCTCTTTCACTGGTTTATTTACAGTTAAAAATATAGAGGTTCTTTCAAGGATATGACTTGTAAAATTATTATCCTTCCTTTCAAACTCCAAAATATTTCCTGGTGGGACTTGCAATGAAAAGGAAAAAGATCATCTTTCACCCAATAGCAGTAAAAATCTTGCCATCCAAATTTACTAAGTCCTACTGTCAATAACAGCCAGGAATACTGGCTTGCCAAGACTCTTCTGCCCAAAGAGTACTATGTTTTTTATTAGAATTTTCTCAGCCATTACAAAAAAAAAAAAAAAAAAAAATCCCACTCCCCAGAACAAAGGAGAGTGATTTTTAATAAAACTTTCACTAAGGCTCTTAAAGAGAAGGCAGCCAGTGGAAAAAAAAAAAAAAAAAGCAAAGCAGGTGCAATGCTGGTCCTCAGGAGACTGAGCAGATAAACCCACAGAAGCAGCTAATGTGTATTGGATGAAGAGAAGTGTCTATCTGTGAAAGATGGGTGAGAAAAACAAAGAGGTTTGTAACAGGTCATCATCATGAGAATTTGATCATTGTAAGTTCAAGGCAGAAGAAAGAGTCTTGCTAAGCCTTTTTCTCTTGTTTCTGGCAAGACAAAAACTAGATCAGGGAACAAAACTCACCAGTTACTAAGAGCAGGAATCGATTTGCCTGAATTTAGCTACCTGGAAGTTGAATGATCAACCTAAAGGACCCACTTACTTCTTTTCCAGGTAAAAAAAGTGCAGGATAGGCAGTACCAGTTACTCTTTTATCCTTGACAAAGAGCTAAGGTCAGATAAATCTCATTATGGAGAACACGTCTTCACCTTTTAAGCAAACAGTCCAGGAGAGTAGCTGAGACTTCACCATTTCAGATGGTTCGTATTAACTTGAGCACACAAGCAGATGGCAGAGAAGCCACAAAACACATGAAATAATACCTACCCAAAATTCTCCTGGCCTCCAGTGATTTGTAGCTCAGGGAATTCATGAAACAGAGACAGTGCTTTTGCATTTAATTGCTCACAATGTATCCCTTTTCCATGAAGATGGGTATGACAAACACTGCTGTGGGTTCCCAGAAGGAAAAGCACCACTTTCTCCTAGGTATTTCCAGTCAAGATATCCACCAGATTTGTCTTATTTCTTTTCTTCCTGTGATACTAAATACTTAGAAGCCTGTGTTTAGCCTGACTTCAACCCACCACTTTTCACAGATCTAAAGGTATCTCATTCAGTAGCATAGAGGTACAGGTGTAAGCAATTTATTCTTAACTTTTTTCTTTTTCTGATACAAAAAAACTGCACTTCATCTCATTTTTCTCACTTAGAATATTCCTTCTTATCTTTCTGGACTGGATGCCTCAGTCTCTGAATGAGCACATTACCTCTCTCATGGTTTGCTGGGTTTTTTTCCCACAAATCACCCATGTCTGTCATCATAGCTTCCACTACCAAAACAGTCTTATGTGGAGGCCAGTGAGCCTGTAGAACAAAGAGAATCCACTGGTGGGACAGACCCTAAGACCAGCGATTCTTCCCCATGTTAGGGAGACAGAAAAAGCTTCCCCCAGGCTACTTTGTTTTGCTTTGCTATGTTAATATACTCCAGTTCCACTTCCTGGTTGGCCCATTGGCCTCCCCGCCCCTTGTTACCTTATATGTTCCTGCCCTAGAAGGTTCTCCCCTCCCTGTTCCCCCCATTGGCCCTTGCCCTATTGCCACTCTCTCAGAGCTCCCCATTGGTTCCCTTACCCTAGTCCCGCCTGTGTGCCGCCCCCGTACCCTCAGCTCATTGGTGCCTGATGCTCCCTCCACCCCAATATATAAACCTGGACCCTCCCATGTTTGTTGTCCCAGGAGTCCTTCAGGAGTGTGGCTGGCTTAAACTCCTCCTGTGGAACCCCATACAAAGGGGGTTCCCGTCTCTTTGTTGTTGACCCATTTTAAGGACCTGTCCATGTGTGTGTGCGTGTACACGTGTGTGAGTGTGTGGTGGTCCTGCTGAGCAGCTTCGCCTTGGAGATGCTTTTAGGAAGGTTGCAGCACCTCACTATCCGGCACCGACAAGCCGTGGACCGCGACAGCCTTAAATGGATTTTAAGCGCATCAGTTATAGAGAACAGTTTTGCTCACTTGCTGTCAAAGACAACCTGGCTGTAGAGGTACTTACCGTCTATATAAGATTATGTGTTCTCCAGGACATCTAAATCTCAACCCCTTTCCCGAGCTTGAGCTGTATTGGTGCCTGTATTATAATGCAACTCAAAAGCACCATCTAATCCTGCGCATATAATCCTTACTACTCCTACAGAGCACTGAATTCAACTCAAAATCAGCCAAGCAGACTCTTCCATAAAATTTTCTGGTCATTAAAGCATTCAGCAATATGCAAGAACTAAACTCTTGTCCTTTCTCATCCTCTGGGGCCTCTATCTCCAAAAAGAATAACTTAATCTCAAACACAGGTTTGCCATCTTGCTGAAAATGGGTCATGTGGAATAAATTAAGGTAAGAAAGAACAGCAGCAATGGGAGTCACGATTCTACAAGGCAGTGCACAAGGGGCTTAGATGAAGCAGCATTTCTAGTAGAGCAACATTTAAATTGGGCAACTACAGAAGACAGTTTGAATATGATTTATCAGTCCCATTGACTACATAAAGATTATATGCTATTCATTAAAAGCACAGAGAAAATAAATATTTCTCCAGAATCTCCTACATTGTCTCCCTTTCTAAGCAAAGATGTTCATTATTTGCTCTGTGATACACTGTACATGTGTTCATGTGCATGGGTAAAACACTGCACTAATATTATGCCAAGGATAAAACCCAAATACTCCAACTATCTGAAACTGTATTTTTAAGGTTGCTTGTACAACTTAATTCTGATTTTTGTGTCTGAGATGTTAATTTATTTATCATAGATTCATTTTCAGTTTTACTCAGTGTGTAAGGTAGATGGTAATGGGTGAAAGAATGGATAATGAAAGAAACTACTGGTTGAACAACTCCAGTATACCTAGTGGACACAGCCAGGGAGGCCTCAATCATGTGATAAAATCATGGCTCTAGACTATAAAATATCTTGAGTTTTATTACACATCTAGTGTTCCATATATATTTGGCATATAATAAATAAAAATAGATCATAATACGTATATTGTCCTGTCAGAGGGCAAACTTGAATTTTGTGGATGGACGGTCTAAAGGTAAAACATACAGATTTTCTCCAAGACATCATTTTTTCCCATAATGAAGGAAACAATATTGTGTGAAAATAATTTTCAAACGTGTTGTGAGGTCTGAATATAGCTTTGAGACCTTGACGTAAATAAAAGTTCCAGGTGTTCTAATGTGTAACATCTTAAACGAGAAAGATATGAACATATTTCTCGTTTTCCAGGCAAAGCAGTGTGAAAATGGGAAATTGAGGAGATTTAAATATCAAAAGATATAGAGAATTTCTAGCACCAGCCAACAGAGTTTGACTACATAGAGCATCCTGAAGTGTTATCTGTCTAGAGCTTTTTACTTGTGCATTTTCCATAGAGAAGGCTGTATGTTTAGGGTGGAAATTCAACCAATTGCCTGTAGTAAGTAATTGATTAGCATTTGAAGAGTTTATTATCGCTTTGAGCACATTGTAAGAAAACACTTGAAAATTTTTCCCTATTATTTGTATATTTAGATCAGTGGATTCACTGATTTTAAAAGTATTTTGATGAATCCGCCTGAAGTACGTAATGTTTTCCTGGTTGTCAAGAAATTCTGTGAAGGGAATCTGTTAAATACTGTACATTCACTATCTAAGTAAGGCAAAGAAGGGTCATCAATTAGTGACTGAGGAGATACAGGATTGCTTTCCTTTCCATCCAGAGGCATTCTGAGTTTGCTTCCTCATTCCTTCCTTAATAAATAATTTAATAAATTCTATATGTATTTAGTTGATAAATGTCTCTCTATAGAGAGACAGAGTTATAGAGAGTTTGACATATATAGATCTCTCTATGTAAAAGACACTACCAGCTGAACTTTTCTCTGGCAGACAGCAAAGATGTGTCAAAACTTATTCCCCCAAACCTTGGAATCTTGGTAGGGAGCTGATAGACTGATCATTTCCTAGTCCATCTCCCACAGTTGTCTACAATTTGCCTTGACCTTCTACTCTATTTGTTGCATCCTCACATTATACCTAGATTTGTAGTCAGAGCAATTATTTCAAGAGTAAGATGTTTCACTGTTGTGTGTGATAGGTGCTTCCTTCTTAGAAGACAGAATAAGACTCTTAGAATCTACTGAAATTCAGCAAAATAAAGTCAGTTTTTCTGTTATTTTGGTTTGCATATAATTTTATGTCCCTTTTCTCACTGGAATTCTCAATGCAGTAAACAATATGGCTATACATATTCTTTCTGTCTTTTCATTATCTCTTAAAGGAGGTGTGCAAAGTAGTTGTTTTTGCTAAGAGTTGTCTAAAAGTTCTGAAAATACTGGTGTTGCCTTGCTGTTTCTTTTAGCAGGTATTGATGAGTTTGTGGTCCCTAGTTTCTAAGGAAGGTTTTATTTCCATTTGTGTGCTTCCTTATTTATTTCCCTCCCCAGAATTAGATGGCTGAATATACAGTTTACAAGGTGATCCATTGCACTAGAGCATCAGATTTCTTATAGAATGGTTCCCATTCACAACTTCAAACTAGTCTTAAAATACACGCAGAATGAACCAAAGCTGAGAACCTAACCCCCCTGTTAACCTGAGCGGAACTGCACGCACATTTGTGAGGAGGGCAGCCAAAGATGCAGCACTGGTAACTGTGTGAAGTCTTTTAAATGTTGGAGGCTCTGTGTCCAGTTATATCACATTATTATGGTCAAGATGAAAAGTAAATAATGATGTGAACAGCCGATAACAGGTACCACAGACGAACAGACACGGGAGTTACTTAGCAACTGGAGAGAAGGTTTTGCTTGTGTTAGACTAGAGCTTCGCCAGAGCACTCAGAGATTATGGGGCAAATTGACAAGTTGATGAATTGCTGATAAGTATCTGCAAACAAAAATTTGGAAGAGGCCAACGAGCTAAAAAATCTCCGGAATGCTGTCTTCTCTCTAGCAGCATCAGTGCCATCTTACTTGAGTTTTTTTTATAAATTGCTGATGTCTTTTAAGCATAAGACTGTTTTGGAGGTAGGAATGTTGCTACAGTGAGGGACAAGTAGTTTCATCAACTGCATTTTAATCCGCATCTTTTGACAGTCTGTTGAGCATCTACATGCTTATGTAGGGGCTGTTGGGGAGACTAGAACATTATAACACTTCCAGACTAGTTAGGTTAGTATATTAGCCTTGGCAAACTGAGGTTATAAGCTGGACCACATGTACACCACATGCAGTGCAGTGTAGCCACTGCTTTTGATTTCCTCTTTTTTCTCAGGGAAATAGGTCTGGAAGGGATCTAGATAATTGCATCTTGCCCATCTTATCTTGTAACCTCATCACATAATCCTGTTATCAAGTTCCCTCTGAAAATGGTTTCTCGCTTCAACTATTTTTATGAGATGGCTGCTCAGGCATCACATTGGTGGTTGGGAACACTTCAATATGCAACTTAATTTGCTCATGTCAAGTTTATACAATGTTGTTGTGACAATATCAGTTTATACAGACATTTCACCTCTTAATGTCTACCATAACCCTGTGTTTAACAATCAATGCCTTTATCTTTGTTTTCCATCTGAACACATGCCTTCTTTCCAAGCCTCATACAGCTTGAGAGTGAACAGAGTTCACTGCTGGTGCTCAGTCATAACTCAGTCATTTTTCCTCTCCTTCAAAGTTCCTTGTGCCTAAGCCATCAAGGCATTTCTTTGGCTCATTGGCACAGCCCTTCTCAGTTTTCTCAGTATACTTTTTCCATCCAGTACCTGCATCCCTTGTAGTCACTGCCTTCTGTTACCTACCCTGCCTTACTGTTCTCCTCCAAGTAATAAAATAGGGAATAAATTCAGTGAAAAAGGAACTAGTAAGTGAGCAGGACTAGGCCCTTACTGGTTTTATTTAGCAGGATCCCACAGAAGACACATCCTTCTGTCAATCGCGTAACAGAATTCTGTAGGGAGTGATATCTTGGTGAAATTTTACCATTCATTCAGTGAATGCAACATGTTGAATACCAATATCCAGAGTTCCATTCAGAGGTCTCTCAGCCAATCACCATAGAATATATTGAGATTTTCTGACACTGAAGTAAATCTGCTAATTTCCCAAAAGCCAGAATTTCTTGCTGTTGCTGAAAAATCATGTAGCTACAGCTTAAAAAGTCTTTGAATGTTAGAGAAGATTAAGGATTTCCGTTACCATGTTCTCTGATTCATGAAAAAAATAAATGTAACATTCTAGGTAAGCTTTCCCCTACACTGATGATAAACCCAGAACTAAAATTTGCTATGCCCAAAGACTTCACATTGAGGCACTACAAGTTCAGAACCAGAATATGGCAACACCCAGGGCTCCCCCACATGCACAAGTAGAAGAAGAGGACCTTTCCATCAATGGAATACTTGCAATTGTCTAAACCTTGTTTTTAACAACAGCAGGTGTCCCTGTCTCCAATAATTTCTGGTGCAGTAGGAGACTAATGCTCTGAATAGAGGAAATGGGACAAGCTGCTAACCAGAGCAGCCCCTCAAGGCATCTGCCACCTGCTGCCTCCTCCAAGGAACCTTTCTGATTAATTTACTAATGTATTTGCCTCTTGCATATGCATTATGACTGAAGCTAATGGGACTACTTTCCACAGACATGACAGGCAGAGCTTGGCCCAGAACTACCACATTAGTTCTACTGGGGGTCATATTAGTACCAACTGGCTACCTTGTCTAAACTAATTAGCTAGATTTGGGTTGGTCTGAAACAAGATTTTTTTAACCTCATTGACCTAAAACTCACTCATGCTGTGGTAATGGGTCTGCTAGGCTTGCTCCTAATGCTGTTTCACATCGCTCTTTCCTTGAAAACAAAGATATTCCAGAGTAATCAGGACTGCACTGTGGATATAAAATTACCTGCTTATTATTCTAACCTATTTATTAAATAAATTAGTCCAGCTCTGCATGCTTAGTATGGTAGAAAAAAAATTTAAATTATAATAGCAGATGTATGTTGGACAACTATTAGTTAGACTGTATTTTTTAAGCAACATGAAGGAAAAGTTTTACTCTGTAATTTTTTTTCCAGACTATAATGACCTATTTGTAGGCCACTGCTGTAAGCAAAGTATAAATGGGAAGATATGCTGTCAGAATATTTCTCTGTCTAAAAAACATTATTGGGAGCCAGAGGAGTAATAACACAGGAAATCAATTGGGAAATTTTGTAAAAAGTGATTCTCATAAAAATTCTTCAGAAAATGTATGAGCCTACTGTATTCCTCTCTTTTGCAAACATTCAGCCTCAACAGTTATCACATTCTTAGCTGAGGGAGTTTGGGCAATTTTCTTGGAGAGAAAACAGTCATTTAAAGAAATAAAGTAAAATAAGTCTGTAGCAACTCACCATGCTTAGAGAGAGAGGTAGCTCTACCTCTCCCATGCTGCTGAGATATTTGTGCTTCATGTCATCATTAATAGAGAAATAATATGAGGAAGAAAAGAAAGGAAAAGGAAAAGGAGGAAGGCAGGAAGAGAGAGAGAAAGAAAGAGACAGAGAGAAAGCGAAAGAAGGAGAAAGAAGGACTAAAATGAGAGCTACTGGCACCAAAGTAAATCTTGATGAAAATAAAACATTATTCTGTTGGATATGGCATAACAATATATGTTATCACCCAGTCTCACTTTGGGCTTCAAATAGCATAGGAAAATATAGGAATTTAATTAACAGTGTTCAGCACTGTCTGTAGTCACAGTCTCTTAGAGCAGTATTACTCCCTTTCTTGCATTTGAGGTTATTCAATACTCCTTATCACTCTCACAGTTAGTGTTAGCTGCAGAAGAGTCTTTCTCTCTGATGTGCTCACTTTGTTTGGCATGATAACAAATGTTAATCTAATAAAATCAAGGCCATCCACACCCAATCAAAAAAAAAAAAAAAAGAGAAAAAGGTTTTCCTATAGGGAATAGCAGCGAGGCATAGAAGAGAGAGCTACAATAATAAAGGTTGCACAACTGCCAAGCAAGGTTTGCTGACAGGGGAGGAAAAGTGGAAAGGAAGAAATGGAGAAAACAGATAAATATGAAGATGTAAAGTCAAGTGAGTTCACCCTGATACTGATTCCAGATTACAGCAGCTTTGCCAGCATCCAGCCTATATTGATTTTGCATCAACGTATTTGGCTCCAGTTAGAATATATTTTAATATGGTACAACTTGTGTCAGATTTTTCCTTCATGTGACAGAAAATGGCTTCTCAGCAAACCAATTGGAATAGAAATTAGATTTTTGAATAAACACTGAAATTCTTTTTCATGCACATGTTTTATATATCAAAGGCCCAATTGTCAAAAGAAAAAATAATCAAAACTTGGGCTTTTTACTCAGAATCTTCTTTTTTTTTTAATTTACCCTTCTATTTGCTCTGGGGAGTAATAAAGGAGAACACACAATTTTAAAACTTATTTTTAATTCATAAATTAAATGTAAGACAAAAAGACAATTCAAATATATGGATATGTTCCATCATAAACTACAGTAGACGAACATGTTGCCAATTATTTCACAATATTTAGTATTTTTCTACTATTTCTTATGAAACTCAGCATCAATGTGGGGCAAAGTAAGAATTTCACCTTTCATTTTCATACTCTGCCAAATGTTTTAAGCCTTAATCCTGCCACTTAAAGCTAAAAACAAATGAAGCAATGCACATATGGGTTTTGTACATTTTACATTTTCTTCTTTTTTTTATCTTAAAGTTCTTTAAAACTCACCTCATACCTACAGAGTCTGGGCTTCTGGTCTGATGTATTTTTCTGGACAATATTGAAATGACATTTCAGACAGAAAGGAAACTTTTCCACAGCTTTATTTCTACACGTCACAAATAAGCCGTTAGAGAAACTGATGAATGTAGGATGTTGTATTTTTCTTCTTCACATAGGGAAACTTTCATCAAAGATTACAAACATGATAATTTAGGCCATATTGGTCATATTTTAACATGATCATGAGGAATGTGGAAGAATGGGAACAGTGAACACCACATAGAAATCCTAAAACAAAGCCAAATGATTCAGCCACAGCGGGGAAACATGCGGGAGGAAATGTCCCCTTTATATTTTCCTCTTCTTCCTAATAACCATCCTGACCCACTGCTTGCATGAGCCTTGGCTCTCAGGTGGTGCAGCAGTGCTGAGATGATGCAGCTGTGTACACCAGGGATGGCTGCTTTGGCTCATCTCCTCTCTGCTTCTTTGCTGTTCTGCAGAAACCAGATGTGTCTCTGTCTCCACGGGAGGAGGGTAATCACCAGCAGCTGTTTCAAGCACAAGGAGACAGAGATTTGTTTATTGGTGCTAGTCCATAGGCGTTAGGATAACTTGTTGGATGTATTATTTTCTTCTGCCGAAGCAGAGCTGCCAGAGTGGAGAGTAAACTTAACATTTCTATAATGAGCAACAGAGTTTCTAAAGCAGAAGCCTGCATGCTGTGTGTCACACAGTCTCAAGGAGCAAATGCTTTCTTTCAGGCTGTGTCAAGAATAATGCACCTCAGCTGAGAGAGTCCCTGCCTAATATTCCTAAAAAACAAAAGGAAATAGATCTAAGGAGCAAAATTTGGTCAGTTTGCACCCTGATTTTCAAGCAAGAGTACAGGTGAAAGGTGCACTTTGAGTAAACTTTTTTAACCAGTCCTGCTTTCCCTAATTTACTTTCTTAATAGCTGGACTCAATGATCTTAGAGGTCATTTCCATCCTCAATGATTTTGTAATTCAGTACATTTCAGAGATGCTTTCTCTGTGATTCTCTGATCCATCGTGTACATGAAGTAATTTTTTTTTCTTAGTTAAGTGGAGAGATGGTTTCTACTAATTTATTTCAGAAAGCTCTGCAACATACTGAGTCTTCCTAACATTTATTTTCAAGGCTCCATGTTATTTTTACATGTTCCTAGTGAAAAGAAACGTGGGACACAGGGACTTAGGTAGAAATCCAGCTGGCTCAATCAGAACCTGTGGGTTCAGTGGGAGAACTGGTGAGGTTTTTTCTTCTATCACTTAGGCTTTTTTGAGGAACATACTCAAAATGTAAAATCTGAGCCTATTTCCAAATACCCCATTTAAAAGAAGGAAGTTTTACTGGGGCAATTTTTTTTTTTTTATTGTTATTATTATTACTTTGATTGGTTGGATGAAACAACTGAAGAGTAGGATGGGAGAAACTTTGAACTTAGATGACAAATAAGGTCTTCTTTAATGTCAGTTCATAATTGCACTGCCAACCAGTGGAGAATCTTGCATATGTCAATACCAATGAGCAATTGTCAATATCTCTGATGAGCAACATTTTGCATCATTTGTAACTTGTATACTGAGTCTAAAGGGAGACTTCTAAGTAAATCATTACAGCACATTGTAAATGCAGAAACCAGTTTCTCTTAAAATGCTTTAGTAACACTTCATTAATTATATTGAACCTGCAGACCGAAATTCTACTCGCCTATATTCATCACCTACCACAACCAGTTGTCTATATATTGTCTAAGACACCACTATATCAAGCCAAATAGGCAAATTATACCCCACGGATCTCAGTAGAGGGATAGAGAACCACAGGTCTCCCTGGTGTCAGCAGTTCAGACACAGCTGAATGTGGCATCTGACAGAAAGAGAAACAAAGCAAGGCATGTTAGCAAATACCTTTGCTATTAAAGGTACCCACTTTGTCTTTTCAGGAATTTCCCACAGACTGACTCAAAATCTCCTGCATTTGCTATTCACAGTTATTCACCAAGGAGTTCTCTGTCTGCACCTAGTAGCACTGGGTTATTTGTGAGCCGAGTGCTTTGTTCAGATGGTGAGGATAGATCACACGCTCCCTACTTCTGTTTTCTTTGATGAGAATCAAGTTACTGATCTTCTGATACTTAGGGTCACAGTGTCCTGTTTCCTTCTGCTGGAGATACTTGGAAAGCACTTAAAATACAAATGAGCAAACTGATAGATTTTACTGTGGAGAAAAATAGCCTCCAAAAAGTCATCAAAAGGATTCCTAGCTTATAGAGAATTATTTTGACAAACATTTGCACAGAAGTTAGACCTCCTGTAGGTTCCTGTGTCTACTTCACCCTGTTTTCTGCAGACAGGCATGCAAAATTGATCTTTTTGTGTCAAAAGCCTTGCAAAAGAAAGACAGCAGAACGGTGTTGCAATTTTCTACCAGAACCTGCCATGACTCCCAGCAGCAATTTTGTGCTGGGCATTAGAGGTCGACCCAGCCCCATTTTCCCCTTCCTCTGTGCTTGAGTATTGCTGTATGGTAAAACAGTGGGCTCCCTCCAGATCCCAGCCTGGGCATGAACACTCTACACATCCAGGAATTATCAGGGGACCTTACCTGGACTTTGTCCCATGAGAATATCACAGCATCAATGTCTCCTCAGGCCTGGATCTATTTCATCTCAAACTAGGCAGCAGGAAAGGATTCTGTTCTGAAAACACAGGAAATCATAAAATTATAGAATCCTTTAGGTTGGAAAGGACCTTTAAGATTGTTGAGTCCAACCATTAACCGCACTGCTAAGGCCACCATTAAAACATAGAATCATAGAACAACTTGGGTTGGAAGGGACCTTAAAGATCACCCAGTTCCAACCCCATTGCCATGGACAAGGTTGCTCAAAGCCCATCCATGCTTTGGATATGGCATCCACAGCTTCTCTGGGCAAACTTCTCCATCACCTCACCATCCTCACAGTAAAGACTTTCTTCCTAATATCTATTCTAAACCTACTCTCTTTCTGTTTGAGGCCCTTCCCTAAACACCATATCTATACATCATTTAAATACTTCCAAGGATGGTGACTCCGCCACTGCCCTGGGGAGCCTGTTTCAATACTCAACAACACTTTCAGTGAAGAAATTTTTCCTAATATCCAATCTAAATATAAAATATAAATGCAGCAGAACTCTTAACCAGATACAGTGCTTCAGCCACAAGAAACATCTTCCAGGATCACAGTCTAATTATCTGAAATGACAGAACACATTATCATTTTTATTACACCCACATTATGTATTATTCTTCATACAGTAATATGAGTAGAGCTTTCAAACCACTTTTCTTCTAATCTCCAGTCTTCTCTCTTCATCATCACATTGGCCTGTGTTTTCCTAATACCTGCACGAACATTAGTCACAACTGGCAGGAGCCCATAGAAAGCTTTAGAGAACATTATTTTTGCCCTCTGCATATATTAGTGTTGCTCTTTAAAGACGCAGCCCTTTGTTCTTTTAATGAAGAATAAAACTCATTTCCAAGCATCCCAATAAGATTATCTCAAATAATAGAAATCCAATTAGCTCAGGCAGTTTGAAGCCTCACTTAGGCTCCCGGGTGGTATTGTCTGTCATTAAATATACTGCTTTAAAATACTTTCAAATACCTGTGTAGTACCCAGAGACAAAAATGATTCTAAGCATGCAGGTAGCATCCAGCCGCTAATACTTAAAGGAGGACATAGAAATGAGGAATATCCACACTTGGCACACTGCCTCACAGCTGGGGAGCACCTCAGCCTGGTCAGTTCACTCAGGTCCCCTCTGCCACCTTAAGACAAGATTTTGAGCCTGCCTACACTAAGATAGGAATATTGAAGCAAAGAATGTTGTGTTTGTTAGTGAAGTACAGGACCCTTTTATCCTTCAGGTCTTGCTGTCCCCTTGCCACTGTCAGTGTCTTTTCTTCCTTTACTTCTTAATGCAGGGCTTCTATTGAGATGAGCTATAATTACCTAGACAGCAGCCCCTATCCTGCTATGGCCTTCAGGCATCTTTCCTGGCTACCAGCACTATTTCCTTTAGTTCCCACTGCTCACTTCCCTTTAGAAACTGTTTTCTCTAGCTGGCTTTAAATATAACCAACTTCTTTCATGCTCTAAATGCTCAAAAACTACTGTTCTTGCCTCCAGCTTCTGACTTTATTTTCCTTTACACTTTTGTATCCTCTTGGGGAATTTTACTGGTTCCAAAAATCATGAATTTCAATTTACCATATTTTTAAGCTTTTTTTAAAACCCACTCACCTTACTAAAAAAAGCTTAAGTATTAGACCATGTTATCACTCACTTGTGAGAGAGGATTGAGGGAAGAATTAGTTGAACTGGAAGTCAGGCACTTAATACATGTCAAAAAAGCTCAAACTCTTCCTGTCTCACAGCCTTAGGCAAAAGGAGATTTAAGGAGGGCACAGAAAGCACCAACCTGTTTCGTTTTACATCTCTCTTGTTCAGGTAGGCTGTGCAGTCTGAAAATGTATTCAGTCCCAAAGAACACTCAAAATGTGAAGAAACCTCTATAAAAATATTATTTTCCAGTGTTGATACTCCCATAATTTTCCAAGGCAGTCAAATCTAAAGATATATGGAAAAATCCTATCAGACCTCTAGCTTCCCACAGTTTAGCCATTGTTTAAATGGAAATAGCTTCTTCAATCCAGAAACAACAAATTTTAAAAGTCTTAATAAAGTATATATGAACTAATTTCTCCAAATTGACTGCTCTATTTTCACTCTAATTTGAAGAAGGAAATCTGATGTAGAGACAAAATATGGATTAATTCAGGCAAAATCGTTAAAGAACAGGAAAGTTATCAGCAAATAAAAAAAAAAATTAAGAACTTCTTAAAAAAACCAACAAACAATGATGTGTGATACAGGAAAAAGTGCACAAAAATACTGGGCCATAGAGCCACACTTACTTCCTTGGAGGTATAGAGAAATAATGAAGAAAAAGTG
Source organism: Corvus kubaryi (assembly GCF_017639235.1). Classification (NCBI taxonomy): domain Eukaryota; kingdom Metazoa; phylum Chordata; class Aves; order Passeriformes; family Corvidae; genus Corvus; species Corvus kubaryi. The sequence continues at coordinate 6,079,330 of NW_024581116.1, read as the reverse complement.
TTCAGATTCAGCTAGATTGAGATGGTTTTGATGATTAGACCTGTGGGGAACAAAAGTACCCCACAGGTACTTTCTGAAATAATTATTCTTGAGCAAACAGAAAAGTCGGTAGGATATTGGAAGAAATGGCTCAATTGTTCAGTTCAATGACAAATACGGTATTTGGGAGAAATAGCTCAATTGTTCAGAGCAATGACAAAAATGTTATTTAGGGCTAATGGAGAAAAGGAAAACTCCAAAATCACAGCCAAAAAAAACAATCACAGCCAAAGAAAAAAAAGTTAGATGTAATATTTGGTTTTATTACAAAAAAGAATCCAGAATAAAAATTAAAGTGCTGATTAAGTTGCTGATGGTCAGCCCCAGTCTGAAATACTGTATTCAGTGCCCATTGAAGAGGAAGATAATAATACCATAGTTTGAGGTAACATGGCAGATCAGAAAATTTTAAAGACTGACATCTTATAGAAAGTCACATTATACATGATCATATGTACGCAGGACAGAATGCAGCACTAAAATGCCAATGAAAGCTGTATGTTTATATCAGAAAGAAAATAGTCCTTTTCTTCTTTTCTGTCTGTGGTTTTATACTCAGATTCAAAAACAGGAATTAACTTCTAGGTCTTAAATAACATGGTTTCCAATCAGATACAACTAAAAACTAAAAAACACCATTTTGTAATTAATATCTTCTTAATTCTGTTTAATTGACTATACATTTGCAATGAACCATAGATTCGTTAGCTAGATTGTTGAAAATTATCCAATCTCTGCTGAAGTCAATGGGATTATGCCCTTTGCCACTTCCACTGCAGAGCTGTCTCCCCGTCTTTCTGCACTGTGGTTGCTTATATGTGCCATAATCTTCTGAGACATGGCCAAGGGAGGCTGTTTCCTGCTCCCAGCATGTGTGACACAGTGGTTTTTGCTGCCTTGTTCCTGCTGCTTACACTGGCTGTGATCCCACTGCATCACCCCTGGTGAAATTCACTTTGATTCAGTCATTTGTCTTTGGTCTCACAAACCAATCCATTGCAGAACATTACTCTATAAATTGATAAGGAGTTCTCAAAGAACTATGACTCTTAATCATCTTCATCATCATGCCTGTAGGCCTGTGGCTACACGTTCTGAAGCCCTCTTGCTACTGCTTTGTTGTTTATACTGAAATACACAGGCTTGCAGAGGTTGCTTTTTATTTATGAATCCTAATTCCTTGTGCTGGACACCTCAACATCCTGCTGTGATTGCTTCCATTGCATGGCAGATAAATCTAGACTCTGCCACTTGTTTACTTTTGTACTCTCTCTTTATAACTTAGTGTACAGTTTTTAATTAGATCATTGCTAGCTAATGCTATCATTCGGACAGCATAGCTTTGACATGACCTTGAGACAACTACTGGCAATTTATTGTAACCACCTTGTTTGGAACTATTTATCCACAACTTCACAAATCATTCACTCAGTCCTTAGTTAGTTCATATATAATCATTCAAATGTATTCAAGTTAGCTACATTTTACAGGTGGGTGATGGGATGATGTGGTTTCACCAGCCAGCTTTTTTCTCCTTACACCAGGCTCAGTAAATGACTGACTGTGTACACATAAATATGAGATCAAATTATGCCAGTAACTGACCCTCAGAAATACATAGGTTTTATAGAAGCAGTAAAACTTCATTATGTGCCAAATACTATTTCTAGTTTTAGTTAGAGAAATGCTACTTCATGAGACAAATGGGTTCATGAGGATGGGTCTAGAGACACACAATAGTTTCACTTGTACTAGACAAGTTGTTCAGGCACAGGACACAGGACATAGCGTGAGCTGACATGGGAGTTTCTGTAGTGCTGCTGGTGAAAAACATGCTTTCTAATGCACCCCTGGTTTCAGCATCAGGCCCTTATGTGTCCCTCAGTCCCCACCCCCACACACTCTGTGCACTGCTACAGCAGAATCCCAGTACAGGAGAAAGGGAATGATGCTAATACATGAGGTTGTCTGGGAAGGCAGAGGTCTGAGATTTCTGTTTGCTTTCTGCGACTTCCAAAGGTCTGAGATTGCTTTCTCTAGTAGGAGTTCATGTGACCTTATTTCCACAGTTTTTTAATTTACTTCTAATTGAATACGATATTGCATGTGCGAGAAGTGTGCAACTAATTATCTTTCTTGGATATGATTGACTTAATTTAGTTTCCCTGTCATGACAGAATTCTTCACTAGGAACACTGTACAACTAGAGCTCTGGTTACAGTTAATTTTTCATCTTGATGGCCAAGGAAAACTTTAAAAACTTACATTCTATCAAAATTAAGCACGATTTTCTGTTGCCTTGCCAAATCAAAAGACCCTGAAGAAATATGTGAGGGAAGCTTTCTATTTGCATCAGTATCTATGAGCTTTTTGGTTTTGTTTTTTTTTAATTTTAATGTAATTTTGTGCCTTATTCATCACTTTTGATAGGGATACTAGTTTTCTATTAGGTTCTCATTCTGCTGGCATCAACTCAAATGTTCTGGCTATAGCCACACCAGTGAAAAGAGCTCGTGTCCATTTTGTGACCCTGGATTTAAAGGGTGCAGACTGTTCCTTTAACATAGATGAACTTTTTTACCTCCCAGAATAAGTGTCCACAAAGTCTGTACTGAGGATGGTCCCTGGTATAACTCCTGAAGTATGTTCAGATGTTGTCAGGGAGTGTAGTGACCAAAAAATGAACAGATACCATCAGCAATTGACATGATCTTGATGATCATGGGACACTACTTTACCCTGGCCTTCTTTAATTTGCTTCTATGTAGACAGATTCTGTAAATACATCCTCAGAAGATTATATGATATTCAGCTGTAAATAGACAAGCTGAAAAGACAAATGTTTCCCTGCTTAGCAAATATGAAGTACTCAGATTTATTCAGAGGAAAGTCTGAGTACTTGGTTCATATATAACTCTCTTAAGCATTTAAAAAAGGTCTTCCGAAGTAGCGTTGTCTACCTTCTCTGCTGCTGCTGAGAAGTGGATCCATTCTAAAAAGTAACTCCAGATATTTACTGCATAGGTGGGGAAGGATCTTCAATCTTTTTCTTAATTACTGTGGCTGAAATTGATTTGACCTGAACCTTCCCTGCTTTCAAGTAGAGCAGGATCCACAGGCAAGCTTCTTGCTTTTTGAACTAACATGCTGACTGACAAATAAGTAATTGTAAGGAGCTGATTTATTGCCCAGCTAGACACAGCTGGATGTAAAATATTAATTTTTAATGTAAGAAACAATGTCCATTTCTTTTACCCATAAAATCCAATAAATTAATCCAAGCACTTACAAATAATTGATATTTCACAATGGAGAGATTTTTTTTTACCACTTTACAAATGTGCCCCTTTTAAATCCAAATGCTTTAAAGAGACAATGGTTTTGAATTTCAAGGCTGCATATATACCTCAGGACTCTGCTGACATCAAAATAAGCCATAAAAGCAAAAAACAAGAGTATTTTATGATGCCACTAGGACCCCAAAATATAGCCTTGTCCAGGTTTTATTTTTATCTAATATAATACATGGTTCCTACTACAAATTACAAGCTGCCATTCCAATTCCTTATTATAAGTCTTTTTCACTTTCCAGTTCTCTTATTCTTCTAAAATCTTACCATAGGAAGAAAGAACAATAATGAAGGGATCCTGGATGTTCAGATGACTGGCAGTAGACTGCCAACCTGTTGAACTCCAAGAACATTCTTCTTCACATGAAGAATGAAGAAGATTATTAACTGCTAATTACAAGAAAAAAATATCCATATCAAAGGTTAATTCAGCTCTAGAATAGATTACTCAGGAAGTCTGTGCTTTCTTCATTATTGAAGACATTTAAAAACATCTGGAAGCACCTAAAGAAACATCTGTCTACACTTTTACTGTACTTGATTTTGATAAAGAAGTGGACGCATGTCACTCCCACAGTTATGTTTTATGACTCTATTACACAAATATTTAATCTGACTTTGTTACCAGTTGACAGATGCTCAGATGACAATTTTCCTACTCAAATCTTTCAGGAGTTTCTTTTCCCCAAACACTAATGAACACCTTACTGTTTCTGTATCAGTAAACAAAAGAGACTAAGGACAGTGCTCTAACATTGAGATATGGTGTGGCACAGCTCACCTTCAAACAGATAAATTTCCCAACCGTGACCAAGAAGGAAGAGATTGCCCCCAAAGTAGATACTGGGAATGATTCTTGACTTGTGCTAGCCACTCACTGTACTTGGCATTGTCTGCTGTCATGCTACCAGATACCAGTTTGTTCCATGTCATGGATTTTTGAATCATAGAATTACTAAGGTCGGAAAAGACATTAACCCAGCACTGCCATGTTTGCCATTAAACCATGTCCCCAGGTGAGACATTCACACGCTTTTTGAACACTTCCAGGGATGGCGATTCTACCTCTCTCCTGGCCAGCCTGTTCCAATGCCTGACCTCCCCCTCAGTGCTTTGAATTTGTTCACAGTTTAGCAGGATGGGTGATCTTATACAAGCTCTCAGGTTTGCTCTTTGTTCTGTTAAATTTGCCAGTGAAGATATAGCCCTTGATTTGCTTTTCCTACCTAGAAATGGAAGCAGAGCTTCAGCAGAGAGGTAGGAGTACAAAGACTTGCAACCTTACTCCATTGTAAATAGACACGCAAGGCTCAAACACAAGCAAGGCAGGGAAGATTTTGTATAAAGGCAGTGGACCATGCCTATATGTCTACATACTACCACAGTGACAATCTGAAACAGGAAAATCTGGTTTTCCTTGTGTAAAAGACTTGTAAGGTTCTAATACAGGCTTTCAAAGCTGCACATTATTGCCCTTGTCATCACTAGCACTTAACAAAAGCAGAAAGCAACTGATTTCTTAGAAGCTTGAAAACCTCAGCTCACCTTGTATAATAAAAACCTTTTACCTTCAGCCATGATTTCACTTCTACTTTTAGAAAACAAGTCCAGACACGGGACCAAATGTCTGCTTTTGTTGGACTGAATGGATATAACGTAAGTAGCAGAAAAAAACTCCTTTTAATGGTATTCTGTTATTTGGTGATTTTAATTTTCTGATGATAGTTTTGTGTTACAGCAGTCAATGATGACTGCTGTTAAGGGCAATCCCTTTCTGTTTGTACACAGATGTAGAATGCCATGCCCCACAGTATTCATGTTACCTAGTCCTGCAGGACAGGCAAAGGCTTATTATTAGCATTCCTATTTTCACATGAGCAAAAGAGGTTATTTTCCAAGATCAAAGAAGTAGTCCACGATGAACTAGGCACGAAGTGAAAATCTTTTGAGCCTCAGCTCAGTGCCTTCACAAAAGACCTTTTCCCCACAGAGAGAAAACTGACAAAACCTTTAAGAATATTACTAGCACATCCGAAATCTCTTTAGCCCTGACTTCATTACTCCTCTATAAGGCCCTGCAATCTTTTGGACTGATAGTGTCTAGGGAGTCTGGGGAGCAAAGACTTTATTAATGGTTATAGAAACATGCTCAATTTTTCATTTACTTGTCTGCACCTCACACCACTGCTTGGGCTTGTTGGAAGGATAGAATCTTAATTGGTTTAAACCATCCCAGTTTCATTAATTTACATGGTACTTTACCCCACTGAGGATCTGTCTGCTACATCTTAGGTAAAAGCATTGATCCTTGACTGGTTTCTCTTGGCACCACTGATGATCAAATGAACAATGATTAATAATAATAATAATACACCATCATCTGCTGATTCCATAGGAATTTCTTCATTTTCTTCATTAAATCTTTGCTGAATAGTGCCATTTGAATATCAGTGGGTAAACAAAGAATTGTATCTAGTGGAATTCAAGCGTAGAAATGATGCAGTGGTGGTCTTGCTGTTATTAGCAAAGTGATCAGGATTCAGAAGTGTTGTGAGAATTCTTTTGCCATGTCAACCATCAAAGAGAGACACCAGAGAGATAAAAGTTACAGAGTGTTAAACCCTGCCTGTCGCCTTTGGCATGTTTTTGTTTAGTTCAATTCATCTCAACATTTGATTTTTAATAGTTCACTTCTGTTGTTATGAGTGAAAAATAAAAAGGACTATTAAAAAACAAGTTGTGTTCAGGCAAAACACAGTTTCTGGCACTTCACACCACCCAGAACACAATGCTATCTGCCAATTTGACTTGCTTTTATTTCATGTCCAATTACGAAAAAAGTACAAGAGAGAGAGGCCCAACTTTCCCTTTTCTATTTGTTTTTTTTTACTTAACTGTGTTTAAAAAATACAACAAGCCAAGTTAACAGCATAGGCAAAAGCAGCCCCTGCAAGCCTAAGGAGCAGAAAGCTATTTTTAACTTCCTTGAGGAAAATTGTATAAATACTATCCACTGCAGCAAAACATGAATTTAATAAACCCCAATATCATCACTGGAAACAAAGATATTTAATTTAAAGTCTAGGCTGTGGCCTTGAATTTAACAAATAGAAGTGATATGGAGAAATAAGCAGGAGAGGTAAATAGATATAAAAATAATGTCTTTACACCTCTTTGCTTTCCCTAAGGTGTTTTCCAGCCAACAGCATTTCTCTCACCCCATCAGCCTTGATGGCAGCAGCAGTGGCAGCAAGTGAAGGTTAAACTTGTATATTCATTAGAGACTCTTCTCAAAGGATGTTTCGTACCCCTGAATTCACAGTTCTGTAACATTTTAAAACACCTACTATTCTCTGCATCTCCCACGTTTGCAGGGCATAGGGTACATTCTGTATCTGTCATTTAATTTTATTTACGTGGGGGTTTTTTGCCTATAAAATAATTTCTTCAGCTCTTATCTGAACTAACAACTAACTAGTTGTTTTATCCCACTATTCTATCTGCATATGTCCTAGTCTCTTGAATTTCTTTGTTTTCTGGAAAACAGTCATTCTGACTTTCTGAACCAATCACAGCACAAAGCACGGATGATCTTTTCTGTTTATTGACACTACACTTAATTAACTGTTCCTGCATTAATCCAACTCAGGTCTACTACTGTGTCCCATCTCATTTATCTGTGTGGGGACCATGCCTTGTAGCACATCCTTGTGACAATACTGGCTCCATTCAGAGACATGCACAATTTTTTCAATTTTAAGTTTTCTATAAAACAATACATTGTTGAGCTAACCTTCACAACATCTTTTTTCCCTTGAGAGCTCCATAGTTTATTTTCTGCTCCAATAGCTTCTATCCTTCCAGTTAGTTGTCTATCACTGGTGCTAATTTGTTTCATCTGAAAGCTCAGCGTTCTTTCTGGTCTGTTCACCCTGGAGAAGAGGAGACTGAGGGGAAACCTCATTGAAGTTACAACTTCCTCTTGAGGGGCAGCTGAAGGGGCAGGCATGGATCTCTTCTTTGTGGTGACCAGTGACAGGACCCAAGGGTGTGGTCTGAAGCTGAGTCAGGGGAGGGTTAAGTTGGACATCAGGAAAAGATTCTTCACCCAGAGAGTGGTTGGGCACTGGAACAGGCTCCCCAGGGCAGCGGTCACAGCACTAAGCTCAAGAAGTGTTTGGACAAAGCTCTCAGGCACATGGTGGGATTCCCGAGGTGTCCTGTGCAGGGCCAGGAGCTGGACCCAATAATCCTTGTGGGTCCCTTCCAACTCAGCACATTCTGTGATTTCTGCAAGATAGCAGGAGCAGACACTCTTACTGCAGACTGCTGTGTCAAGTGGGCTTGACGATCCAGGTTCCTGGGCACAGGTAGTGTGAAACTTGCCCATATTTCTGCTGCCATTTTTCCTCAGGGATCAAAAGGAATTATCAAATAATTTTCTCATGTTATGTTATTGTAATTTCACCAAAATTTCCAAACATCTCAAAGTCAGTTTTTTAGTCTATGCTGGTCAAGAGGGAGGGCTTTGCATATATTCAACAACCTTTTTAGATATTTATTTATATTCTTCATTTTATGTATTTAGAAACACAGAATGCTGTGGGTTGAAAGGACCTTTAAAGATCATCTAGTCCAACCTCCCTACAATGTTCAAGGACACCTTCAACTAAACCTTGTTGCTCAAAGTTCCATTCAACCTTACCTTGAGTGTATCCAGGGGTGAGACATTTATCACCTCTCTGGGCAGCCTATTTCACCATCTTCACTGTAAAAAACTTCTTCCTTATATCTAGACTGAATCTACCTTTTAGTTTAAAACCCTTACCCCTTGTCCTATGGCTATAGACCCTACTAAATAGTCTATCTCCATGTTACTTTTAGGAGCCCTTTATGAATTGAAAGGCCACAATAATGTCTTCCCTGTCAAATTTAAATTAGACATGTTAAATCACCTGCAATCCATTTTTCAAAACTGCTTTTAGGGAGTACCAAGGACTGTGTTCTTCCATTGCCAACCTCCAAAGCTTAGGTGAGATGGAGATGTTCTTGGACACTGTATGGATTCATCCTGTTTTAGAAAGAAAGATGCAAATTGTGGCCCTTGTTGACCCCAAAGAACTGGGACTCTTGGTAGCCAAGTGCCTATAACTGGGATGGGTAAAGCACAGAGGTATTTTACAGCATAACAAAAGTGTTTCTAGTTTTCATCTATACCAGCAACCTACTGTAATGTATGTGCAACACAACATAGTTCCATGCCAAAAACTTAGATCATGACAATTCTTGCTGAGAGCACACAAGAGGTCAATAGTTTCGCAAAGTACTGTACCACACTCTGGAGCAGTAATACAGATTTCAAAGTATTATCATTTGGCATGTATTCAGCCCTTTTTGTAAAACTTCTTTCTTCTGAAATTCCCTGAAGTGGCTCAATACATTTTGATACATGTTCTCTTTGAATAGTCTGGTGCTTTTGCTGCCACTGTAATAGATTAATTTTATCATCATCATCAACCACAACAATTACAACAAAGGCAAAGTAAAAGTGATTTGTCTGGATTACCTTTCAAATTTATGAACAAACAATTTCTCAGTGAACCATTTCAGATATCCTCTAAACACTACAACCTTTTACAAGTTCAGACTTCCAATTAAGATCATGCTAGGAATGCAATCAAGGATCTCAGCACTCAGAAGTTAATTATCTCCTCAGGCTAAGTCATAAACATACTTGTTTTGTTTTTGTCCACTTCATCTAGTGATATAACGTATTTGGAAGATACAGATTTTTTCAGTTGTTATCAAGAGGGCCTATGGTGAGGCTGTGGGAGTTTTTGTCACTGCTGAAATACAGAAAAAGCTAAACAGTTTCTGTGAAATAACAGCACTGGGTACTCTGTCCAAAATTACCCACAGTCTGCCACACCACTTAAAGCTCCAAGATTGCTACAGATCTTCTCTGCATGCTCAGCCAACTTACTCATCCCCAAAATTGGCTGGATTTGAGCCATGCATATACATTTCCTCTGTATATGTGCTCTAAGAGAGATGATTTAGACTGACCTCATGGAAAGTTGAATAGGGCTGAAGATAAAAAACTGAATAATCCTTTCTGTCCCTGATCAAATGGCTGTCTTATTCACACGGGCCAAAAACCTCTCTGACTATCAAAAAGCAGTGACAGTGTTTGAAACTTCCAAGTTAATCCAGCTCAAAGTTGGATTGACTGCCCCAGAGACTTCTAATTGCCAGATGGTTCTGCTAATGCCCACCTGGGAAAGCGTGTGATTTGTGTGCCTCACACAGATAATCTGATCTGCCGCCAAAAGGTAGTGCCTGAAAGAAATGCATCCATTGTCAACATTTCTAGGTTTTAGATGTGTTTGTGGACTGATAATAGCCATAACTTTCCAATTCTACTGTAATTATTGAAATCCATTAGAGATAAACTGCTACAAATGAGGTGCATTTTCAGGAGGGATATTTAGCCTTGTTCAGCTTCCACTTCCCAAAAGTGGAATATCTACATTTACAGCTCAGTGCTGCTAAGAACATGATCAGATCCACTCATCATAGGTACCTCAGTTTTCCACAAATCTTTAAGCAGCATGAATTGTGGAGCTCTCTCATAGGGGAGAGACATAATTGAGGTGTAGTCTCCAATCCAGTGACACAGAAGCAAATCTAGATCCACAGATCAGGCCAAAACTGCACTTGTTCTTTTCTAGCAATAAGAATGGAATAAGTGCACCCTGGTAAGATGGCATCCACCCAGGAGAAACTCAGCTCCATTCTTCCACCATACAACATTAATAATTTGAGCTTCTGCTACACCCAGTTTTGCAGACAGCCTATAAGCAGCAATATGGACCAGTCATGTGAGACAGTACACTCATGAGTCCTCGCTTATTGTTGTCTTGCAGACGTATCAAAGAATCATAGAATCATACAATGGTTTGGGTTGGCAGGAACCTTTTAAATATCATCTTGTTCCTTCCCCCGCCACTGGCAAGGACATCTTTCACTAGATCAGGTTCCTCAAAGCCCCATCCAACCTGACCCTGAACACCTCCAGGGCTGGGGCATTCACAACCAATACGCTATTGGTTTTGAGGAGCAATGCCATAGCAAGTAATTCATTTCAACAGTGGGACAAATAATACAGAAGCTCTGCTCAAGAGGAATATTAGCAGCCAAGAAAACACAGACTGTAATGTTATCTGAAAAAGCTTTATGTGAAACATAGTTGGCTCATGACAGCCAGCTAGTAAATATTGTCCCAGCAACCAGCACCCATAAAGGAAAGAACCTATGACAAACAAATAATCATTATTTAGTTTTCCATCAACGACTCTGAAATCATTGTCCTGCCACACTGCTCACTCACCCTCGCCAGTGCCACAGGTGATCAGTGTTCTATTTCACCCACTGGAAGGGGAATCTTGCTTGTTATTCATTGTTTTGCATGGCAAGGCTTCTGTGGAGAGAACACCATTGCTTATAAAGAAATAGTGAGAATTCACATTTCACATTCACTATTTCATATGTTCTTTGTGGCTTAGTACTTTAAATCAGTCAGAGACAGTGTCCTAAAAATCTGCCAGAAAAGATCCCACTTGTGTTTGCTACTTGAGCTGACATAGACAACCATTCAGTACCAGTAAATAAAATACAGTATCTGGGAACATGACAGAGCAGTAGACTTTACAGGAGCTCCAAAATCAACACAGTCATCCAGGGAGAGCTGGAAAGGTCTTCACTCTATTCTAAATGGTAATCCCTGTTGTCCTATTCAGTGCACAGAGCAGGACAAATACACTCCTGGTATAAACAGGCACCACAATACTGAGGAGCTGCTCTCACAAACACCAGCACTGAATTTGGGACAATTTTCCTGTATGCCTTCCATTCTGCTTTCTGACTTACTTTTTGCAGCTGTCAGTGATGTCCATAGATTCATCCTATTCCACCACAGTTTGTTTTCTGGACATTTAAGGGGCATGGTCCAGATCCAGAAAGTTAAACTTTCTTCTTTTGGTGGGAGATGCTGTGCTGAAGCAAGTCTGTTTCCTGTGGATGAAGGAGGGCTTTGCTCCCAGATCCAGACCTACAAAAGGTAAACAAAACCAACAGCAGCTAAGAGTTGACAATACCAAGTGTCTGAAATTTTTTCTTGAAATTTTTTTTGAACACAGCTATGGATGCCACACGGCATCTCTGTGAAATACAACTCAAGCCTACTGTTTTCTCAAATGTAGGTGGGGAAAAAATTCACAAGAAAATCCCTTTTGCTCATCGTTGTGGCTTGTGAATAAGAAGCACTTGAGCCAAGATAAACCAAGAAAACTTTGGAAGAGGTAAGCTTGATGTTGGAGATATTCTGAACCCACCATTTCCAGGAGAGCGGTGTCATTGTGACAAATGCCAAGGGACAGCCACTCTGTCTAGTAAGAGAAGGGACACTTTGCAAGCAAGACATTAAAATTAGAGGATTACAAAGCAGGCTGACAAAAAGGTTGTTTTGATAGTCTCAAGGGTATTTAAACACTTCCTCAGTAAATGTTAGAAATAATCTAGAACTAAACATTTGAATCTCAGGATTCCCACTTACCTGAAGACCTCATGATCGATTAGTCTGTCATAACAAGGCACATTGTAACATCACCTCCACAATCTCAGCTGGATTCAGTGTAGTCCAACAGGCATAGGAAAAGTTAGTTTAAGGATGCCTTTTTTCCTGAATCCCAAAAATCTGAGGAAGAAACTCCTAGCACCCCAAGAGCTGCAGTGAGGAATCAAGTACTTGACTCACTTTCCTAAATGTCAGTGTGTATATTTAATTCAAAGGGCACTTTAGGCTCCTATCTTTTTGGCTTGGTTTTTCTTAAATGAGTGAAGCTTTCTGGGTATTAATAAGTGCTTTTCCAGCATAATATGGAAATATTTCTTCTTTTTTTTTTCTTTTTTTCCCCTCTATGCTTACTGCCAGAAAGTACTTATTTAGATTACTAACCCACAGGAAAAGTATCCCAGCTCTTCCTTGAAAAACTACTACAAATCTCTCATGCTTCCTTTTATTTTTTCCTTTTTTTGTTTCTCCTTTTTGAGGGAATAGATTTTTCATTTATACCTGTTGTTGTGCCCCACAGCATGTCTAAGGCAAGAACGAAGAGGCTCTGGATCTCAAAATGACAGTCACAACTCCCTCAATTCAAATAGCTAAACTCTTTTTGTCAGTAAAAGCATAGTCTATGAAGCCTCAACAAGAAGTAACTCCAATGTGGAACTCTGGGTTTTATTTTGGGATTAAATATATTTATGCAATTGCTTTGGCTGTCTCAGGGAAGAATTTCTGAAGCACACTGGAACTCTGTAAAGATTCAACAGTGACTTTCATTTTCACAGTTTTAAGCTGACAACAAGCAGAAGAAATGTAAGCAATTGCACTGGTCTCTGAAATCTTCCATTCTTTTTCTGTATTCTCAGGAGTGATCCAAGGATGCTCCAAAAGCCTTTCACTTGCAGCATTGGAATATTTACCACTATCCAACCACTTGAATTAAAGAGTATTGCAGCGGGTAGCAAACCTAACTTTGCCATTGTCTTTTCTCCCACAAGACAACAAGCCCATTCCACATTGCACACTACTTTAACAAAGCACTTGATTCTGCACATAGAAACTCAAACAGCAATACCAAAATATTGTATACTTGGGAAGTGCTCACAGATACAGAAACGTACATATGTGCCTGGCTACTCAGGTAGCACGAATTATTTACAGTTGTAGAGGGATTCCTTGTGGAATATAGGATACCCCAGGAGGGCTTGGGCATCCCAGGGCTGTTGCAGAAGTACCCCTGATGGGGCCTCAGGCTGAAAACAGGATTACAAGGCACCTACTAGCTGGCAGCCTTGAACAGCCTTGGGAAAAGGTATACACTGGTCAGCTCCCCCGCTGCTTAGAGGCTTTCTCATGGGAAAGGGGCGTGAACTTTGGGAAAAAGTATAACTTGGTGTAACCGAATGTTGCAGTGGGGATCCTGCAACACGCATATATCAAGCCAGGAGTCCCGTGGAAAGGAAATATATATGGACAGACAGATTCTTGCTAGATGTTTCAGAGATGTTTATTTCTCCAGCCGCATGGCCGGGGCTCTGCCGAGGAACTGTTCCAGTCACGGGACCAAGGGTCCTTCTGCCCGCGCAGGGAACACAAACCAACCAATGGGAACGAGGCTGAGCAGGGGCAGGGAAACCCCGTGTCTGTGCCCTCAGGGCCCCTCTCCCAGGGCTACACGGCAGGGGAGGGACCCCAACAACCGAATAATAAAAGGGGAGCACAATGCTCAAATCATATTGGTGTTCGTATCGTGACTCTGGCCGGATTCCCCTGCTCCCGGGACCCCCCCCCTGCAACATACAGTGTTTATAACATATTGTTCACAGATAGTTTTGGTCAATGAACAGAAGGGATATATCATTGCAAGAAGTTTTGTTGATAACATAAAGATCTGAGTATTGACTAAGAGTCTTATTCAGCCATCAGTACTGAGTCAAGAATGTTGTAAGTCTGCTGTGGGCAAAGAACCTGTTGGGTATTACAGCAAAGCATAATCCATCTGAGACTGAAAAGTGAGGATGCATGTCAACTGTGGGACCACACCTTGAAAGAACAGGGATTTCCAAAAAGCTCATGACAGGTATATGGACGTAAGCTACAACATTGGCTACAACATTGATCCAAAGAAGTACCGAGACCTACCAGCTGCTCTCTTCTGTCCAAAATTCTCTCCCACAACCTGAAAAGTACTCTTCTAATGAGAATCTGAAAAAAAAATCCGGCCTACATTTACTTAGTGACAGAGAATGTAGAGAAACAATTGAACCTCAATGTAAGAATACTGACCTAAGAAGATACTAGAAACATGTATGTCCTTTTAATGCTGTATCATTAAAGACAAGAAAATCCCAAGTCTGGTGGCTGAAGCAAGCAAGAAGCAATGAAAAGTTGCTCATTTTTAGTAAGAGTAGAATTAAAAACTGGGGCAATTTACCAGTGACCTTTCCATATTTAAGAGTCCTTTGAAGAAGACAAGTTATCTTTTTAGAAATTATGAATTTGGCATTAAGTTACTGGTTCCAGTAAAAAGTGAAGTGTGCATGTCTGCCTCCTGTGTAATGCAGGTGATCAGAAAGGTCTCTATTCCCTTAAAATTGATTAATACATTACATGGAGGCTAGATCTTAAGTGCCTTGGATCTTTTAATGAAATTCCTCTGATCTCAGAACAGGATTAGTGTGAAGGAAAACACACGGAGAGATTTGGATTTCCTTGCATTAGCCTTAAGCGGTCACTGCTATCTGCACTATTTTTCCAGCCACTCAATGAGTCTCATTTGATTTTTCAAAACCATGCCAATTTTAGGCACCCAGATCCTATTGTCTTTCAACTTTGCACTGGCTACAAACCTCATCTGTGCGAGATGAACCTTTGCCAGGACCATGGCTGTTCTTTTCAAGAGTTAACTGCAGCAAATTGGTTACATAATTAGAGTTACAATTTGCCTCATTACAAACAAGCAATGGAAACTTTAATCCTCCTTCATCCCAAGAATCAAAGTGAGGAAGCTCTAAATCTTGTCTGAAATGGCAAATAAGAACAAACCTTGACAGTGCTAAATGGAGACAAGGAACTATTTTGGAAGACTTGTAAAACAAATTGATCATGCATGACTCTGTTTCTGCCTTAGGGGCAACGTTGATGAACACTAAAAATGCTGATGTACAAAGGAAAAAAGAACCAAAACAAGAGAGAGAAATAGATATTTCCCTGCTTTAATTTATTTAACACTTCCTGTAATTAAAAGAATATATTGTTGTCTGATATTCGTTCATCTCATTAGGCGGTTTAGGAAGAAACAAACTCATCCTTTCTGAAGAGAATGATGCTTTTCTAGAGGTAGCAAAAAATTCCCTGCCTCCATTATAACAATTCAGTGTAATGCTTATAATCTCTTTTTTCTCAAATCTGCTAGTAGTCTGTTATAAAACCATATCTGGGGAATATATAAGATGCCATTGTGAGGCTTTTGGCTCTTTCAGTCCCCTTTCTACACAAAAGCTCACTTTTTTCTGCATAATGATTACTTAGCAAAATATATGGGGTTTGCCCCTATACAGCCTGCCTGGTAACTGGGAGGGAGAAAAATGAACCTTACTCCCTACCCAGATTTGTTACTGAGGATACCACTACCACTCCATGTGGTACATGCTGCTAAAAGAAAAGTAAGAAATGTTAATTCAAAGATCTCAATCTATAGAGAAAATTATTGTCTGAAAGAGAAGCTGACCCTCAGATGCCAGTTCCGCTGGCCTCAGGCGTTCGCCTATTGCAAGACAGCAATGACAGTCTGCTAAGAGAGTCAAGCTGAGATGAAATTGCAGTGCACCACACACAGTTGACTGCCGGGCTTTGCATTTATTGATTTGGAGAAGGGTTGGTGTCCTCTGGAGATGGGATATCTGAGGCACTAAAAAAGCAATCCTTCAAAGGAAACTTCTGGACTTCTTGAGGGGTGCGACAGCTCCAGGCAAGTTTGAAACAGAACACATTTGTCAGGTTAGAGGTCTGTATCCTTCAGCTGTTCCAGGGGAGGGATGTCTGTTTGGACAGCCCATCTCCTCTTCACCTTTCTGACCGAGGTGGATGGAGCAGTAGGGTCCTTTACATCCAAGAGAAAAGGCTGTAAATTTCTCTGCTTGTTCTGAGTGGGCTCAGTTTTGTCTGCTGGTTTGCAGGGCTTTGCTATAAAGTAGGATCCTACACTTTTCCAAGTCTCTAAATGTCTCATACAATCAATAAAAGCAGGATGCTGTGCTTTGCTACGGTTTGGGTTGAGGTTTTTTTACTCTGAATAAACAGGAAAGCAAGGATTATGTTTCAGATGAGTTGTAAAGAATATTTTCATAATCCAGAGGCAGGAAACAAACAAACAAACAAAAAAACCACCTGCAGTACAGGCAGCCTTTGATGGCTCTGTGGTACCCAAGCAGTCAAAATCTCTGTATGCATGTGTGTGTGTGTCTTGCAATTAAAGCTGAAGCAAGCTGTTCTCCCGGGAGTGAATCCCTTCTGTGCTACTGTCCCCTCTTTGGCTGACTTCTCATCTCAAGCTGAATTGAACCACATGGCTTGGGATAAAGAGTGCTTAGACAGATAAGAAAAAACTTGCCTCTCAGATGTTATGAAACAGTCTCTTTTGTGCAGAGAAAGAGCCAGAATAAAATCAGATTAGTGTACTGTTATGATCCCCCTGTCTTTTGTTCTCTTGCTCTGATGTAAACGTAAAGCCAGGCTGATGATTGTTTCAAAAGCATGGTCCCTCTGCCTCATAACAAGTCTCTCTTTGTTTTTCTGTGCATGTGTGGCTCTGTGTCAGTGTATGCTCCAGGATCTACTTTTTCTTTCTTGGCCGTTCCAAAACAAACTGGATGTGGCATATAGGGCATATTTCAAACTATTTCTAAACCTTGATTATATGCAAAATACCTGATGGAAATAAATGTAGATGCTTAAGTGTTACATACACATAAAAAATCACATTTTCAACAGAGATTCAACAATTTCCTAGAAAATTAGAGAAGTCATCATATCCTTCAAATTTATTACTGTTAATGGGACAATGCTGTGACCCCTATTCTTCGTTTGGATCTCTGGTGAAGCTCACATCTGAGACAGTCCCTGCTATTCCCAGAAAAAAACTTGGCTCCCTTTTTCAGCCCAACTCCCTTATGATTAATACTTACCTACTATGTTCCATCCTTTTTTTTTCCCTTGGTAAAAATTCGCTCGAAGAATATTCCAACTTCATGACCAAACCTACTAATCCTTCTTATTTGCCTATCTTTGAGAGTGTTTCTTTCCAAAGAGCTAGAAAACTTGAGAATTTGTGAAAAAGGAATGTTAACAAAACAGGTGCTGAAAAAAGAATCTAACAGGAGACAATTCTAAATACCTTTGCTCGCAAGCTTGTAGTACTGTTCTGTAATTAAGGCATTTAACAGCTTTTGGTCAAAATCAAAGCAAGTATTTATAGGTTTCTTTCAGAGTTGACAGAAAGACATGTTTCCCATCTTAAAATTACTCTCTTGGAGAATTGAGATGGATCAGCTTCCAGTAATGCTGATTCCTCTTCATCACCTATAAAATGTGTCCCGCCTATACACAACCAAATAAATTTTGGCATCTGATATTAGGAAAGCCAAATTCTGTCCTAACTGTTCTCCACTAATACCCTTTGACTACACATCAGCATTCTCTAGACAGAGATATCTACTGTAACTGTATTTTAACGTGGCTGAAGGCCCATGGACCACCTGTGCTCCGCCAGGCTGCAGATGATACCTGGCCACATGCAGGTGCTGCTCACTCCCTGCAACACAATATCCTGGCAAACGGCCTGAGCAACAACCCCTGTTAGGACGAAAGTGTGAAAGAACACAGGAAAAATCGGCAGCAGTCTCCAGAGTGTGTTTGCCAAACCCCATCATAGTAAATAAATAAGTATTGGCTGGACATTGAGTGGGGGATTTCAGAGTTACTTTTGAAAGATAGAAGTCAACCTGAAGGTGCACACTGGCATGGCATAAAATTTTTTAATACCCGGGAGCAATCTTGGAGCAAGAGAGGCAGCAGTTTGAGTCGGCTTTGGGGCTGCCAGAGGTTGCCTCATGGCATCTCTACCCTGCCCAGTCTGGGCTGAACATCCCCTGGCATGCTGCAGGGAAACAGCAGCCAGCCAGCAAGGGACAGCCAGGGCAGCATGCAGGGATGCTGGAATGAGCACGGATGCCTGTGTTTGAGAGTTTTTTTCCCTTTTTTTTGGATATGCTTACAAGTTTCTTTCCAATTTCTTTTACTCTTGGCTAACTTTTTACCTTCACTTTCTCTCTCTCTTTTTTTTTTTTTAATTGTGTTATTTTCTTCAGCTGGAGACACCATGAAAAATTGTCACAAAGACATCTGGTTTTGCCTCTGAGCTATATCATACTTCATCCTTTTTTGATGATAAAGGGGATATTTTCAGACATAGTCTTGTATATCAAAACAGGGAGAATGTTTACAAGAGAAGACAACTTCCAAATCTAACTGAGAGGTTTAATCTCACAGGCAGGTATAATCTTCCAGAGACTGGAAGATGGAGAAAAGGAAATTCAAAGTGGAAATAAAGGTGCTCATTTTTAATGATTCAAGTAAATAACTACCAAATCATACACTATTGTAGACCTCCTGCCTCTGGAAACCTTAAAAAATATCAATATTTTTTGGTGACAGATATTTTAGCTCATTTTCAGGTTATTTGGCTTGAGACAGGAATTATGAAGCCAAATTAATTGTTCAGTGTTTGAATGGCCACAGTTGCTTTTTAAGACCTATGAAACATCAGAAATCATTTAAAAATAGTTTAAAATCACTTATTGTGAAAATATTTTGCTTTTTTTTTCTTATGCCAATTTATCTCAATTTTCCATGGTGGTCTTTTTTATTTTTATTATTTTAAAAAGGAGTTGTTTTACACTAAAATCAGGGAAGAGTGTTTATTTGTTTTGGGGTTTTTTTTGCCGTTTGAAAATTTCAGTTGAATTTCCTTGGATTTTGCAGTGCAATTTCTGTTTCTCCATTTAAAAAAACTGTAAAAAATTTATTAAGTTAAGTATGTACAAAAGCTCTTCTCCTGTGACAGAAACAGAAATACTCTTTGTTCTGAAGTGAGTGCAAACTAAAGGATGAAGAAGGAAGTTTGGGATTTTGCAAAGCAAATCCTGGGTTGGTTTCTGTCTCACTTTCATCTGATCTTAAAGTAATAAATCCTTGCACATTAGTCAGTGGGAAATGTAAGCTGTTGGACTCTGCTCTATGTCCGTGCTGATGCTGTTCACAAGTCCAACAAAACATAGCAAACAGTGAGCAAGACATGAAATAAGTAGAGGATAAGGACATTAATACAGAAATTTGATGAAGTAAGGAAAACACAGCTACATCAGAATAAAATTCCAGAGCTAAAATAAGTGGAAAATAAATTTCTTTTTAGATGTGACTAAGCCTATGGTTAAACATGAATAACCAGGCAGGACAGCTGCCTGGTGCTCTGTTTATTTCAGGAATAATAATCTAGAAGTTCAGAGAAAGAGAATTGGTAGAGAGTAGCTGTATACTAGAAATATTAGATGCATCTGTAAAACACTATTAACTCAAGAAGAGATTTGTGAATGTGTGTGTGTGTGTCTGCACACATTCATGTCACCTATTTGTTTCCCCTGTTACTGTTTTTGTGAGACTTTATACATCTCCCTGACTTTTCCCTCTATAAGTTTGGTTTTGTGTTGTGGGGGTTTTTTTCCCTCTGAATCAATATTTCCTTCTTCCTTTCTCTCATTGTGTTTAAAATTATGTGATCACTAATATCAGACATAGCATTATAGGTGTTTAATTTAAATTTTGCTTTATATCCCTAGGAAAAAACAACCTCTGATGGAGTGAGAATGTGCATGTGAGACAGAATGCAGATGAGCTGGGGATGTGACAAGTTAGATAATTAATTAGTCTCTTTCATGTCAACAGGGGGGTGCACGTATTTTGATTTTGTGCATACATTCTCATTCACACATCTTTTTTTTTATTTTTTTTTTTTTGATGCCTAGAAAAGTGAAGCCTTTAGCTTCATCCTGGTTTCGATAATGTGTCTGGTCTGATTACATGGATCTGAACGACGTGTGTTAGCACCCTGCTTATTAACCACTCTTCATCTGCAGCAGGTCTGTGTCAGACACCTGTCTCAATCTCCCCATCACATGCCTTCTGTGCAGCACTGTCATAGGAACAGTAGACAGACAACAACCCATACTTTTCAGGGGTCTTTATTAAAGAAGCTAAATGTAGACAAAAGGCACTGTATTGGCTTTTATTCTTACCCATGTCTTCCTTTCCCCTGTAAATAAAAGTGTATATGAATTTCCTAAAATCCATGTTTCACTTTTAGATCAGTTCCAGATACTTTGAGAATGGCAATAAGGCAGTCAGCCACTGATAATACTCTGGTGCCCATTCCTGGATTCTATAAAGCCTCAGCAGGCGAGAGAAGTGACTTGTTCACTACATTTCCCCTGTTGTGACCTATGTTTAGAAAGCACTTCTTCTAAACTTAGACCATCAATAGCATTTTAAGAAACATCTTTTGAGGTCATGATGATAAAAGCAAGAGGAATTTATGAACATGTAAAAGGACAGTATGGCTGGATGAGTACAGTACTTTGCTGCCTTGTCCCATAGGTAAGATTCAATTCACCTAATTTTGCTGTGTAAAAGTAGTTTTGGAAAAAAGCTAAGAACTTGCAGAGTACTATTTCCCTTACCTTAAAATAAGATCCTATTACCTTCAATATTTCTGTCTTGTTGTTTTGACAGAAATTTGACTGTCACACAGTAAAAAAAAAAAAAAAATTTTTTTTTTTTTATCCTCTCATTCCTCTCTTTTCCAATGCTGTGTCTAAGATTTATGATGTCATTTCCAGATACAATCTGTCTCCAAAATTTGTCTCCAAAACCCTTTTTGTGTCTTTTTTCATTCTTCCCCAACAAGACTTGTAATCCTCATTCCTCTTGCTTGGAAAAAAAGCCAGTAATGAACTCCACTGCAGTGTGAGGCACAAAAAAACTTTTATTTCACTATTTTTTCCTGATGCTTTCTGTTAGAACCCATCCCTCTTTATTCTTTTCTTGGACTTCAATTACTAACCCTACTGGGGGAACAGCTCTGTGTACACCAGCAGCAATGAAACCAAGCAGCAAAGCTGCTGGAGCCCATCTGCTTCTCACACCACCAGAGACAGGAACGTTTTTCAGATTTTTTGCTACCTCCCTACCTTTGTATGGCTCTCACCCAAGTCTGTGTTTTCTGAGCTCTCATGAAATCTATTAATCTATCTCTCTCTCTCTGTTCTTCTTCCTAACAACAAAGTTGAGGACTTACGTATTTATTTATATTTATTTTAACCCTTTTTCTCTCAGGATGGTCTGAAAAGCTGAAGAAAAAATACCAAGAGGCTCAACCTCTTAAGAAAGTGTGTTTACCTTTACACATACACTCTTCACAAGATTTCCAAAATTACCCTGGTTTTCCAGGCACTTTATAATGTGCTGAGCATGTAAAGGATGGAGAGACCAAGTTATGGGGTCATATCTCCTTTCCCTCTATCCGATAACCAATAGGATGCCTGCATGTCATGAGCAGTGAGAAGTCCTTCTGTCTGTGCAAATCATTTGTAGCAGAATTCAAAGATTTTTATTCCCAAAACGATGCTGTAAAGTACAGAAGGAGTGTGTCCATTTCAGAAAGGATATACTGAGGAACAAATCAGGCTTATTGGCTTGTCCAGTATTATACAGTTTGTGGATGTGCCAAGAATTGAGTGTAGCTCCTTAGTCCTACCCTAGTTCTCCAGAGTATCACCCGGATTATTGTCTCAGCTCTCTGTCAGCTGAAGTACTGAATCACTGAACAGGAGTTATTCCTTTGTTCAGCCCTCTTTTTCCACCAACTTATAATTGCAACAAGCTGAACTTGGATTTTTTTTTTTCACTGTTAAAGAAACCCTCTGTGGTAGGTTGATTTTAAATTCCATGGAGCCCACAAAACCTTCAGGCTACCACAGTTCTGAGGTATTTATAACATGGTATTGATGTTGTGAAGTACTTCACCTCCACCCCTATCTGCCTTGAGACATCTTGTTTTCAGAGGGAAGTGAATACAAGTTCAAGGTTACAGGAGAACATTTCCCTGGCTTGTCAGCTCCTTCTCTTTCAGCTTGACTAGAGAGGTGCTTCACGCTCTCATACTTTATTCCTGTGATCAGACTGCAGGAGACAAATGAGATCTATGAGGGTTGTGGCTTTTGTGGTTTGTTTTAACAGTGGTTTATTCTCAGGAACCCAATAAAAAAAAAGAAAAGCACTCTGAAAATCTCACATGGAAAAATGATGTGGGCTGTGTCATGTTGGGTCGCTTTAGAGGTGGGTTGTAGCTATTCACCCTTTCCTCCTCTGACAGGTTTCTGCTTATGTTTGGCAACAAGTGACATTATTAGTGCTGATAGCCAGGCCTTGAACTCACTGTGTTGATTGACTGAATGTTTCTTTTTCTCAGTGTAATGAAAGAACAATCAGTGCCTCTGTGATACGCTCATGCAGCACTAACTGCTATTAGAATTTATTACCATTTCTTTGCAAGTATGTGTTATATGTTCTGACAAGGGGCTCTTCAGGACCCTGATGAAGTGATGCTATATAAAGCATTGTGTAGATTCATAGGAACATGCTAAGAACTTATGGCCTATATAAATGAGTAGGAATGGAGAAAATGGACATGAAGTAGAAAACTGCCTTCCCTAGCAGTCATTTCAGCAGCTACCATGTAGCGCCACAGTGCCTACACATTCAATCATGCTTCCTATCTCATTAGAAGAGTCAAAATTTACTGTCCTTCATTCCAAAGCTTCGGCTAGGAGCATAATAACGTGTAACTTTGGACAACAAAGGCTTTCTGAATACAACAAAAATCACATTAACTTGAAAGGAGGAGGAAAGGAATGTATAATGAATTTGCCTGCTAGGTCCCCATTCCCTATTTATAAACAATGCCCCTACCAAGAATAAAAACATGTATTTTCCCATAATAAGAAATATTGAGATCAGGTTGCTTTTTCTATTTTCTACAGAAAACCTAGTCCCTGAAAACTATGCCTGTGAGAGAAGTAACAGGAGTATTTTAGGAAGGATAAACATATGATTCCAGAACAACACCCAGAGAAACAAAATCAGTTATCTAAATGGGTGCCTCTGGTTCCTTCTTGGTCTTGGGATGGTGCTGGATAGATCTGCACCAGGCTGGCTGATATGATGTGGTGCCATGGGAAGCTCTATAACCTCCTGGCACAACAGTCAGAGGCCAGGTGGAATATATTATGGCCAAAAAAATGGCACTCGAGCCCTATGTTTAAAAGTCAGACTAAATAAACAAAAATTCAAAAAAATTAGTCAAGTAAAAAGCGCTGGATGTGTATCCACAGTGTGTCACACATGGAGCTTCCCAGGATGGAAAAAAGCATCACTAGTGGAAGCAAGGACCCAACCTCAGCACCCTGGGATGTTAGCTGACCTCACACCAGACATCACCCTCCCTGGACAGAGCAGCACTGAAAGGCTCTCACCTGTCTGATGCAATTACTCAGCTCCTGAGAGTGGAGGGGCAGTCACACGGACAGGGCCTGAGGTTGCTTTAAGCATTTATCCTAAAATATTTGCTTCATCTTTTACTCCTGTGTTTCAGTGGAGCAGCAGAAAGATAATTCCTCCTTAGAGAAATCTGGACATATTTCTCTAGCAATAAAACAAGTGGTCGTTGTTTCTCTTTTTTTTTTTTTAAAACAAACACAACACAAAAAAAACCAAAACAGGGACACATTAATTCAAATGGAAAAAGTGGTTCCTTTGCTATTCATCCTAACAAATAGTAGGAGACAAATTCCTGCCAGGGAATGCAGTCTGTACCTCTAAGTTAATTAGCAGTAAATGCATATTTAGTTAGTGGGAGGGGTGGAAATCAAGAACCTTGTTATTTCTGTTTCTCTGTTCCCGTGCATTTAAATTCACAATTACGCTTGTAGAGGAAGCTGCCTCTCCAGCAGAGAGGTCTGTGCTGATCAAGGGAGCTGCCTGTTTCACATACACTTAAGAAGGTATCTGTTGCCAAGGGGCCTCAGGGTTGTAACTGTTCACTGTTCTCATTTTCTCTTCTGCCAATTATCCAAACACTTTTCCCATTCACTTCATAATAATGATAATAATACCGTCATTAGATAATCTCAAGGCAACTTCTTCTATAAAGCAAATTGAGGTTATTTCACCCTATCAACAAAAAGCAGGAGATGTCACTTAGCCTTTGGCTGAAGCTAAATGCCCAAGCAAAATAGCCAGATTTCACCAGTTTCTCTAATGGAAGAATACTGGAAAAAATCTGCGGCTATTACCACTGCAAGGAAGCCAATGGCTTGAATATCTGTGGCTTTTTTTTGTACCTGAAAGAACCAAAGATTATTCCAGACTGATGAACATCCTTGGCTAACTTCTTATTGTTTGTGCCTTTGGCTAAGCCGTGAGGACGAGGAACCTTAAATACAGATGTGCTGCAAGGACATAACTTCACAAAGAGAGCTGAGAACCCTTTAATATTCCCAAAGCTTGAGATTGGGATGCTGTGACTGAAGGTGGCTGAAGAAACAATGAACCTCTGTTGCCAGTAGGGGAGACTTTGCCAGTAAATGTTGTATCAAATTCCAGGTAGATTGGTGAAATTGATAGATTGCTAAAATAACCTACTCTAAGCTAGTAATCATGCACAGCTTGTGCCAGCTCATGACCGTGCTATAAGATATGCAGAAGAGAATTCCGCTGTGTTGTAATTGGACATGAGCTCAGGAAACAAAATTTGGTTCCAAATGTAGTCTTGCAAAAATGCACAGAGAAAACAGTCATTGGTCTAAGTTTATCTCTATCAATGGCACTTGGTCTATTTTTATGCAAGACTAGATGTTTACAGCATTATAAGAATGTGACCTTCTCAGTTCTTTTCATGGAGACCCTTATTACTGAAGCCATAATGATCTGAAGGTATAGGACTAGAAAATTTTGGAAAGAGAGGCCTTGTTAAGGAAACTAATACAAACAGAGGAAAAAATAGTCAAGTTTTGGCAGCAAAGTCTGTGCTCCTGACACCTCCTATACTTTTTCCAACAGTTGGTTTAATAAAAGCTGTTACCTGTCTCTGCAAACCTTGGCTTGCTACAGGCTTCAGATCAGGAACCAGTCACACTATCCAGAGACATCCACCTCCCAGTGTCAGAACATGGCCCATAGTAATAAGCCAATGAGTCCTTGAGAAAAAAAGCCACATTTTAATTTGTGCCTCGAATTTGTGCTGCAGATTGTTAGACATATGGAGCTCATTAAAAGCTTTCAAAGATAACAGAACCATTGTCATTGGACTCTTGTTTCAAGTGCATATGGTTGCTTATGTACATGACAGAAGCAAAATACACAGCTTATCTCACAGTCTCTTCCAGTACCTGAACAACTAAAATTGTTATAAACAGAGGTACTGAAGGGTTCTTCTTCAGGTGTGCCCTTCCACCACTGGCCTCAGGCCAGAGATCAAGAGAAGATGGTTATATCCACTAAGAGTTGGAGACAAGATCTGGGAGAACAGCTGTGTTCTATGGGGTGTACTGAGCCCTGGCTTCACAGGGATAACACATCATGTTGGAAACCTATCAGAAAAGGGAGAAGAAGGGCAGTGAACAGGACTGGAGACTGGTGTAGGATAGTTGTTTAAAACTTCATGAGTCCCTCTTAATCTGCCCTGCACAAAGCCACATTTTAAAAAATACTCAGCTTTCAGAAAAAAATTCCAAGGCTTTGAAAAATATTTATGAAGGCAGGGATATAATAAGCCAATCTCAAAAATCTTTAAAGTTATTATCATTACTTTTTTAATACTTTGACCTTATGAGTGCTAGAAGCCAAACATCCTGTGCTACCCCAGAATGGGCACTCTAAGGCAAATATGGCAGATGTGACAGATGTGATAGACTCTTATGAGTCTTTCTATGGCATTATTAATCTTGACTCACAACAGTAACTCTAGGTGTGACTGCCCTGAATACTATCATGATGATTCAATGAATTCTACTTCAGGAAAACATGAAGTGAGTCCCTCCCTCCCTCCCTTTCCTTCCTTCCTTCCTTTCCTTCCTTCTTTCCTTCCTTTCCTCCCTTCCTTCCTTCCTTCCTCCCTTCCTTCCTTCCTTCCTTTCCTTCCTTCTTTCCTTCCTTCCTCCCTTCCTTCCTTCCTTCCTTCCTTCCTTCCTTCCTTCCTTCCTTCCTTCCTTCCTTCCTTCCTTCCTTCTTTCCCCTCCCCTCTCTCTCCCCCTCCCTCTGCCAACTGTTTTTGCTTTTATTCTATTTTTAGAAGAACTTGGCCAATAAATCTGAAAGGAGCAGGGTGTATGAAGTAAAATTAAAATCTAGCAGAGAGTCATAACAGGAATCAGTGGATGGGAGCTAAAGCCAGATGAATTCAAATGAGAAGTAAAGCACAGTGAGTGTGATTAGCCATTGGAACAAACTATGAAGGGTACCAGATTTACACCTCTTGTTTCCTTTGTGGAAAATGTGCTTTGAAAGGTGGCTTAAACTGGAAGCTCCAGGATTCAGTCATGAAATACTTGGCTGAAATACAACTGTAATACATAAGAAGTCAGACGAAGGCCATTTACCCTTAAAATATGCAAAGAAGTGTTAACAGCTCTTCTGTTGATCTCCCTTCTCTATTCATTCTCTTTTCTCTGGGTTGCTGAAATTTTGCTTTGATTTCACTATCCAATGGGCACCAGAAAGAATGACACCGGCACACAAAGTCAGACAGAATAAGGTCCCAGCTCCGTGTTTACAGCCAAGACACAAATAATTCAAGTTCATTTCTCCACTGGGTTCTGTCTATTCCTGTGTGTCCAGAAACTCAAGCCACCAAAGAAGACAGGCAGACACGTTCATCATGTGAAATTTTACTCTATGCCATTTTGCAAGTCATAAAATCGTTATTTGATGAAAGAAAACCTAATCCTATTGAAAAACTAGAGGAGAAACTGGCTTCATTACAGCAGGCTAATTAATGAACCGAAATAAATAAATGTGTTCTGTTTGCATCATGCTTGGATAGCATTATGCTGCTTTCTTGTTCTGTTCTGCAAGAGGTAGTGGCAGAAATATTAAATCTCATTAAATCTAGTGAGTGCAGATAGGGAGGAAAGAGGATAAAGGTTACTTTGCTGTATTTCAGGTACTTTTTCAAGAATGATTATGAAAATTCCAGTGTGAAGAGGTGGTTGATGATTTTCCCTTTTACAAGCAGCAGCAGCAGGAGCAACTCAGTCCAGACCATGCAAGGCATACCAGCCATCTCCCAGGCTGCATCTGTAACACTGGTTCAAAACCATGTTCCCACCTGCAATAGGAGACACAGTCTGTAGAAAATGGGGGACAACATTTCAAGGCCTCAGAAGGGAAGGCAGCAATAAACTGTAGTTCGGGAAGATGCAACTCACCTGCAATCCCAGACTCTGTAAAGAAGGGATGTGTGCCAGTGCTTAGGATGTCCAAGTACAGCCTTAGCGGCCGTGTGCCATGGATCATTCATTCGCCCCATCTTCTGCTTTCCCACATCAACCTTCCCATACTGTTCTGTGCCTCACTGATAAAATTCACTTGCCTTTTCTTCCCAGTTCAACTACCATGTGGTTTGATACTCACTGACAGTTATGAGAAGATAACCTTAAAAAACACTGAAGTACTGACCAAATTTGAAAAGTCTTGGAGAACACAGAGAGGGTCTAATGAAAAAATGTAACAAAAGTGAAGGCTGGTTTAGTGGTAAATTCAGCTAAAGAAGTTGTAGGTTACTTTAGCTGTTATTAACTGATAGATGCTTAACTGATGCCAACCTCTAGCTATCCAATTCCTGCTCAGCCACTGAATAGTCTTATTTCTTTTAGTAGGTCTGCCTCTTCTGCCATGCCCACTCCTTTGCAGCTACAGTGGTCCTGTTATTAACTGCCTTGGACCTGACTTTTGTCTCATCAGCAGGAGCTGCTGAAATATCACTGACAGGTGCCATGAGTGGTGAGCATGATCCCAGCCATCACAAGGGTATTTTACTGAAGAAATCTTTGGCAATGACAGTGCACATAGTAGGAGCCCTGATTATGTCTTGGACATACGTATATCACTACAGAGCAGTTTTATTAAGACCGCAGTGCAGCAGCTGCTGTGGCAGGAAAGGAACTGATGATTAAGTCTCAACACTATCTCAAAGGCCGTGATGGAGGGGGTCACCCACATGCTCACAGACCAAGGTGACACCAGGAGAAACGATCAAAAACAAAGAGCATAAATCGTACAGTGGAAAAAATTGCTTCCATTGCTAGTTAGTATTTTACCACGACATTGGCAAGGAATACCTTCCCAGACTGTACCTGTAGGTTCCATGTCACCTGCTGATAGCAACAGTGAAGGAATGAGTGAAAGCACCAGGACAGGAAACGAGAGCTTCATCTAACTGTAGATGGAAGAAAGAGCTGACTCCTACCAGCAGAGAGACAAATCAATGTGAGTAAATTTGAACCTGAACCTCAGAGAAATGACTGCCAAACAACCTGGCTGAAGAGCACCATAATGACTGTGGAGGAAGTGTGACCTTCAGTAGATGCTAACCACACCTTTTTCCATTTGGAGGGCAGCAACAGTGAGAAGTTACACATCACTCACCTTCCACCCAAAAATGTTGTTGGATAGTTGAGGTTTTAACGGAAGGAGTTCACATGCATACTCGAAAACAGGCTGGAAGTAATACTTGTATGGCAGCACAGAGCTCAGAGGGTGTACCTGAGATGCTGCAGAAGCTTTAATGTTTTAGGCAAACAGATCAAAACTACCTTCCATCTTTGCTTTGGGAGGATGGCATCCTCCTCCACATCACACATTTAATGGATTAAACCTTACGGTCTCATCTGCTCTGCACAGAAAAGCAAGGGGAATGAAGCTGAGCAGCTTTCTTCTCCAGTTTGTCTTAGGCTACCTAAGCACAGCACATCCAGAGCAGCTCCTGTGCTATGCTGCGTTGTGCCAGATAAGAGGTCATTGATATTGCTGCCTGGCATCCCCATCACCACTGCAGCGGTAAGGTTAGTCCTTACCTTAACATAAATCAGTTCAGAATTAAGTCTTTTCCCACTTCATTACAACAGCACTTTCCTAGTATGTGTGCTTTGCTTCCTGTTTTGTTTTTTGGGGTTTTTTTTTAAGAAAATAATTGTTTTCCCTTGTACTCCAAACAGCCACCTGAAAAGTGCACTGTTTTTCAGCTGTGGAAAAAGTTTTCCTCTACCCCTTTTGCTTCTTAACTATAGCCTGAAAAATACATTTCTTCTCTGATTTGCAGAACTCAATTGTTCCCTTTTGCCTCTTAGCACATGCACAGTTGCCTGTACAATATTTTTTTTCTCCTTTACTTTGCAAAATGTATTTTCCCCATTGGAGCGCCTAAATACTGGTTCTAGGAGTCAGGTAGATGCTGTCATTCCAAATGCCATTGTTTCTGGCCCACAGCCTCATTTTTACCCCCTCTTCCCCAGCACTGCGGATCAGCTGGAAGTGACACAAGAAAGCTCTTTCACTGGGCTGCAAATATGCCAAGGGAACCATTTTGACAAGATTTCAGTCTATGAGGATGGAAGGTCTTTGTAACTTGGTAATGACAGTCTCCAGGAGTGAAGAAGCTCAGCATCCATGCGAAGAAAAGGATATTCTCTACTCCAGCAGCCGGACAGGCAGATCCCATGGTTTTCTCTGGCTTCTAACTCCTATGCTAATTAACAGAAACTGGCACCCCACAGGATCTCTATAAATCCTGTCCTGAATGGATTATCCATGGCACAGGTATTTTCAAATTAAGGCTTCAGACTCAGAGGGAAGACAGTCACATAGCAAGGTATATAAACAGTAACTATTTCCAAAGCCATGGATGGATCTGATATTATTAACAACATAGCACCACTTTTTAACAATATGAATAATGAAATTAGCTTTCAAACAAAGTAATGGATCCTACATTCTCTGATGTCTCCAAATAAAGTCAATATGTATTTCTGGAAGCTCTACCTTAGTCCAGCATAGGTTACAAGTACCTTTACAGCGTTGACAATGTCATGTCCTGTACTTTGCAGGAGGTCAAGCTAGATGGTGAAAATCATCTCTCACAGATTTGAAATCTCTTTTTTTCTGAGTCTGAGAAAAGAAGTTGCCTATTTTTTAACTCTTTTCAATATTTAATTCCAGTTAGCTTCTATCAGAAGAACATAAAGGCACTCTGAGGAAAAATGAGAGGGAAGAGAATTTAAAGAGCTTTTATCAGGCCATTCTTGCTTTTCTGTTGTGTGAGTGCTTCTAGCAGGAATCTCAGCAGTTATTCACAGACACACAGAACAGACTGTATATTCTGTATGCTGCCTTCTATAAGCAATGTAACTTTAAAAAAGTAAAAAAGAAAGGAATATTTTAAAAATGCATTCTCTCCCTATTATGCATTTCTGCCCAAAGCTTGTACTGACTTGCTGGAATACCTGCTGAATTTTACAGGAGGGCTGCGTGCATCAGAGACCCCTATTCATATCAATAGCAATCCTCCCACTGAGTTTAGTAGGATGGGAGCTTGCCTACCCATCCCTCAGCAGAGCTGATTTTCACCTTCTCTCCTTGCCCCTGGCCCCATGAAGAAGAGAGAAAAGCAAATAAGGACCCATTAAAAAAAAAAAATATCTAACATCTAGTATTTCAAAAAGCATCAGTAGGTAAAGTTAGAATGTATGCTTGCTCTCAGGGATGGAAAATTGTTGCTCCAGAGATTAAAGTGAAAAAGACACAACTTCTTTAAGGGCACATGGCACATACATTAAATTCCTATGTCTCTCAAGCACAGTGGCACTATTATACAAATCAGTAAATGTTTGGAAAACAACAATGCCACTGGTAATGATAAAATGTAATTTGTAGGTGATCAAAAGTTTACATACGATTAATTCTACAGTTATGTCTCTAAGGCAATGGACATGCCAAAAAATCTCACAAGGACTAAATCCTTACTGAATCAAACTGAATTAACCTAGGAATTAATTTGTCTGAGATAACACTATCCACACTGGGATTTTCAAAAAGACCTGTCAAAAATTACAATGCTGAGATCTTACTTAAGAACCCTAAACAAATCCTGAAAATTCAAAAATGTGTTGATTCCAA
Source organism: Corvus kubaryi (assembly GCF_017639235.1). Taxonomy (NCBI): domain Eukaryota; kingdom Metazoa; phylum Chordata; class Aves; order Passeriformes; family Corvidae; genus Corvus; species Corvus kubaryi. The sequence continues at coordinate 6,047,977 of NW_024581116.1, read as the reverse complement.
GTGAGAATTTCAGCATTTAATTAAAAATAATAGCCATTCAAAGAGACTGCCTACTGCAGATATTTAAATTTATACAACTTAAAGAACTAGAACTGTAAAGGAAGGAAATGTCAGCAGTAAAATTTTGCCCTAAAACCTTCCTAGGAAGCATGTATCTTATGCATTGTATAACTTCTTTTTAGGTTTATATTCATTTCATCCTCAATAGTTTCTTGCAATTAAGGTTTCTGGCCATTAGGGGCTCTTACAATACCTATTGAAAAAGAAACAAGGAAGTTGTCCCTTGGTACTTTACAGTAAGGAAGGAGGAGTAGATGTCAGTACCAAGCAGCAGAAAAAGTGAAAGAGCTGAAAGGTGATGGAGATATTTTCCAGCTGTTTCTTCAACATTCAGCAGGTTCTGCACACTTGCCTGAGTCTCCTTTCAGCAAGTTTTAAATCATTTCATCCACAGAATCAATGAGGTTGGAAAAGACATTTGAGATTGAGTCCAACCTATGACCCAGCACCACCTTGTCAATTATACCATGGCACAGAGTGCCACATCCAATCTTTCCTTAAACATCTCCAGGGATGGTGACTCCACCGCCTCCCTGGGTAGCCCATTCCAATGGCCAACCTCCCTTTCTGTGAAGGAGTTCTTCTGCCCAGCTTGTTCTCAGATGTTTCCCAGACACTAACATTTATCCACACTGGCATCCTCATACTCTTTATATGTCCTTCCCTCTGCTCAGAAGAGTCTCCACATTACTCATTGACCACCTTCTGTGCTGTTCCAAGGTTACTGCAATGGCCAGTATTTCCAACTTAGAGTATGTGTGAGTGTGAATTTGTGTGTTCATTTGGTAAACAGTGTAGTTCACTCCAGGCAAAGCACAAAACTTGGCATGTATGCTGCAAGCAGATCCAATACTATGCTGTGCTGACTGTACAATTAGGCAAATGGTTGCTCCTGAGATTAAAAGAAGCACTCCTGCTTCTTGCAGGACTTCGCGGCTGTGACTTAAATCTGACAGCCTGCTACAGCTCATTCTTTGCTCACTTACCTATGTAAATCTTTCATTTTTTTCCTTTAGTCATTGTTTCAAAAGTCAACTCCTGAACAGTTCTACCCCAAATTGTTCAAGTGCAAATATTTATTTCCTTTGGATACAACAAAGCAGACAACCCAAGAGTGAGATCTGAGTGGTGCATATCAGGAACTTCCTTCCTATCTGTCAGGTTACGAAGGGGGCCAAAATGAGCTTCCTGCTTTTGCCAAGGTTCTTTTCCCATCCAAATAGAGAACAAGCCTAAAATTTCTCAACATCTGTGGACAGGTGCATTCCGTATGATGTGTTCAAGTCATCAGTGCTCTTTAATTAGCTTTCCTAACTAAGTTGCTATGTCAAAAGTGTCTTTTATAGAGTTTGAAGACCAGAGCAGACCATACAGAACCATCCCACCAACAAGCTTATAATAGTAGAGATCTCTTGATAGGCACCTGGCCAGTTTACACCAACTGAAAATGTGTCCTGCAGCTTTAATTCTGAACACTTGAATAATCTCTTTGAACAGCAATGAGTTACCAGCAAGGCTGGAGTTGGAAGCAGTGATGCCAGTGGATTTTATGAGTAACAGGACAGTCTGGCCCATACAGGTGGCACTGTGCCTTCTGTGTCCTAACCCTGGATAGCCAAGAGAGTTGTATCTATTGTGCCATATTCACATGCTCACTGGAAGATCAGAGACTCTTGTGTACATCCTTAATGTCTTCCTGATGCAATAGTAGTAGCAATGTTACCAAAAGAGATTTTCTCTGTTCCACTCGGCTGGTGATTGTCATGCAAAAGGAAAGACATGAGTGACTGTTCACTGCAGCTTGAGCTTCCATGCTTTAGTATTCAGCTAAGCATTTCTTAGGCAGGCAGCATTTAACTCTGTCCCTCTGGAAACCAAAGACACAAAAGTAATTCAGTCATGGAGTACACGTTTGGTTTAACACCAACAGCAAAGCGAGACAGTCAAACACCCTCAAGTCTCCACAGCAACAGACCATACTCAGAGTATGTGATTTGCAAATTATTTTTTAGATGAATTATATTTTTGTCAGTACAATTTAAGAGCATACATTTGCATATGCATTGTGTACTGGTCAATGAGCTGATAACACAATTACATGACCAAATGCCTTCAAGAGAAGGATAAAGCTGTTCTTTGTGAGAATCTAAGCCTGCCTACTGGTGACAGGATTTCCAAAGTACCCTTGATGAATTCGATAGATGTGGGAACCTTTCTACTTTAAACTCCTATGTAAAAAGAAAAAAAAAAAAAGAAGAAGAAGAAGAAAAAAAAAGGAAAAAGAAAAAGGAAAAAAGAAAAAAGAAAAAAGAAAAAAGGAAAAAAAAAAAGAAAAAGAAAAAAGGAGTGAAATTTTGTGCATGTGTTCATTCCCTCCTTGCTAAAGCCACCAGGCACTAGGCTCATTTATACTAATAGCTGTTAGAACCTATCTTGCCCCAAAGAGCCCATGATCTGTAACACATAAAGAAGAAATCAAGTCTTCTCATATGGGATTTTCCCTGAACAACTGTTGATTTTGCTGAGAGAAATAATTTCTGTCAAAAGTGTGCTAAAAATCAATCTGCAGATACATGTAATGAGGGAATGTTGAGACAATCAAACCAATGTTGTGTCTCATTGGCTTAGGCCAGGAGTGAGCAACATGTGGCTCTTGAGCCATATGCACCTCTTGAGCTGTTCAAGTGAGGTTTCCATGCCAAGGCTAAATCGCAACGCAGAAGAGGAGCAATGGGCCGTGCTGGCACAGGGACCGTGGGTGTAATCAGCCTGCTAACAGCATGTACCGAGCCAGAAGGGGCTAATGAAGCTGATATCTCTGGGTGACCTTGAAAGACTATATGCATAGCCAGCCCCACCAATTCCCAAAATAGGATCCATGATGAGCCATTGTCATCTCCCATCTGTGAATTGCTCTTCAATCAACTCTCCCATTGATTCACCATGTGTCCTATGGTTTACAGCCACATGAAAGCACACAAGATTAGCCACCCCTCTGCTACCCTGCAACTAGTATTTGATATTTTAAGTGTAGAAGAGGTTTTAAAAATCCATCTGTAACAAAGATAGATAATTATGTAAAATGCGAAAGCAAGAAAATCCTCTTTTGCATCCCACTGCCAGAGTTTAGAGCATGGTGTTTGATTATCTCATATAATTGTTAACTGAAATGGAGTTATGATTGCTTGCTAAATGCTTTTAATTTTAATTTCAAAAATAATTTAAAATTTTATGCCATCTGAAACTGTATTTTAAAATTATCACGGATGTTCCTTAGATCAAAAGATTCTTAGCAGTGAGAGGGGAAGAATGGTACACAGGGACTTAGGCAAATTATGACATTTATCATTACGAGTGACATTACTGAAGAAGTGTATTCACCCATGAGTTATTTCCTCTTTTCTTTCATTAAAACAAACATCATCAGAGTGCAGTGTGTACACCGACCCAGCTGATGGTGAATTCTCAGAAAACAGGTGAAAGGCAAGAAGTCACATACAAAAGTTTTCATAACTCTTCATTGCAATGCAACAGCCAGTCAAACTTCAGCAACTAAAACCAGATGAAAAATATCTCAGTGCTGCAACTCTTAAGAAAACGTCTATTCTTTGGAATCAGGCTTTTTTTCATTTTTTGCTTTTAATTTCAAAACAAAAAGTGCATTTTCCAATAATTTTATTTGTAATATATTTTATTGAAATGCAATATTTTGGCTTTCAGCTTTTAAATAGAATTATTTTTCTGTTTTTAATATGTATTTTATGAGTTTTTCACCCAGAGGGTGGTTGAGCATTGGAACAGACTCCCCAGCAAGACTGGCCTGACTTCAGAAAGAGTTTGGGCAATGCTCTCAGGCACGTGGTGGGATTCTTGGGGTGCCCCGACAGGGCCAAGAATTGGACTCCATGATCCTGATGGGTCCCTTCCAACTCAACATATTCTCTGCTTCTATGATTCTGTGATTTATTTTGAAATAATGCAGAAACTTCTGCAAAAATAGGAGCAAAACATAGTCTCCTTGATGGGGAAAGAATGGCTTGACTGACCTGGAAAATTGTTTCTTTCCCCAAAATGTCACTTTGTGCTGGTTTGGACAAATTTGGAGGAAAATATCCTCTGATAGAAGGCAGGTTACAACCACCCCTCCCCCACCGGGTTCGGGGAAAAAAAAGCTTTCCTTGGAGGAAAGTGAAAGAGATAAAAACTATTTATTTAATAAACACACAGGAAAAGAATAATAATGCTAAATAATAAAACCTCTCACTGTGGAGAGAAACCTGGGAAGAATACAGAGTCCTTCTGTAGATGTGGTCTCTCTCCTCCTCCTCAGAGCTGGGTCGGTGTGGGCCCACCTCCGGGGCCTCGGTGGAAAATTTTCCCGATGTGTTCTGATGTTGAAACAGTCCAAAAGAGAAGAAGGGAAAAAAACCCCGAAGTCCCAGGAAAACAAAGTTCAACTCTCCGTCTCCCGAAGAGGAGCCAAAAGCTGGCTGAAAAGTAAGCAGGGTGTTTCCCCTGCTCTTGCTGTGGCAGAAGCAGAGGAGTGTGTATCTGTGTCATTGAACAACTGCTTTGAAAAGTTTGCTCAGTTTTTTCTCTCCCCCCTCTCAGGCTCAGTTTAAAGGCACAGAAAGGCACAAAATTAATTTCTGGGCATGGAGCAGTGATAGGGGATACACATCATAAAGTCACCCCAGGACACACTTCATGAAGGACTTTGTGACTGTTGGCTTCAAAGTCTTTTTCTTAAAAAAAAGGAATCTTCCAATAGTAGAGAAATTCCATATTTCCAGGATCTCTGGAGTCTGGTTAATAAGTATGATTCTCTGCTACTACTGTTAGGAACACTAACCTTTAAACACTTCCTTTAATTCTTGGATCTCATACAGTGTCTACCTGATTACATACAGATGGGGTTGCTCTGAAGTATCTTCAGCTTGACCCATACAGAGTCCTTTCTTGTGCATTGATATTGCACGGCCCTACAGTAAGGGACAATGACTTTAGGACTTCCAAACTGCTTGATATTTGAATCCATGCAATAATTTTAAAGCCCCAGTCATCACCAAGAAAGTAACTGAGAAGAATCTGTCTTTAAAATTGGTCTGTTAAAATCTGCAATATTTTCCCTGTGATAATGAAATTCAAAAGAACAAAAATCCAAATGCAAGCATCAAAAAAATCTGCACAGCATCAGGGACATGTTTTCCAGAAAGCGTGCTTGTCATTTGTCTTTTGTGCAGCGGGGAGTTGCCATTGCCATGCTGTGGTCTCAGGTGTTCATGTGACTCTGTGCACGCAGCTACCTTTTGTGCTGTTGATTAAAATGCTTCCATTGTGATGGCCTTTACTTTATCTTCTTGGAGGAAATTTTCACACACAGGATTTAGTGAGACCCTGTTCCAGTGGTATAGGAGTGTACAGTCAAGTTGTTGGGACCACACAGACCCCCTATCAATTTCCTGCTCTTGCATAAAGTTGTGTTACACTTAGCATAGCCTTTCATGACATGACATATATGTACACACCGCACTCTGTCCAGATGCTCTCAGCTATCAAATCAAAGCTCTGTTATTGGTTCTTCAATGTTTGAATTGCAAGAATAACCCTGGAAATACTATCATGAAGTGCAAAAGGCACCAAGAATGGGATATCAACATGTTTTTCTAAAAAACCTTCACATACCTAAAAGACATGGTTTGAAGCACTGCTGGACCCAGAAAAGATTAAAATTTGCCTGAATTTCACCCAGGGAAAAGTAATATGCACTTACACTGCAAGAAGTACTAGGACTGTTGTTTCTGATGCCCTTCATATAGCACTGTAATTTGTAAGTGAATCAGCCTAAAATTTGGGAGGCCACTGGAAATTTCTAGCAATATTATTACTCTAGAAATGTAATATACTGTATGATATGTTAGTATCACTCAATAGCCTGGTTAGACCAACCTGGCCCAGGTCTCATTGATTTTAATAACACTGTGCCATTTTACATTAGCTGAGCAACTGAGCCAGAGGCTGTGATTTTTCTTTCTTCTTAAAAACAACAGAAACTGGTTATATCCTAGTTCTTTACACAGCAAATCTAAGCTGAGGGCTGTTAAGCATATTTGCTACAGAACAACAACCAAAGACCATGTGAGAAAAAAACCCATTACTGTTCTTGACACATTTAGTAATGATATATTTTATCATAACAGACATGGTATCCTCTAAACATCAAAAGGCTGTGATAATATTTATATGATGCTCAAGGTGCAGCAAGGGGCAATAAAACCATGATTAAAATGCAACAAAAAACATAATTAAAAAGCACTCTTTATAAAATTCAAACAAATAAAATTAGTCACCAAAAGAGAAAGGAGAAAAAAAGGATCAGCTAAAGTTGGAACAGGGGATGATTATGAAGTGTCTCAGAGATCAGTATATTCAAGGGAAAGAAAAAGCAAAACAACCCATCTTGACACTGAAGAGATAGAGAGAAAATCTCTTCTTGTGCTCTCCTGACTAAAGTGGGTAGAGGCAGAGCTTAATAGGATAATTAAAAGCAGTGCTGCCAGGGACACAGATGTGAAGGCTTTAAAAAGGCGAATGCAGCCAGACTGCCAGTGCCCTCAGCAAGTACCCACCATCCCCAGGGGTGGCTCTCTGCTTTCTGTCTATACAAACCCTGCTGTGCTGTAAGGAGAGGTCAGAGCTCATTTTTCTCAGCAGCAATGGACATACCCAGTTGCTTGTGCACAACTATGTTTGCCCTGCAGTGCAGGCATGAGATTAGTGAGGCACCTCTCTGGGTCTTCCAGGTGGTCTCTCAGTACCACAGCCAAGCCTCAGGTTTCCCCTCCATCCATGGGGCTGAGATCCTCCCCTTTTAAAATGTGACTCCTGCAAAGTTCTTCTTTTCTCTTGCTGCAAACAGCTTTGTCCAACAGCAAACAATTGTTACGGCTGAGGTAAAGATCCTTTTCCCAGCCCTTCAGATTTATCCATGCACTATTCACTCCCTTCTTCTTCATCACTTTTTTTGTTCTCCTCCTTCAATATTTCATCCAATAACAGCTAATTAGTTGCATTTTCAAAGCCAACTTGTCCATCATCTTAAATTGACAAAATGTCTATTTTGATCAGTTCATAAAACCAGTCTCTATCATCCACTGGGGTTGGATTTTAAGCATGATTTCTATTCTTTCCATGACAGGAGGAATTCCCTATGAAGAGAGCTGTTTCATTACCTTTCTTTAAATCTACACTTATAATTCTCCTTTACCCTGATCCCTATGAAAACAGTTGCAAGAATTAAGATTTTGGTATACCAAGACCCTATGATGCTAAACAGTAATTTTTACTATACTTTTCTGCTCACTTGTCCTTTACACTTCTCATCTGATATATGGCCTGTGAGCTTTGAGATAAGGACTTAATTTTGTTCCTGTTTTTACAGCTCATAGTGCAATAACTGCTAGGTTTTTGTCTGGTCCAAGTCTAGATCTTCCAGGTATTGCTGTAGCTGAAATCATAATAAGAGCAGCAGAAAAATATAAAGGAAATCTGCCTGGAGGTCAAAATTTAGCCAAAATTTGTGCAACCGCATCTTCTGCCCCGTGCTCAAAGAACTGTTTGAAAAAGCCATAGTTTCTGGAAAGTAATTGCAAAACTACCAGGAAACTCACTGACAGAAAATTGTAGCCATTGGGGAAGTCTGTCCTTTAAGCCTATGACTATGAAACACCATCTGTGAAGCAGGAAATAAAACAAAAAACTGAGTAGTGGGATCAGTTGGAGAGAGAAAGAAGATTTCTTGAATTAGTCTTATAAACAAATCTCAAACAAATCACCTGTGATTTGAAGCTTGGGGATGCTTCCCATACCATCTACCCCATCAAACAGTCTATAAAATCCTTCAAGATCTGAGTATCTAAAAGCGATGGATCCTGAAACATGTTAAATCTTCTAAAAGGTTTAATTTAAAAACAATCCACTGGGCTACAAAACCATACTAAAAATATTAACTGGCTTACTGAGTGTTAATGAAACTTCACATTTTTCTCCATCAGAAAAAAAATCATAGTGAGTTTTGAAATTTACAGTTGGATGTGTCCTAGCCAGTGAGTAAGCAGAGTTTTTCTATACATTCATGCTAAAATATTGCTGGCCTTTGATTATATGCATATGTTTTGATTGTGTGTATATGTTTAAACACATATTTATATTTTATGTATGGCTGTGGGTATGGCTTTAAACATGCGCATTTCAGGGTCAGGGCATCAGCATCTTATTATTTATTCTTTTAGACACTGGGAAGATCATGTGATGCCTGTATAACAGCTCCAGTAGTTTCCGTTCAGTGAAGTCAGTAAAAAGACAAACCATTCTACCTTTGGTTTGTATTTGAACTATTTCATACAACTCTCTCACTCATAACATCCCTGTTTATCCTCAGTACACAGTGCAGAGCGTGAAGCTGGATCCATAGATTAAACACGCTATCCATCAGCTGCCTGTAGTTGCGGATAATTATTTCAACTGCCATTTAAAAAAAAAATAAATCAGAATGGTGCCAAATTGAAAAATCTGTTCCTCACTTCTCCTGGTGCATGAGGTCCCTTGTTGGGTTATTGAAATTGCTAGGCTGTTCTCATAGCCAAGGAAAAGAGGGAAGACAGATGGAGCCATGCATTTTTGTAAAAACTCTTAAGAACTGTCCTCGTGACAACCCCTTCTCTGTCTCCAAGGCAGTGGGTAAATCTTGTTATGTGTCCTGCTCTGTACTAAAGATATTCCAAGCAATGCCTGACAATTCTGGCATGTTTTCTGTGGGGATTTACTTGTACTGCATCGTTAAGGAAAGATATTTTTCATATGATCAGCTCAAGACCTCTCCTCAAAACAAAGCAAAAACAAAAATCCAAATATTTATATACATATATACATGTGTGTGTATATATATACAAATGGTTTTGTCCTGATGGAAGATTAAGTGAAGTATTTATTTGAGAAAGTATGCTTGCATTTTAATTGTTGTGGTAACATACTCAAATTGTGCATAGGCTAAAAATCCCAAGGCAATGCAGATCACTTTCTAATATGTCCCGGGTGTTAGAAATGCAATGCATTTAATTTCACACAGAACCAAATCCCATTCAGAAGACCTATGCAAGAAGCAAGGCTGTTTCAACACTGCATTTTAAATCATCCAAGTATTTTCTTCTGCTTTGCCTCTGCTCAAAAGAAAAAAGGCGCCCACTGTAAAGCCATTTCAGCACTGTCCTCCTATTTTCAAGTTCATTTAGTTTACTTTACCTTTCTGATTTCTTATTAACCTATTCTCTTTCTGCTCCCTAGAAAATTTTAGTTTCCTCTGTATATGACATTGATACCTCTAAATATTTTGTGCATACCGATAAGTACATGAGCAGGAGACATGAAAAACAGCCTTATACATGTCTCCATATGTACAAAAATCTCTCTCTCTCTCTTTCTGTCTCAGTCTCTCTCCCTGAGAGCACTTCCAAGTCAATGCAAATGATATATTACTATATTTTCAATTTCTTTAATACCTCCCATCAAGTGCCTTACAAATATCAGTGAATTCATAACACCAATGAGAGGTAGAGAAATATAAATAACCTTACTGAAAGATGGTAAAGGTTGTTCAAGATGGCCTTATTTTTAGAGGTATTGAACATGCACAGCTGTCTTTAACTTCAGGAAGAAAATGGAAGATGTTCATCACTTTGGCAAAGAGGATTCAAATCCTTGGCCCCTTCTTCCTGAGATTTAGGTGTCTAATTTTCTCCAGCTCAAGTACAATAAGACTTCAGGTAGAAATCCTGAAAAAGTTATTTGCCTACGTTATATAGAAGATTGGGTGAGATGATCATAAAAGTGATTGAAACTTAATGTCTGTGAACTTTGAAGATAGTGGCTTAGCTAATATTTCTGCAATAAATCTTCTGTAGGATCAGGAATAGAGCCCAGGTCCTCTGACTGACATGGTTTTTGATGCTTTTGTCACAAATCTGTGCTTGTTCTTTTCAAGTAGGTTAAAAAGTCTAGAATTAGTAAAGCAGGGAATTGATAAAACAAGCAGATGCATTGCTTTGTTGACATTATCCACATTAAGGTTTACAAAGTCTTTGTAGTAGCATATGACACCATTCAATAATATCCTGCCTTTAAAACAGGCTACTTCTAGCAAAGAGTCCTTTAGCTTTTTTTACCAGTTTATTGTTCTATATCACAGCACAATGCCCTGTTTACAGGAGAGGAAGGACAGAACTGATTATACAACTGCATTAGAACATATTGTCCCTGGGAGTCAAATCTGCTGAATAAGTTATAAATGTGACTTTCTCTTCTTTTGCCTGTTATTTGACAGAGAACTGAAAGAAAAGAAAAAAGAAAAACAACACACCTTACTTTTTATGTTTTTGTCTCAGGGTATTTAAATAAAAAAAAGCTTATTTTTCAAGCTGCTATTATTTTTTAAATGTATGATTTACCTTCTAAATATACACCACTACTTAATAAAATAAAGCTTAAAAAAAATCAATTCTAAAGCTCTTAAAGGTAGAACACATTAATGTGAAATAATTTAAAGATTTGTTTGTTATCCATGCATGACAAAGCACAAAAAATTGAGTATCAGTTGTGGGAAAAACAACTGTGCTCCTCCTTTCATCTCAAAATCTCTGTGGTCACTTGGTTAGGAATGGTTTATGATTCCTCCTTTGCTTTGATTTATAAGCAAGTCATTGTTCAATTTAATTGTGTCCAATATATCAACAGAACATATTGCATCCTGGCATTTTACCATTTATAGCTTCACAGAAAAATTGATACTAATAAAAAGCCTCTGTTTCCTCCCTTCTCTCCCACCCCACAAAGAAATCCAAGAAATCAGTTCATTCGATGTACATCAGTGAATCAATAAGGGCAATAAATCAATGTAATTGATTAAAAGTGACAATATGCTGGACTATACATATGTTTATCCACGTGAGCTTTTATCAGTTTAGGTCTGCACATCAAAAGATACTTGTAGATTCCCCAAAAAGCAGAAGTCCAATAGCCAGTTTTAAAGGTCATTAAAAATCAGAAGTTAGAAGGTTTCAGTACAATTTATGACCCAGCTGGCAAAAAAATGTGGCACACTGCCATTGTATAGTCTAGATAATCCCCTAAAAACTATGTTGTGGCAAGAAACATCTTGTAACACCATGGGAAGAAATAGAGAACAAAGGAAATTGGACTTTCTCAACCAGTGAGACAATATTAGCTAAACTTAATTTCTGTGTGTTGCTACTCTGATCCAAGTATTATCAGTAGATGATACCTTCTCCCAGGTAACAAGTGACAGGACAAGAGTAAATGGCCTCAAGTTGCACCAGTGGAGGGTTAGATTAGTTACATGAAAAATTTTGTCACTGAGAGAGTGTTCAGGCCTTGGAACAGGCTGCCCAGGGAAGAGGTGGAATCACCATCCCTGCAAGCATTCAAAAAATGTCTAGATGGGGCACCTGGGGTGATGGGTTAGTGGCGAAGATGGCAGTGTTAGGTTAACAGTTGAACTTGATGATCTCAAAGGTCTTTTCGAGCCTTAACAATTCTATGATCTGAACAAATGTAAACTGTCCTCTTGGTAGTGTTTTCACCCAGTTGTGGACTGCCACCTTCTCTGAGAAGGAGGAGGTACTGGCACTGTGGCGCTGTGAACTTGTGCATCCTCTCTCATTTGTTGTTGTAGGAGAGGCTTCCAGAGGTGTATAATTACTCCCACTCCAAAAGTGAAGATAACAGAAAGGGGCAAGATGTGAGGCTGGCATCACACCAAGGCTGTGGCAATCCTCCTTCTCCCTCTCTGCCCACCCACTTGGACATCAGACCACACTATGAGAAATATCATCTCTCCCTCAGCTCACATGCTCAGGTCAGACGCCTGTTTCAGGATATGCATTGACCAGGTGTTTGGTTGGCTTGCACTGTTTGTAGGGCAGTCCCAGAAAGTGTTGGCTCAGCAGTAGCCTACATGGCTAAGGAAGGTGAGGATCTTCATGCTTTGTTTTTCAGGGATGGTGGATAGTTACCCCATCCCATTGCTGAGTCTGAGTTCAAACAGGGAGAACATCCAGCTGTGCCTCTTTCCCCTATTCATGGGAAATTTAATCTACTTCTGTGAATTCCGTAATATTTATAATCCATTCATCGAAAATTTACTGGGTGGGGTTTGCCTGCTGGGGGAGGTGAAAGACAGACCAAGGAAATGATTCAGTACCCTCTCAGCCTCATAACCCTTCCAACTAGGATGCAGTTGAATTTCAGAACGGCGTATTTATCAGTAAAGTGTCAGTAGGAATTGATGAAACCTTAAAAGCCACAGTTAAGCAGCATGCAGCATAAGGATGGAGAGCAGAAGATGCTGTGTGCATTATGCTATTAAGAATAAGCATGCTACTAGCAGTAGTCATCCCTTTTAATTTGGATAACACCTGTGAGGAATATTTAAATCACATTTAGTCTGAGAATAAAAAAAGAAGAAAAAAATTGACTTAATAAGAAGGCATCATGAGACACCATGGTGAGAACAGACCAAAATAGACTTGTGACACAAAACCCTTTTTGAAGCATCACTCTATGCAGTGGTATATTATCAACAGAGCAGATGAATAACTAAAATCCAATCCTGCTGGCTTGATTTTGTTACATTAAGGACTATTATTATGGCAGCAAATATCTAATTTTTACTTCACTATTAAAATTCTTTGTAATAATTACTATGACCCCATCAATAATAAAAAATTTTGTCTCTATGTGGGCACCCATGCATGCCCAAATTTATATGCAATTTTCAACACACATTGTGAAGTCCTCCCCTTGCCCCTGCCTGCACAGCCCTGTGTAACTATTAGGTCTTGCTTCCCACTCCTCCTTACTCTTGAGATTATTTGAATTTCCTCACTGTTTATGCTGAATACAGTAAGGATCATGTATCTTATATAGACCTCACAGCAACAAGCTCAGTAAATCCACAGAAAAAAAAAAGTAAAAAAAAGATAAAAACAAGGTGAATGTACAGAGAATTGAGTCTCATTATCTGTCTCTTGTTTCAAGTGTCATCAGGTAATGAATGTACAATCTGCTGTACTATGTAAGCACAGGGTGTTAAAAGAATTTACTGTATATGAAGTGAGGTTTAGAGTTGTTATCAGCAGTGCTCCATCTGAAACAACACTGTAACAGCAGCTACAACAGGGTATGTAGACATCAGACATACACAGATAAAAGTGCACACATATATTATAAATCATAGAATCATTGAGTCATAAAATGGCTTGAGTTGGAAGATACCTTAAAGATCAGCTCATTCCAAGCCCTCTGCCGTGGGCAGGGATATCTTCCACTAGATCAGATTGCTCAGAGCTTCATCCAACCTGGCCTTGAACACTTCCAGGGATGGGGCATCCACAGTTTCTCTGGGCAACCTATTTTAGTGATGTCCACATACACAGAGAGATATACACAGAAATTTACATCAGAGACATTTAAATACTTCTCCCTTTTCCAGAGGTCCCTCTATAAGAAGAGTGATTTTTCTATGCATATTATTAATGATTTTAATCCTATAATTTCTTTAGTTGCATGCAGAGCTCAGAACTTATGAAGACTTGCTTGGCAAGCAAGCTCCCAAAGAAAAAAAATTAGCTCCCCAGATTGAATGACCTCCATGAGCCTGGGGTGGTGAGCATCACTAGAGAAATGCAGGGGAAACTGTAGCTAACAGGAAGGGAAAGAAATAGTTCAACCAGGAAGAGAAGATAAAAATCAGAGCAATGAGGAAAAAAACATGTTGTGTCTTAATTCTGTTGCTGGGAGGCCCCCCTGTCCCTGTCCTTAGTCAAGCCAGTTGTGTGTGGCAGCAGCCCTGCAGATGGAACACACACGTGGCATTATCGGCTTAAAGGAGAGAACAGCCCACGGGGCAGAACTGTTCTCACTTGGTGGAAGGAAAACTTGTGAGATAGTTATTGAAATAAACACAAAACTCCTGAGATCCTTGCAGGAAAAGCTCTTTTTTTAGTGGGTGATGGAGCACAATGGCAGATATTCTGTACTGATGGTGAGGCAGCTGTGCCAGGGTTTTGGCAGGTAGCAGCAATCACTATGTATTTAAACAAAAACTGCAATAAAAGACAACTACAAACAGGATGATAGAACAGGAGAATTTTTTTCAACTGATCATAGTCTTTCAGCAACACATGAGAGCTGGGGTCAGTGGTTTGGCGTTTCTGCTTTTCTTGTGTTTCCCGGTTCATGGTCACTATCTTGCTCAATAAGAGATGATTAAAAAAAAAAAGAGAGAAGAAAAGCAAATTGCTGACTTTGGAGCCATCACATGAGTAGGTATAGCTCAGTGTATGGATCTCTAAATAAATTCCAGCACTGGTCAAACCCTGGGCCAGGGAATGTAACTTACTGAACGTTTGCTTTTAGTGGCTACCTTTTAACACCTCTGAGAAAAGCCGCAGACACATGAACCTACAGATCATATGTTGAAAATCATTCTTTTTTCTTGCATGAATCTACATGACATGGGTCAGTATCATCTAGATCAGTGCTTCTTCTTATTTTTTTCTAAACTAAACCACCATTTATTATTAAAAAAATACTTATGCATCATATTTTTTAGTTTCTCTTAGTCTAATTTTTAGGTGACTATTTTCCAAATCCTTGTTTGTATTTTCTGTTGGGTTTGTTTTTTTGGTTTGGTTTTTTTTTTTTTATTATTATTATTTAGTTTGTGTTTTTGTTTGCTTGCTCACTCACTTGTGTAGGAATATTTTATATGGGACAAAAATGTAAGGTTCTAATGCCATTTTTCAGACTCCATCTCAGGTCTTACAAACTGATGGCAGTCTGCAGAACACACATTAAGAAACACTGATAAATGTCAGCTGCTTGAGAATAAGAGGTTCTCTTGTCTTCAGAAAGGACTTAGGAAATAATTTTATGTGTATGTAGCCTAGAACATGGGATGGAAAACTTGTGGTGTCTTCTAATAATAAAAGATGTCCCAAGAGATAGCAAGTGTACAATAGCAAGCACGATCAGTTCATGACTCGGGCTGCAGTGTCATTGCAGTGTCAGATAAGACAGAACAGGTGACTACTCCCACCAGAAATGTGCTAACAAAGTAGAAGAAGTCATCTTCTACCCAGGTCACCTCATCAGCATGTGACAGGTCCATGCAGTGTCCCCAGAGGATGTGCTTGCAGAACACAGTTCAAGGAACTCTATCAGCTTACGTCTCTGTTCAAATACATGGAGTAAAGAGGTGAGGCAGTTATAAGCAAAATAAAGGAGGAAGACAATCCTTGGTAAATGGAGAGATAGGAAGTACATTCTCTAGCAGTGGTTATGTTTTATTCTGAAATTATGTTTCATCCTTGACACAGTATTCTGTTTACTTGGCAAAGAGAAGATGGTCCACAAAAACCTCTTGGAGTTATCTAAGTCATTCTTCCCACTAGACTATTTTCTTCAAAAACTTTCTGCTTATCACTATCTAGTCTACTATAAAAGTATATTTTTCTTTTTCAGAGCAATTTTATGAGTTCCAGAAATAAGAGGAAAAGATACTGCTCTGAATTTCTCCTTTTACAATTTTCAGATGTTCAACACTCAAAAGAGCTGTTTAGTGCCTTCATATCTTCTGCTCATCTGGGACAAAAGGAAATCACACCAAATGACACTTGTTCTTTTGCTGGAAAAAATAACTCATTTTTGCTGAAAATGTGCTGCATCTGGCCCTCTGAAACAACCAGAGCAGTATACAAAGGAAGGGGATTTTTTTGGCTGAGAATGTCTGGAGTTTCCACCTTTGAGAGTCAAATTCACTCCATGCCATTGCTTACAAGATTTTCTGCTAATCATGTAATTTCTTTGATTCCCTTAAACATGGATAGCTTTGAATTATTCTGTGTGAGTCATTGTATGAGACACATATCCATATTAAAAATTTAGATCATGACCTTCAATATCTGATTTCATTTCAAGACATAGCCTTGAAGGGTGTCATTACTGATGATCTTGTCAAATCTTTTTGGTGAATACTCACCAGAAATTTGCTGAGACTTCTGACACAAAAAAACCCACCTTACACAGGAGTATGCACTTCTCACAATAGCTGTTCTTACAATACTTTGAAAATGAAGCACTCAAGGTAAATAATCTTCTTGAGAGATAAGCTGCCCTGAATTGTCTTGCATCAGCCACAGAGACCATGCAGCACCTATGACTGTAATATGGCAGTGCCCTGGCTCTGAAATGAGTGTCATCCACCCAGATTCTCCAGTCCCATCACACTCTCTAGAATCCTATCAAAAACACAAGTCTTGTGTTTTTCAGGGATTTTCATGTGATAAGAGATACACAACAGTTTGGCAGCGCATTCTGCAGTAAAATACTTGTTCCATAAAGACATAAAGAATTAGCAAGCACACAGCATTCAGAAAATAAATGCCTTAAAGAACAGGAAGTCTATATATCTGGCTTTATTATTTTCCTGTAAGTCTATCTATTCACATCTGTGGCATTTCAGTCATCTTGCAGTAACTCTCCTCAGCTAGAGAAAATAACCAAAAATTAAGACCAGACTCCCTAGTTTACATAAAAACCCACACATTACTGTCAGTGTCTGAATAACATAACAGAATAACCAACACCAATAATGATCAAAATCTAAAGGCAGATTTCCAAGTCACATTCTCCTTATGCCTGTGTTTAAGGTCCTCTCTAACAAAAGCCATTCTCTTCTCTGCTGTTTATCTAGTTGCCTCAGCTCAAGTTTGACCCCAAGGTCAAACCGGTGCCACAGTTCAGAATGTATTCCCACTAGTTACATCCACCAGAAAACCACTTATTCAAAACATATACACATACAGACAGATCTGCCCACCCAGACCAGGAACAACAGTGAACCTGACTCGAAATGACAAAAGATGATTGATTGTCCTTCAGCTGATGAACTTAGAGAAAAAACAGGTCTAGATACATGGGTAGTTATTTTGGCATGCAATGTGTGCTGTATATTGCTTATTAAAAGGGAGACACCAATTTCCATAATTTTCTAATTCAGACATTATCTCTAGCTGCAAAAAGAGATTACAATCTTAATTATTCTCTTTTGGAAAAAGAGAGTTTCTTTTTAATTTTTTTCTTTTTAGCCTTGTTAAGTATAAGAGGGGACTTCTCGGTTTGCTAAGGTACTTTGGATTATTACAGATTTTGTTTTCTTTACAAATAATGCTTTCAAGCCTATATCTAGCATTTCAATTTTGTAAAACCATGGATACCAGAAAGCTCCTCCTCTTCCAAGAAGTTACTTTCCATTCTGTCTTTCTTTTATTCAAGTACATGTGCAGATAATTCATAAATTTTGTCACAGCTACTATTCTCATAAATAACATAGGCTGCTTAATAAGAAAAATCTATAATTAGTGTTTACTGCATCATAATTATTAGAATACAAACTGTCAGATTCATTCTTCATGAATGTCAGGGACTGGAAAAGAAGATTTGCAGACATCATGGTATTGTTCACCTATCACAGTTATAAGCACTGTAAAACGACCTAAACAGTTTGAGTGTAGAAGTCTCAAGACTGAAAAGACTTTACTATAACCACAAAAATTTCACCCTGATCAGAGTTCACAGTATTGACTTGCATCTTTTAATTTATCATACTTTGCTGAAAGAGTGATATAATGGAAGTTCATTGGATCTCATATCCTCTCAGACACAGCTCTCAATAGCTGTTTATTATTATGTAAACACAGACTCAACTCTCATTAGTGATGGCAGTGCCTGAAAAGGTTCGGGTTCAATTGCGATTAGGATTCAAAATCAACTGTTAATCCTAATTGCTTGAAACTTCAAACTGGAAGGAAACGTAACGTGAAAGATTGCTCGTGGTGAGATTTTTCACACTTCTGCTTCTCTCCATGGCCAAAATTAACATTAAAACAGCTTTTCTCATAGTATTTTGGCACTTCCGTCTCTGATCACAGGCAAAACACTAAAAGTTAAAAGTAATTTTTGAAACAGGTTGCAGAATCTTAAATAATATTTGGCTCTAGTAAAAGAATAGAAATGTAAGGCTTTGTCTTTCTTTTTCTATTCTTTTTTATCTCCATCTTTCTCTTTCCCTTTCTTTCCTGTTTTTTCTTTTTCTCTCTGTCTCTCCATGCCCCAAGATCCTTTAACCCTTTTCAAGGTATTTTAAATGCTGCTATTACCATAAAGCTCAGTTCATCAAGGTGTGGAAGTTAAGTACCTGAGATTCAATATGTAAATGATCTCATTGACTTTAAAGAAATATTAATATCCTTAAAGGAAACGTGTGCCCTACTGAACTGGGCCTTATTTTGGCTCTGCAATGAGTCCTGTTAATAGAATTAATCTTTTTTAACTATCAGTCTGGTAGCAAATATCCCAAGTGCTAATGTCATTTGGCTAGCCTAGCACTTACCTAAGTTACTTTTTTGCCCTAGAGATCTAGTAAGGCTTCTTGTGCCTCCAGTCTGGAAATTTTTTTTCTTTTGGTTGCATTTTTGTAAGAAGAGGAAATTAAGGCCTCAAAAGAGAATTTACTGAGTGCACGTAAACACTGGTGAAAGCTTGTATGAAATTTCTCCAAGTGCCTCCAGGCAAAATTTGCAAGGCTACTTCTAGTAGGATAATTGTGTGGTCTGAAACAGTTAGTCTGATTTTCCCTGGAGCAGCATGGGGGACATTCATATAAACTGCTCTGCCAGAGCAGTGGTGGAGTCAGTAACTTCTAGGAGGAGGGCAGCTGAGGACAGATTTCTACAAACCAGCACATTTGGAATTGGAAGAAGATATCTGTCCACATCCCTTATTTCATTTTTCTAAAATGACAAGACTAGGTGTTCTCGCCTCAAAAGAATACAGCAAGAATACATTAAGAAGATAAAATTCTGTGACACTGTGGAAGCAACATGGGTACCCAAGATAGTGCATGATTTTAATTATACTCTCCAAAACTATTAACATGTAAGTGTACAATGTAGGGAGTCCTAATATGCTCTAAACATCTTTGTTGAAAAGCAGTATTTAAAAATAAAACACAAAAACACTGTAAATCTCTGCAAAAATTCTCTGACACAATGTTTTTTATTAGAGTATAGTAACTTGTGGAAAAAAGTATCAGACTGACAGTTCTGGAAATGTCTCTGTCTGTCCACAAAAAATGTACTGCACAGGGAGAAGGAATAAAAGCTTCAACAGCAATGTTCCTAAGCTCTGATCTGAAGGGACTACCATCAGCCCATTATAGTCCTTGGCTGGTGACAAGGGTGCCAATTAGTACTGCCAAGTGCAATGATGGCTTTTCTGATGTGGATGCCTCGCTGCTGGAAACTGGAACCATGAAACTCATTTCCAACAGCCCTATGAAGAGCCATCAGATGGTAACAACTTTTAGTCACAGACTTAGACTGGCGTTGTACTGACAATGCAGAAATAAAAAACTCTACATCATATTAGCAATCCCAGAGCAATCCAGCTACTCCTCCATTGTATTTCTAGGAAAGACAGACCTTACAGAGATTCACTGAGAAATCATAAAAAAGAATGTGACTGAAACTCTTTCTTTCTTTTTCAGATCACCCTGTTCAATCCTCATTTTAATTCGCCTTACATACTTATAAATACTTTGTAGGTGTAATGAAGGGTAAAGAATGGTAGAGACACACTGAAATATGAATTCTTTCATTTCCATCTTAGCAGTTATTGTATGTGATTTAAAAGTATTATTGTATCACCCTTCTGATGGGCAATAACACAAATAAAATGGTGACTTTAATCCAGTTTTTAAGCAAATCATCACAGCCCCCAAACCACATTATCAACATGCAATTTCCTCCCTCACAGGCTGGCCTGGGACACTAAGTCTTTAAGAAGAACAAACTATTCTCCAGACATGGAGTTACTCATAACTGGAGTGAAAAACTGTCAAGGGCCACCTACCTTGCAATGTTCTATCACACCATTACTATGTTTTGCCATATTTCTTAGTAGAAAAATTTATTTGGCTACACTGAAAAGATTTTCATGAAGATAAATTATCTTCTGTATGAAGCTATGTATACATGTATATCTACATAAGTGTGTGTATTTGTGTGTGTTTTATAGGCATATGAGACAGAGATACAATCTTTTTTTTTAATTCGTATATATAGACATATGTAAACCTTAGAGATACTCCAAATTGGGAGTGATTTCATATGTTCTTTCCCATTATTTCAGATGAAGGTGACCATTCATGCATTTTAACAGGAGTATAACTTGGCAGAATAACACTTTGAACCATCTTTTGCTTGTTTTAAACCTGTCACATTAACACACATAATGAACAATAGTGAAAAATGCTCTGTGGTAACTGGTTTTTTTAATTCTTCCCTGCCTATTAATCAGATTTTTTTTGTTTTTTAACAGATAAGCCCTATTATGTGAAACCATTCAGCATTTATAAAGGTTGTTTTTTCCTTGGGTATAACAAACTTCAGTACAAAGAATATCTGTTTATCATTGTGCATTACTTTCAAATGTCTCAAGTAAATAAATACTCAAAATGTACTCACCTAAAGTAAGGAAAGGTTTCTAGGTCACAGAGATTTAGGAACATAAATCATAGAATTGTTTCGTTTGGAAAAGACCTTCTAGATCACTGAGCTCAACAATTAACCCAACACTGTCAAGTCTACCACTAAACCATCGACACATCTTTTTAATATCTCCAAGTGATGGTGACAACCAGTTCCCTGGGCAGAATGTTCCAATGCCTGACAACTTTTTCCATTAAGAAACTTTTTCTAATATCCAATTTAAACCTCCCCTGGCACCACTTGAGGCTATTTGCTGTCATCCTATAGCTTGTTTCCTGGGAAAAAAGAACATCCCCACCTTGCTACAATCTCTCTTCAGGCAGTTGTAGAGAGTGATAAGGTCTCCCCTGACAGAGGACAATCACTGCCCTAACCCCATTGGCTATACTATTGCTGATATAAACCATGATGCCATTGGCTTTCTTGGCCAACTGGGCACACACTGGCTCGTGTTCAGTTGCTGTTGACCAGCACCCCCATGTCCTTTCCTGCCAGGCACTTTCCAACCACCCTGTCCCAGCCTGTGGCACTGCCTGGGGTTGTTGTGACCCAAGTGCAGGACCTGGAACTTTACCTTGTTGAACCTCCTACAGTTAGCCTCAGCCCATCAATCCATACTGTCCAGATTCCTTCCTAGCCTCCAGCAGATCAACATTCTCAGCCAGGTTGGTGTCATTGGCAAACTGACTGAGCGTGCCCTCGATCCCCTCAAGATATAAAACAGGACTGACCCCAATACTGAGTCCTCAGGAACCCCACTAGTGACTGTCCACCAGCTGGATGTGACTCCACTTCCCACCACTCTGGGCCCAGCTGTTCAGATAGCTTTTTACCCAGTGAACAGTGCATGAACAGACAGTTTCTCCAGGAAAATGTTGTGGGAAATGGTGTAAAAGCCTTCAGTAAAGTTCAGGTAGACAAGATCCACAGTCTTTCTCTCACCCACCACGACGGCCACCTTGCCACAGAAGATCAGGTTGACCAGGCAGGACCTGTCTTTCAGAAACCCAGGCTGTCTGGGCATGTTCTCCCAGTAGCCCTCTACATGTAGCATGATGACACTCAAGATGATCTGCTCCTTGATCTTCCCCAGAACCAAGGTCAGGCTGACAGGCTTGCATCCCTTTTTAGAGATGGGCATCACACTGGCTAAACTCCAGCCCCCAGTTAACAAGGACTGATGGTAAAAGAAGGAGAGAGGCCTGGTGATCTCTTCCACCAGCTCCCTCAGTACCACTGGGTGAATCCCATCTGGCACCATAGGCTTGTTTGTGTCTAGGTGGTGGCCACTGGCTATTTCCCCTTGAATTATGGAGCTTCATTCTGCTCCCTGTCCCTGTCTTCCAGCCCAGGGGCTGGGTACCTGAAGAACAACTGGTCTTAAAGACTGAAGCAAAGGAGGCATTAAGTACCTCAGCCTTTTCCCCAGCCTTTGAAATACAAGCAGCTGAAAATAAAAAATGTTCATGACCAGGAATTTAGGAATAAAAGAGGGAAGAGCACATTTTCCAACAACTCAGTCTGTCAGACAATTTCTGGAAGTCAGACAATTACCATTTGGTTGTACAATAAAGCCCACAGATGAATAAGTGTATTCATTAGAGCAATTTCACTGCTGCCCTGGCATGCAACCTGATCCTGAGATTCTCATAACTGATAGGACAAATACTGTTAAATTACACTCCACTCAAAGCCTCTAAGCCATCAAAGCCATTTTTTTTGCAACAAACAAGCACAAAAAAAGAACAAAAAGTATTTGTACTTGCTGAAAAATGCACCATTCCCTTTTTTTGACCAAATACGTCCTTTATCAAAGAATGAATCAACTCAGCATTAAGGTTTGCAATCACTCTAGGAAACACTCTTTTCAGCATTAGCTCCTGGTTCACAATCAAACCCACACAACACATTTTTGAACCTTAAAATGTCTCCACTGATGAATTTTGTTTATTTGAAACTCAAATGCAAAACCAAGGTCCAAGTATAAGATACCAATGGAAAGTCTAATAGATAAAGGTTAAAGTAAGGAGAAGAAATCATGATCTGTGAGCACAAATCCACAGCTCTTCCGCAGGCAGAACAGGTGTCTGAATCCTAACACCATAGCAATTTAGGTTTTGGGCTGGTACCTGTGATGAAGTGTGTTCTAATCTGCCCTGATGTACTCTATTATTCTATCACAGAGTGATTTTCTTTGGTTTTGTGGAATGAATCACACTGGCCATCAGAATTCCACCCCCAATCAATCCAAGCTGTAAAGGAAATGGGATGTTTAATATTTATACCTCTATTACTTTTCAGGGGAGTTAAGAAAATCAAAATAAGAAGATTTCAAAAAAACATTTCTTGCACCAAATTGATTGTTAAAATAGGCTGACCTTTTAAAGAAGCAGACATATTAATAATGGGCTAGACTACAGGACATCTTTTCCCATCTCCTTGAGTGTCTATATGCTATAAAGCAGAAGTATATGCACCACTGTTTCCTTAGTCACAGAACAATATGCAAAAACTCAGCAGACCACCAACATTTTCAGAGTAGAAAAAACAAGTACTACTCAGAGAAATGCTTCCTTGTGCCCATGAAGATCACCTGGCCCAGAACTAGAAGCCACAGCTGGCTTCAGACTTAGAAGAATCCTCTGTCTTTACTATCAGTTTTCAAGTTGTTGAAGTCTAGGGACTTGCTTTAATTTTTACAGAAACTTTGACAAAAATATGTAAAACTATATGCAGTTTGTGCCCAGATAAACAGAGGTCACTTTTACTGTGTTTTGGCCATTGGCATCACTACAGCAGAATATCACACCAGAGAGCACGAGGCTCCAAACTGAAAATAAATTTTCACATAAACATTTATTGTAGTATCAGAATTCATCATAGCATCAGGATTTTCAGACATTACAGTGATTTGTAAAACTGCATCAGATAAATTAAGAGATGCCACTAGAATTGTCTGTGGTTATTTAAAATATTTACAATTCACTACAGGCAAGGCTTTTTAAAATCAAGCGAAAACATTTTTCAGATTTTAAGATGTGACTTTGTCTCGGTTTTGAAAGACAGGTGTCTGCTAAGGAAGGCAGAGGCCCCCCTTGAAGTGGCAGATATAACCCCTTTTCCCTCCAAGTTATTATATTCTGAAATCAAGGGCCTTTAGGCAAAGATGTGGGAAATAGGAATAACAGTTCTTTACTCTCTCTATATATATGTATATAACCAGTCAAACAAAACAACAACAACTCTGGCAGTAACAGCAATCACAAACCCAGTGCCAGCCTTCTCGGCTGTCAGGCTATTTCCCCTCGGGTGCAGTTCCGCTCGCAGCCGGCAGGGGCGCTGGCGGCTCCCGGTGAGCAGGGCAGGTGCGATGGTTCCCCCGCGGCTGCAGGGGGCGCTCCGGAGCGAGCTCGGGAAACACGCGGCACTGGTGCTCTGGGATCCCGGGAAGGGATGGAACAAAGGCTTCACAAACCCCTGGGCAGCCGATCCCGGACTCTCAGGAACAGCGGCTGAAGCGGCAGGGACGGACGCAAATCCCGGGTGGCAGACGAGATGTATCCAGATGGGAAAAGCCCACGGAGGCCCAGGCAGGCAGGGCGAGCAGGGCTACAGCGTAGCGGAAGCTCAAAGCAGCAGCGGGGCAGGGCAGCCACAGCCCGGTCTCCAGCAGGGCAGGGAAAGCGGCTTTTGGGGTCCCGGCGTTGTTTCCAGCAGGAAGAAAGAACGGCCAAAAAGAAAGAAGCAGCAGCTCCTTTCTCTGCAGCTTCTCTCTCTGGACGCTCAGAGCGAACTGACCCCACACCCAGGTGTAGACAAAAGAGTAGCCAGGTCCGCCCCACTCCCCTTTTGTCTTTCTTAAGTACAGCTATTTGTCCCCTAGCAACATGCATATGGGAGAAAATTCCTTTAACAGGAAAAAAAAAAAACAGACTAAACTAAAACCCCAACAGACTTAAAAGGAGTTGATCCACTTCTTACACTTTCATTTTTAGGGATTTTACGTTCTTGGAAATGGCACTATTTTTATCTGGATAAGCAAATGCATGATTTTTTATTTTTCCCCTTGGCAAAAGTCACAGCCTGAAAAGACCTAGTTTTGAATTTTTTGCTGGCAGATTTTTTTCTCTGTCTGATATTTTGTCAAACTGGTTTTTTTCCTGTAGAGGGGTGTGAATGTTGCTCTCCTCTAGGCACACACTTTTAGAGTGCTGTGTGTCAGGAGGACAAAAAATTAAGATATTAAGGGCAAACCTTGAAGTACACGTAATTTGTGCAGACAAATTGGGGTTGGTGACTGCAGCTTTTCTCACTTTCCCTTGCTGCAAACGCACCAATATGAGAAAGAACACAGTGCGATGTTTTGGGCGCAGGAGAGACAATCTGAAATGTGTCCCCATATGTACAAGAAGTTCTTTGCAGATGTCTGAATCTTTTCTATTTACATGACAGGTTTTAGAGACTCCGAAGAAGCTGTTGCTCTCATTTTGATGCAATCTTTACAACTTTCCTTTTTTTTTTTCTTTTCTATTTTATTATTTACCTTAAAAAACCTTCATTAACATAACTGGTTCTTCAACATTGTACCTGTACACTGCTGTCAGAAGATCCCACACCATGCAGAGCTTGCGGTTGAGGCCAAGTGGGGCTAAGAGTCCTGAGGAGATTGTTTTAGTGGCCTCTGTCGTTGCAAAGCCTTATTCCTACTGTTGGGTTTACCCTTTTGTAGCACCTCTCTGAGCAGGAGATGTATTATTCCCATTTTGTAGAAGAGGCATTGAATCATGGGACTGCTTCCTTGCAGTTATGTAGGAAGTATGAAGCTAAAGAACTATTTCACCTCAGGGCTCCTGAAACTCTTTCCCCATGGATATCTCTGCCCATCCAAATGTGAATGAGTTCCTTGATTCCAACCTCTCTCCTCTCCCCTTCTCCGACAAAAGATGAGACATAGAGCAGCACCTAAAAGAAAATGAGGAAAAATAGCTACAAATTTCTGGAATGGCTCAGTATTTGTGCTGGGTCCACCTATTTAACTGTGCAGTGCTCTCTCTGTCTTGTCCACTCAGGCAACCATTCTGTCTTTCCCTTTTTGTGTGTTCTCCTATTTTCTATTAAACAATATTGCCGTTAAGGTTGCTACCTCCAATACATGAACAGGCTCCTGCAACAAATAGATTTTTCAACTTGAAAGAAAAAGTTTCATTCAATTTAAAGTTTCACTTCATTCTCAAGTATTTCTTGACTTTTTTGAAAATAAAAAAAAAAAAAAAAAAAAAAAAAAAAAAAAGGGGTTTTTTTTTCAAGCACTTGATACCAAAGGCAGGCTACTCACTTTGGAAAAAAATCAAAACAATTTACAGGATGTGGTGTGTGTGTATTGAGGAGGGGGGATTTTTGCTTTTCAAAATAATCAGCTGCACTTTATTTGAAGTTAGTCAGCAAATCAAGCCATAAGATGTTTCATTCAGTGAATGAACATCAGAGTAATACTGCCCAGCTCTTTCATTTCTAGCTTCCCTACCCTGCTTAGCTTTCAGATCCAAATCCAAATTGCATTTTCCTCTCAGTAGCCATCCCTTAGGAGGACTCCCCTAATGCCTTCCTTTCAGAGATCCTTAATGTGTAATAAGAAGGCCCTGCTCTGCCTTCTCCCCACTTAAGCAATCCTCAGCAATGCCTCAAATAAAAAGCAGAAAGAGAGCATAAGGTTAAACTCTAAATTAATAGATCAAAGGATAAGAACCCTAATTCTGAAATAAACTGACTATGGAAAAGGATTAAAATGGAGAAAGAGGATTATAGTACAATAATTGTGACAGAAGACTGTGAGTGAATTGGATGGAAAACAGGGGGTAGGCTTTATTCTGCATTTCTGAGCAAGCAAAATGAAAACAGGGTCTGAAAGATAATTAAAAATCCAAGTGGACTCAAGGAGGAGAGGAGGCTGAAAACTCGCAAGAAGATACTGCAATGAATTCCCTGCCGTGCCTGCCCAAGACCCATATCAGTTTCCTTTAAGGAATATATCTACTCTTGCTTTGCATTCCAGGGACGAAGATAATAAGTGGAAGAGTGCAAGATTTCAGCTAATTTCAACTTTACCACCATCTGCCACTGAGTCTCCAGAGGAGACCAAGACTCTGAGCTATCAATGAGGAGAGGACATGAAGAATTTCTTCTAAGCTGCCTATTCAGCCTCTATCAACCCTGCAACATAACAGCCCAGTGCTGCATGTTTTGAAAATAACACGTATTTCCCCAGGCTCCTCTGGGAGGCAGAGAAAGACTTGGGATATAAACATGAACATGGCATAACATAAGGAGTTTATAGGCAATCTATAAAGCCAAATTGAGTGGTGTGTTAATAATGAAAAAGTTGATAATGGATTCCAAAGGAGTGGAGATGTGGGGATAGCCTTGCAAGTGGACCAATATTAATTGCTGCAAAGCTTATTTATGTGTTTACACAACGTAAGGGGAGCTCCTGCCAACAATATCCCTAGTGAAAACCAGAATGTGCCGATAAGACAGCTTTTAGGGAAAAATATGAACTGAGCATCTCTTCTATCTGAACCTTTATTTGAGGAACTGAGAGCTGAGCACGCATCAGGGTACGAGGACTGAGTACCTGCTGAGCAGTGTCATGGGAAATAACTAATGAAGTCTTGGCCATACTGAAGTCAGTGGAGTTTAGAAAGACTCCAGTAGAGCCAGAAGCTTGATCTTTACCTCATTGATTTAATATGCCATGTTACACTACTGCAGCACTATACAGTTTTTATCATTATAATCCTACAGGAAGTGCTGGTAAAGAGAGAAGTCTCCTTGTTTCTTTATTTAGTTAGTAAGAGCTTTAACTGAGATTTTCACAGGCCATCATATCCCAATGAAAAAAAAAAAAATTAAAAAACTGGGCACCTGAATCCCATGACTGTCTTTGAGAAAAAGAAAAAAAAAACAAACCCAAACCAAATGCAACATTCCTTACTTCCCCCAAACCCTTCAGTTTTAGGTTGATTAGCAGTCATC
Source organism: Corvus kubaryi (assembly GCF_017639235.1). Lineage (NCBI taxonomy): Eukaryota > Metazoa > Chordata > Aves > Passeriformes > Corvidae > Corvus > Corvus kubaryi. The sequence continues at coordinate 6,020,201 of NW_024581116.1, read as the reverse complement.
TGCACTCCTGATGTTTATTCCTTAGAAAAACTGTAATCCTCTGGCATGTTTGAATATGCTCACTATGGGCACGATGATGTCTCAGGCAGTGTTGTCACTTTAGTTGATGCGGACACTGATAAAAAAATATACAATATTTTGCTTTGATGCAAACTTTGTTCACAGGAAAAAAAGAGGAAAAGGTAACACTCTTAATATGTCTATTAAATACAGGCAGACTTTCTTTCAACTTGCACAACTTTATAAAGGGGAAGCATTGTGTTATACTTTAATTTTCAAGTCTCATATTATTTAATCAGTAACCATAATTTTCATTCAAATAATGTGTATATAAAAACCATGATTTCCCATTTCTTATCATCTTTAATACATGGAAAAACCATTTGCTTGCCCCCAAAGAGTAATCAACACTGTGTTAATAAGCTCAGGCCTGGGAACACTTTTTCAATAAGAAAAACATTACACATTATAAAATCAATAATGCTGCCTGACAAATGAGGTTGTGCATAAATTTTTGACATGAAATCATACACTGAAGTCTAAATTTAAATTTGGCAATGCTTTCAAAGTCTCACGCTTTATGATAGCTGTTCTAGAGAGTGAGCTGTACTGAAACTAATCACATAATTTAAAGGATACATTTGCTCTACTACAGCAATAAAAATACATTACATCATGATAAAAGCCATCCTGATTCAACCTGCAGTGGAAATTTGGAAACACCGTGATGGGCTGAACCCCATGTGGGACCGACTGGCTGCTGTTTATAAACCATGTAAATAAAAAATTTAGCACCTTTCTAGCAGTCTTCATTTTCACAGTGCTCCATAAATATTAACTAATTGACCCGCAGGACAGCTGGGATATAGCCGAGAATTGGAGCTGAGTGAGGAACCGGTAGAAAATCACCAATTTAACAAATGTAGTCCTTTTCTCAGTTTATAACTAACCTACTGACAAACTCTGCTTATTCTGAATTTGCCTGCCATTTAAAGTGGGCTGGGAAATGCTTAATGCAAAATCAGCTTCACTGTGTGAATGCCTTACTGAAATATTCACTGCCACAAAACCCAAGAGCTTTTCAGACCTTCTCAGGACAATTTCTAGGCACTGTGCAAGGGCCAGTGCAGTCCAAGGAACATCCTCAAACTAAAGCTTGGCCACAGCCATTCTGTTTTAAGGATTAGGGAAATTTATCTGTGCATGTGCAAGCTATGCTGGCAGTTGGTGATCTTTAGCCTGTTTTACTCAGAGTGTAGAGGCAGCCAGTGTTTCAGAACCAGGCTGCATTCAGGTGAGCTGACATCATCTGCACAGCAACCAACAGAAATGTTTGCCAGCTGAGGACTGGACCATTCAGGCTGTTCCTTAGCAAGAGCAAGAGAGACTGCATTAATGTCACTGGATCTCTCATTCATCCTTCCACATCTACATAGTGAAGGCATCTTAAAGCCCCCTAGCAGGCCATTTCTTCTGTCTTCCTCTATTGGTTTTACATAGCAAGATTTTTACATCTTGCGTTTATATTTAGGGTGGATTTTCTCATACATGATACCACTTTTTGATGGTCCTCATTTGACAATTAATCACATTTTCCAAGACACAGGCTGCAATATTTTTCTAGCAATACTCCTGCTCCAGTGTAAGGACAAATATATTTCACAATTTCCACCTTTAGTTCAATGTTCTTGATCCCACAGGAACTTTGTGTGCTCCACAGAAACATAAAAAAAAAGTCCTAAATGATACAGAATTTCTACCACAAACCAGTATCCATGGGATTTTTAGTATTTTGTTCCTCTAGAAGCCTGAAGGACCTAGATTGCTACACATTAGGGTATCAGCCATTTATAGAGTGGGATAAAAACAAAAATCCTAATCTAACAAATAACAGTTACATTAGCCTTCACTGAAAACTCAGAAAACAGGCAGCATCTTGAAAACTGCATCTCTTTCTTCAATTCCTTATGATAGAAAAGCAAGTGATTCCTAAAAAAAAGGTCAAAATTGTTAAAATTAAGATGAAATAAGAGGATATGTCTTTCATTTTAAGCAATTTTTTACTGAAGAAAGGAACACAACATGGTTCATCACTGACTGTTTGTTTTCCTCTTTCTTTAAAGGCTGATTAATTTTATCATTATTAAAATAACTTGATGATGAGTTAGCAAGAACAGGAAAGTCAAATAGCATGTTTGGGAACTGCAACCTTTTGTCATAGAAGTAGAAATATAACATTTTCTTCACTAAAATATTTCTTAAAGAATCTACGTCCTTCATAGATTAATAACAAGAGATAGAAATAAATAGTCTGTGAATTACAATTTGCCAGAGGAGTTTTGCAAGTGTCACTGCAGAGGTTTGGTACCAGACCCCATGTGTATAGCCTAAGCCCGAAAGCAGTGTCTGTACCCATTTCCCAGGGTCTTGATTAACCTCATTAGTGAAATATAGGTCTGTGACCTGCTCTATCAGGACAATCCCAGAAGACAGGGAACGTGAAATTGTAGCACTGTCAGATAAGCACTCTCCTCATTTTTGCCTTGTATTACCATAACCCTGATTTAACTTCTAAAAAACCTTCCTCTGGCCTGATCCAGTCAACATCATGGATGATGCCTTGTATGGGATGTAGTATGGGATCTTTTACAATGTTTTCTCTCTAGATAGACTGTATTGCAAGAACATACACACAGAAAAAAAAGCTGCTATAGAAATGTGAAAGTTCAGCTCACTGGGTAGAAGTTCTTATCATCATTATAACATCTATAATACTGGATGGATATTGAAGAAATCATTTTACTAAAAACATTACTTTTAATTCAAACCAAAATATAAGGGCTAAATTAGTTCTAAAGAGTACTTAGACACAGGAAAAGCAAAAATTGCTTCTTTGCTTAAGTGGGCAAATCACCCATAGCTACTTTCACTCAATTGAACTTGGATAATCTTAAATACATCTGCAGTACCTGCACAAACTTCATCAGCCTCATTGGTCTGTAGCAGGTAATAGATATTTGAATCTGATAGTCATTACCATTCCCAGTCAGGAGTACTCTTTAGTGTGCCCTAAAATGGCTGATTAAAGCACTATTTCTACCTACTATTTCTCCCTACTATTTCTCAAGTGGACTGAATAAGCAGACAGGAATATAGAATGGGAAGTGGGGTGGAGAAAACAGTTCCCAGTCCGGGATTTTGATGTTAAAAGTGATAAATATTAATTATTTCCAATTAAGTTAAAAGACAAAAAAATTTTTTGGATTGCAAGACCTCTGGGACACAAGCAATTATTATCCATCCATTTACACAACACCAATCTGTTTTTTATCTCTTTGGCCTTTGGGCACAATTATAATACTTAGACACAATTTATACAATTTTACTCTGAATTATGAAAGCCTGATATCTGACACACACTGATGATCTGTACTTCATGTTGAAAAATTTCTCCATGGGGCAATTATAAAAAAAATAGTATAAGTTCAAAACTAGTCCATATACAGAAAAAGAGAGCTAACTTCAGTCCATAAACTTTGAAAGGAAATTAGCCCCAGGAAAGGGTAGGAGATGATGAGCATGAGAATAAATTAAGTCAGAGGAAATTCAGATATGCAAATGAGGGAAAATAAAATAGTATGCACTAATCTGTGGAAAGTTCCCCCAAAAAGTCTTAAAACACTTGAAAACTCAGTGTAACAGAGGACCGGGAAATTATCCCAGGGGAAACATGCTTATAATAGATGGCATAAAGCAAGATGGAAAAGTAGAAGCTCCCTGGATCTCAATAGCAAATGCTGCTAGAGAAGCTAAAAAGGGATGTGCTAGAGCATAGTCAAAAGGTATCCCCTGGAGCTCTTGCTGTTTACTGTAAGAGAAAATCATTTGAAGAAAAGGCCAGTGGCTCTGGAGTAACCTCCAATGGGACTGGCAATGTGGAAGTGAGAAGAGATAGGCCCACAGTAGGTCCAGTAGGTAGATTTGGACTTTGAAGTAAAAAAAGTGCTTTTTGCTTATGAAATTATACAGAAATCATTCTATTGCTGCCAAAAAACACAGCTGTTGAAATGCCTTCTTGAATTTTTTCAGATGGAAAAGAGGAAATTTTCTGGATGAATTTACTAAATATGAGTATATCACTGTTCTTCCAGCAGAAGAATATGTTGATTTACTCAGGAGTAGTTGTTTCATTTTAAATTCACTGCCCACCTTTGCTCTAATTAACTTGCAACTGCAGATAAGTCCTAAGAGAAACATTGATGAAATGCCAAAGTAATAGAACTATCCTGTAGTCAATTGATTCATCCAGGTCTAGATTTTTTTTTTAAAGGTTTCTTTAAAGTTGCCATATTGTGGCACACATGTGGAAGTATCTGTTAAGATCAGATATTGCAATATATTTTGATTTACTTCACTGCCATGCTGCATAAACACTAGTTTGTGCTTCAAGGGTCATGGCATGGCAGGTTACAAGATGTCTGTGAAGGTTTCAGGTGCCACAGGTAAAAACTTGATTAGTATGAAGGGATTTACTGAGGGGGAGCCAAAATACCAATGGTGGCTACCAAATACCAATGGAGGCTACCAAAGAATATGTACTTTTGGGGAGGAAAAGGGAGAAAGTGCTACTCAGGGATGGTTTTGATGGAAATAACAGTACGAAGATTTGGGAGAGTCAGTAAAAAAAAGAAGGAAGAGAACCTTATACCAGTATTACCTGTAACATTCCCTCCTGGGAAAGGATGGAAAACAGTTTGAGATATTGGGATTTTGTGAAGGCTGAGAAAGGTTTGTAAGAAGGTGTGTGGTAAGAAATGAAGTACATAAATACCCTGTGTTTCTGTTTCTCAGGGATCTGCTTTAGAAAATCATCCAGTCTGGCTAAGAAATTGTCATCCAAGCCCCAGATGTTTTTCAACAAAAAGGTGTTCCTGTACCTTATTTCACCCTAAATTTGCAACATATTTTTAAAACCAATAACAACTAACTGCTGGAATGGCAACACAGGAGTTTTGCTTATATACTTGAGAATTACATTAATGCACTTAACCAGACTGTGATGGATTAATTAACCGCAGATTAACTACTGATTAACCTTCTGGCCTTTTCAAAGATGATGTGCTCTGAGATAATCTTCAACTTTGTATGGCTAGCATTCTTTGCAAGGAAATGTCTAGAGTAAAGGCAAATTTCTTTATTTAACTGGATGGTCTAGATGGAGAAGTGAAGGCACACGCATAGCCAGGAAGACAGGCCACATTTTTAACTGCATTTTTTGACTACTAAAGGATATTACTTCTACCTTATTCTTTCTCTAAAGCCTTTGACCGTTATACATACAAAAATAGTATTACTGTAAACTCTTTCTTCTTAGCTGTTGGACTTCGCAGCTGGTCTTAGACAGGATTTGTGTTCAGCCCATCAAACATTCACAGATTCACTGGAAAAGTGAACTATGCTCCTCCCCAGTACATTTTGCTTTGATCATTTGTAAACTTCATCAGTGATAATCTTGTACTTCTTCCTAGATGCTGAAAAAGTGTTAAATTGCATGTGGCTGAGGAACAAATGTTCTGAAAAATTCTACCATAGGATGACATTGCATTTACAATTAGATCATATCATCCATCAGTAAGAAAAGGTTACAATCCATTTAATGTGTGTCATGTGCATTTTATATCTTTCCAGTTTCTTAATGAAAGTGTTATGCACTATCATGTCAAATAGCTTGCAGAGTACGGCACATCAATACTATTACTTAAAAAAATAGCTTGTAATCTAAAAAAAAAGATATCAGGTTAGTTTGACAGGATCTATTTTCCATAAACTTATGTTGATTGGCATTAATTCCATCCTTCAGCTCTTTACTAACTGAGTCCTATATCAGATGTTCCCTTATTTCACCAAGGATCGATGTCAGCCTGACAGGACTATAATTACTTGGGTTGTCCCATTTACCATTTTTAAATATTACCACAATATTAGTTTTCTGCTGGTCTCAATTAAATGCCCTTACTCCTGCATATGTGTATCTATCTTTCTTCCATCACAATGATCTGACATTCTAGGAGATAACACAAACCCAGAAATTCACACTGAAAATGACAGCAGTAGATTAAAAGAAGGATATGTCTCAACTAAAAATCTCTCACTCAAGTAAAAAAACTCTGAAAAGAGCTTCATCCTCTCTCTTAATGCTCCCCCCTTCCTACAGCTGGGAAAGGCTGAGGAAAGCTGTGCTGCTTGTAAGGTGGCCAGGCCATAGCCTCTGAGGAGAAGCTGACTGAAAACAACAAAAACACCTGAGACAGCCTTGAGTTGTATTGATTAATGTACTACTGGAAGGCACCCAGTGAGGAGGAAGGCACACAAACCCAGCTAGAATAGAAAAATCTGGCTCTATCTGATTTATGTGACAGGAGACAAAGTGCTTGGTATTTAGCAGGAAGGTAGAAAGTTGCAGCTGTGTATGACAGAGTCAAAAGTCTAGATTCGGGTGCCCTACATTTCAACCAAGGACCGGCCCCTGCTGTTCCCTATTGACAATGTGCCTCTGAAGGTCTGCAGCCAGACAATAGAAATACCATGAATGGGGACAGAGATAGAATTTAGGCCACATTAATTTCCATCAAAAAGCTGGTGTGTGTATAAGTGAGAGGGAGTTTGGCCAAAGAGTGAATATAATAAATTTTTATTTTTATATTTCCAAAGCAAGAGTGGTCAGTTACTGGTTGTGGGACCTCCATCCTTGGAGATGTTCAAATTTCAGCTGGATGCAGTCCTGAAAAACCAGATATAACATTGTAGTGAGCCATGCTTTGAGCAGGAGATTGGCTTAGACAACTTCCTCAAAACACTTCAAGAAAGGCTAAGAAAAAGAGAAGGCTCCAGGGAGACCTTATGAAGTCTTTCAGTACCTGAAGGGGGCTAAAAAAGAGCTGGAGAGGGACTTTTTATAAGGGCATATAGTGACAGGATAAGGGATAATGGCTTTGAAAAGAGTAGCTTTAAATTGGATATTAGGAATAAGTTCTTTACTGTGAGGGTGGTGAGGCACTGGCACAGGTCACCCAGAGAAGCTGTGGCTGCCCCATCCCTGGAATTGTTCAAGGCCAGGCTGGATGAGGCTTTGAGCAGCCTGGTCTAGTGGGAGGTGCCCCTGTCCATGACACGGGGCTAGAACAACGTGATCCTTAATGTTATAATCCAAGACATTCTATGATTCTATGGTTAAAAAACTAAATTCCTCTTCAGAACTTATTTTAGAGGATGCATTATAAATGGAGCAGAGTGCAGAAGTCTGAGTAAAACTACAGTAGGATAGAACAAGGTTATTAAAACTAAGACACAGAATTATAAAGTTAGACATAACTAATTTTTTCACTATCTGATTATTATTTTTTTCTAAAGAAACCTGGAGAAAAAGCCAATAACAGCATTGGTTTGAAGCAACAAACCCATCAGATCTGTGTTAACTACTTTTGGATGCGGTAAGCACAGGAAAAGTCCAGACAAGCAGAGGAAAAAGATCTTCAGCTGCACTTCAAATAGCTTTGAAAGTGAAGCATCTAGACCTATTTATAAGAATTCCTTATTTTTAAAACATTTTCAAGATTTTCAAAATCCTTAAGCTTTAGCTCAAAAACTAAATTCTAATTAAGCAGGCTAAATAAAAAAGCATATAGAGAAATTTTCTATAATTTTGTAGAAGATTCCTCCTGTACTTCTCTCAAGAAGCTGATATAGTCCACTTTCAGAAACGGTATAGTAGATAAACCACTGTAATCCCATATTCCAGTCTTTGTAATTCTAGCCAGTCTCAGAAAAATGCTAGTTATTAGACAGAATTTGAATGAAAATGAAAATGCCTACGTAGGACATAGTATAATGTAATTTTAGGGTCCTAATGATTTTTTCTTCTTTACAGTCAGAAATTAGGGGTCCAAGGAATGCAAGTCTTCCTTAGCTGTACTCAGCATTCTTTAAGTACATATTGCAAGGTTCCAAAAAGTGAAACTATTTTTGATTCAAAGCACAATTTTATGAGCAAAAGACATTAAATTTTTACCGTTTTTTTCATTAATTCTACCATTTTCCAGCTTTTGATTAAAATGGGACAATTTAGCTTGCTCAAGAAGTTGATCATAGAATCATAGAGTCATTTACAATGAAAAAGACCTTTAAATTCTTTATGTACAACCATTAACCACCACTAAACCAAGCCCATAAGCACCACATCTTCAAAACTGTACTTCAAAAAACACCAGGCTCTGGCCAGTTAAAGTCTGAGTTTTCTAAAGATTTTTCAAGATTTATATTGCTCGGTGCAAGATGTACTGAATCAATTCACAGTAAATATCTACAGTTAAAAAGAAAATAAATTCACACAGAAGGCTGAAATCAAGCAGAATGTGTGTATGAAAGCTGGAACATTTGTTCTGGCAAAACAGGTTGCTCAAAAAAAGAAAACCAAACCAAGGAGCTATTTCTTTTTTACTCAGTTGTAGTTTTGGACTCTAAAGTTAATTGAGATCAGAAGGTAAATCAGAAGTTATTGAATACTTCACAGCATATAATAATTTAACAGAAATAACATGCAACCTTACAGGCACTACCAAGCATGAGAAGTCTTGATGTTATCCAAGGTGATAATGACACAGGCGCTGGAACACTTTCCAGGTTCTGGATCCAGGTTTCATACCCTAGTAAATGCAGGAAAAAATTAAGAATTTGAATTCCACCTCTTCCTGTGCCAGTTCCTGTGCTGTGAATGCAAATTAGAGGCCTTGCTTCTCCACTCAACTGAGTGTTGAACTCAACTGAACATTATAATTTCCATTCCCACAGCTCAAAATCTAAATTCCAGACATCTCAGTACCTGTATCCCAATGCCCAAGTCCCTTCCTTTATCCTGCCTGCACAATATTCCTGTTACCTGGTAGTATTTGGAAAGGGCTGATGGTGGTACCAATCCAGCTGAGATAGAAGCAAAGGACTGGCTTCTGCAATTTGTCACAAAATCCAGTGGTAACCAGTTGATCAACACTTCTAACTGTTGTTTTCTTTGGTCTTGAAAATAACATCAAAATATATACTTTGATGTTGCACTGTTTATATTCTGAGTATTTTGATGTGCATCCAGTTATTCTAAGCCAATTCTGACAACGCAAATTTGAGTCAGGAATGTTCAACATAACATCAAAGTTGGTAGACTTAATGCATACTGAAGTTCTTCAACTTTGCTCTCAGTAATTGGGACAAAACAACCCAGGTAATCCTCATGTAACATCAAAGCTGCAGATCCTAGATGAATGAAACAATAGAAGCATCATTTTTTCTCCCAGTTGCGAAGTTTCCTGGGTATTTGTTGTTCTTCAGTTATTTCTTTTTTGTTTAAAAAAATTGAACTAAAAATTGCCTATTAGTTCTAACTTCTGTTAGTAGAATATTTTGCCTTATCTTCATCATAACAAGCATAGTAATGGCAAAGGGATGTCTTCCAGAGCAAGGCTAAATGAGAAAATCATGCTGTGAACTGACTGGGAAAAAGATTTAGGGGCCTTGTAAGAAATCCTGAAAGTATAAGTTATGTGAAGACAGACAGCTGGAAAGAGAAAAAGAGAGAAAGAAAAGAAGGATGTGTCTGTGTGTTTGAACTTGAGAATCCAGAAAAGATTAAGACCTTACTGCATGGGGATATCAGGATTGGAGAGCAGCAGTAAAAAGACATGAATATTTTGTCAAACAAGAGATCGGCCCTGTTCAACTTCACTGAGTGTTCTCATTTTCCATCTGGCATTACTTCAATTTTTATTTTTTTTTTTACTTTTTTATTGCCCTGCACCAAAGAATCGTACATAGGTTAAACCAGGGTGAATCAAAATCTCCAGAGGAAAGGTTGAAGGGCTTCATCTGTTTTTGCGCTGCAGAGTGAACTTTCAGAATAACCTTGTGGGTAATATTCAGGACATGTTAAGCAGAGAATGACAACATGTATTTTGAGTAGAAAGTGGAATTCACCCGTCATCAATAAATTCAGAAAAATAAGTACACAAAACCTGTATCACACCACCATAAAAGTAAAGTTGCCCGAAATTTCACATTAAAATTCTGTTTGTAAAAGTATATAAATATCAGCTATCATGTTGACATCATCTACGCTATTCTACATGCATATTAATTTTCATTCAAATTTAAATTAATAATGAGAAGGAGACTAGCACAAGTACATATATATTTTATGAACATACAAACCCTCATGGCAACCCTTCTTTGAAACTCTCATCATCCTTTGGGATGGACAAAAATAATTTAAACAGAGAAGGACTATCTCTTGTGTCTGACATGCTTCTTGACACTTCTGTGGAAAATATGCCTGAATTTTCCCAAAGAAAATGCCAAAACTAAATTATAAAAAAATAAATAACTTAGTTTTCACATAATCATCAAGCATTTCTGCAATTATAACAGCAACAGACTGTGTTCCCTCTTTGGTGACTGCTTTTGCCCTTTTCCAGTTTTCACATCATAACAGTCTTGATGTCATGAAGTGGCTAAATATGATCGAGTCTCCAGGAAGTCATGGTTTTCCCTCTGGAGGCTGCATAAAGCTGAATAAGATTGAAAACTGAAACCAGGAAAAGAAAATGTGACTGTCTTAGTCTGCTTTCAACTGGCACCCAAGTAAGCACTCCTGTGAGTGCTGAGGGATCTGTTCTCAGACCAGGAACGAAAGGATGGATGGTAGAGGGAAGGAAAGAGATTACTGGGTTTTGGGGACAGAATGGAGCAGCCATGGAAGGAAGCTGAAATAAGGAGGAGAGAAGACAATTGCTGGCCAAGAGTGATCATGCAAGGAGACCAGCATTAAACATCACTGCAGAAAAGAGAGACAAGCCAGAATTTGATGAAGGAAAAATGAGCTTGGGATCAATTTGGCTGGAGGGATTAGAGTCCTTTGGATTAAGAGTTGGTGCATAAAGCTGAGAGGTTGAAGCCTAGGACTCCTAAGAGTCCTTGCCTAGAAAACAATGTTGAAAGCTGCATAATTGGACCAACAAAAAGAATAAATGAAAAACTGAAAGAGGAACTGGGATTTCTAAGAAAAGCTGTGGAACAGTCAGACAGGTAGGTTAGCCTGGGACATGTAGTTGCTGTTGTGCACCTGAAAGTCACAATTCTGATTGTCCACATCACAAACCTGACTTGAACACGGGCTCAGGTCAACTCTCAGTGTAACCCATTGCCCACTGCCAACTTTTGCCAAAGGGGCAAAAATAGTTCCTTAATGCAGTTCAGAGTCTGAATGTGTTAACAGATCAGTGCTGTACACAACTGAGTTGTGTACACAGCAGAGTTAAAAGGGAGAGATGGAGCTTGGGAGGACAAACAATGAGAAGCTGGTCTTGTTAATGGTTCCACTTAGAAAGGAGAGAAAGTCTGCAGGGTCCAGCCCTTCTATAAAGCAGTTATGTCCCAGCATGATGCCTGCTTGCCTTGTTCCCTCCTGCTCTCAGGTATCAACTGTGGAACATTTGCCTTGCTCAAGGCTAAGAATGGACAGTGCTCACATCGTGCCTATTTGATCTCTGGCCATTGCACAGCGTGTACCTGTGGCAATGCCTTCTGGAGGCTCGGCTTCACAAACAAAGAGTGGTCTTTCTAAAGAGTTCAGGATATTCTTCAGTAATATGAAATAAGATAGCAAGATACACCATTAAAGCTCCCAATTTATCATTTTTATCCTTCCACAAGAAGATTGTCACAAAAAAAAACAAGGGCAGGAAAGATCTGCTGCAAACTATATAAAATTCTTTCTCACTGTAGATACAGTAAGGTCAGTTTAACAGGCATGAATCTTCCTTGCAGGTCAGTATAATGCAAGCAATAAAGTTCACTGACAGCATTTTGTGACTGAGATAGGTCTGACCTGAAGGATTTTGCATCTTTACCTCTCCAAAAGATAAAAACTAAGCTTAAAGTGAGCACATATAGATATTTGCAGTATGCAACCATTATTATCATGGGCACTGATGACTCTTATCTCTCTCTTGTTTATGCATATTGTACAGACTTCCCAGGAAAGATGTGGAAGTAAAACTGCTTGAGATAGTCTTCTGTTCATACCATACAAAAATATGGGTCCTTTGATACTGAGAAGCATCTCATGCAGTCTTCAATGTCTAATATGCACTCCTAATAATTTAGCAAGTAGAACTTTGATAAAAAACAAGCAGTTAAAACCAAAGCAGAATACTTTCTTTTTTTCACTGATTTACCATATTATTTAATACATAAACTCTATTAATTGAATGCTATCAAAAATTGCTGAAAACAAATGTACCATTTTTCTGTCTATTACATAATTTCCCCTACACAGTGTGTCAAATCAGGTAAACAAATATTATGTCCTGGGCATTGCACATTTTTTGTGTACACTTACCAGTATTTTAGAGAAATACTGCAGTATTTTATGCCTTATTGTGTCTCAGTTTGCATTTCCTTAACTAATCCTAGCATTCACACTTGTATTTATAATAAATCAGTTTATATATCCCTAGTTAATATTTGCTTAGGGCTTATGTTGATTTCACAATACATGCAATTTTCTGGCTCCATCTTTATCTTCAAGGATTAGATTGAATTGAGCAGCCATGTAGTAATTTAGTTTTATCTTGTGCCTTACAGTTTTATGTTCTTGTAATAGCACTTCTCTATCTTATTTAATTAAATATATCTTATTTCACAATGATAACATTTTTATTTTTTAGTTTATTTGCTAAACAGCTGCCATTGTGGCAAGAATTTGTGGTGAGAGAACACTTAGAGACATTTAGAACAGAAATTATCAAACATAGAGGGGAGGAACGGATTTGAATTTGGCATAAATGCACTCTTGGATTAAATTTGAATTGCTTTGGATTCACTGGTTGGAATATGGAGCTAAATAGCTATATTTGGATTACTTTTCTTCTGCTTGTGTTTGCAGGGACATATTTGGTTTGGGGTTTTTGTTTTTTGGGGGTTTTTGTTTTGTTGTGGGTTGTTGTTTTTTGGGGTTTTTTTTTCATAGAGGAAGTGCTTTTTGAAAAAAAATGTAGCTACATCTTTGCCAAGTTACACTGAAAGATTTGTGATGATTTTTTTTGTCTTTGGCTTCACTGACATGAAAATAGCAGGTAAAAGGTAATTATTTTTTCAACTCCATCATTTTAGCACTACCAGGTTAATTTTGATGCTGATGCAGGCAAGGCTAATTGACAGCCTATCCATAATAAAAACCAATGGGTCTGAACACAAGGGCTCAGAGTTTTTTCCACCTTCTTAGCTTAAATGGGCTAAATGGTTGTGATGAAACCAAATGTTGTGCAGGTGCATTGAGTCCCTGTTGCAGAGGATGTTAAATGGGTTTGATTCTAAATTGACTAGTATGGACAAAGTAGATGTATTTTGCTCACAGCACTGGCAGCTTCTCCCATAGAGTCTGGCACAGCACAGAGTAAGCATGTCATAAGCATGTCTAGCTTAAAGTCTTTTTGCTCTGCAGCTGTGTGTGCTTATCTCCATTCTTAACAGAAACCACCAAGTAAAATGGATATTAAATTTCTAAAAGAATGGTTTGGGTTTGCCCCATCAGTTTGTCTTCATGAAGTGCCCTTTCTTCTCAGGCAGATTCTTCTGAAATCATGATAAAGACGGGGCCTTTGTTAAACAAAAATCTTCTTATAGCTGGGAACCCCTTTTTGCTAACTCCTCCTCTTGACAAACCTCATGTTGTTTTTCCCTTTTATGCTCCTCATACACCAGGTACACTCTCTCTGCCCTCAAATCCCTGCCAAGGGCTTTCAAGGATAATACCTTTTCTCAGCACTAGGCATCTGCACCTGTATGTTCCTATCAATTCCTTTACAAATTCCACCAGTGTAAATTAAACTCACAGATTCTTGGAGCGAACTGACTTTTGCAGGTTTTGGAAATTTTCTCTGATTCCAGTCAGAAGTAGGTTAACTCAGCTTCTTTCTGCTATTCAATTGGCACAAAGTAACTGTAATCTCTGACTTCACAGCACCAGCTGCACTCAGATATCACTGTGCAGGTAGTGTAAAAGCCTATCCCAATACAGAGCAGCCCAGCTGTTATGCAGGGAAGGAGTCTGACCATCCAGCACATCATAGAATCGTAGAATGTGCTGAGTTGGAAGGGAGCCACAGGATCATTGAGTCCAGCTTGTGGCCCTGTACAGCACCATCCCCAAGCATCCCTCCACATGCCTGAATGCATTGTCCAAACACTTGAACTGTCAGGCTTGGTGCTGTGACCACTGCCCTGGGGACCCTGTTCCAGTGCCCAAACCACCCTTTGGGTCAAGAACCTTTTTCTAATATCCAACTTAAACCTTCCCTGCAACAACTTCAGGCCATTCCCTTGGGTCCTGCCACTGGTCACCACAGAGAAGAGACCAGTGCCTGCCCTTCCTTCTCCCCTCACAAGGAATTTGTAACTGCAAGGAGGCCTCCCATCAGTCTCCTCTTCTCCAGGCTGAACAGACCAAGTGATCTCAGCTGCTCCTCATACAGCTTCCCCACAAGACCCTTCACCATCTTTGTTGCCCTCCTTTGGATGCTCTCTGTTACATCATGGTGCCCAAAACTGCCCCCAGGACTCGAGGTGAGGCCGCCCCAGTGCAGAGCAGAGCAGGACAATCCCCTCCCTTGCCCGGCTGCCAATGCTGGGCCTGGTGCCCCCCAGGACAGGGATGTCCTCCTGGCTGCCAGGGCACTGCTGGCTCATATTCAACTGGCCAATAACCAGAAGTCCCAGGTTCCTCAGTTCCAACCCAGGCCAGTTATACTTAAAAGTGGTAGCCTGTTAACCCCCTGATTCTGTGATGCCATGCTCCCCCTCTTCCCTGCCCTAGCCTTGGCCACTCCCTCAGTTTCTCCCTATTGGCTCCTGTACCCCAACCCCACCCAGGGACCTCCCCTGGGCCCCTGACAAAACCACGCACAGACCACGAGGTCTCTCTCTCTGCCTCCAAGGGCAGTGGGACAAGATGTGAATAAAGCCATCTTACACTCTCATGGGAGACCCTTCTCTAGCTTCTTCATTACCACTGCGTTGTAACGCTGCTGGCTGCCAGACTCCAGGATGTGACTGGTTGCATGGCCCTAGGAAACCCCACTGTGCTCACAGCGAGCTGCAGCCTGGTAGGCAGAGTCAAGCAGTTACAACACTTAAACCCATTCCTGGCTGAAAGATCCCTGACTTAATAAGAAATGCTTTAAATTACTTGTTTACAGTAACATTAGCACATGATATTGAAGACACATTGCAGAGGTGTACAGATGTATGAAAAATATAGAAAAGGTGAGCAAGAAAAGGCATTTTATTATGTGTTCTTGACATGAGTTAAGGAATACTAACTGAGGCTCAGAAGTTTCAGGTTTTAAACAAATCAGTTTTTTCCATATTAAGTACATAGTTAAGTTGTAAAACTCTTTGTCATAACAAGGCAATACTTTCTCACAATGTTTTCAGAAAAAAATTACATTCAATCTGAAATATGAAAAAGGAAATATGCAAATAATTTTGGAAATTGCAAGCAGATTTGATGCTGGGTTATACTTTATCCAAATGTCTGTTCTACCATATAAAAAGAAGAAATACAGGAAGAAATGAGAATGTGTGGTGCAGGTAACACTCTTGGTTTTCATGTAAGGGGCAGTGCAAATCGTATAAGGCTTGATGTAATTAATTTCCTTACATACAGTGTGGGCTGGGACATGTCCTAAAGAGAATGATTAAAGTGTTGATATGGAAACATTGGAAAAGACCCAAAATATAATGCAGAGTACATGCTTTTCATAGTTTCCTGCTTTAAGAGTATACTAGGTTGACTCTGTAATGGTTTTAAAGATATGTGTAATCCTGCCTGTCTGCTTTTTAACAGCTCAGTATTTTTTCACTGTTGCACCCTGGTAAGCTTACTTGGCTCATGCTTTGGCCTTGTTTTTAGGACTGATTTGTTTGGGAGCAGAATATGTTTTCTTTTGGGTTCCCATTCTTTCAAAGCCATGCCCAGCAGCAGTACAATCATAATATTATGTCTAACAATAATCATATGCAGTCATTTCCAATCACAGTGGCTACACACAGAAGCAGACACAGACTGTTGGAAATGTGAGGAAATGTCAAACCGTATTAAGCTGTCTGGAAAGAAAAAGGAAAAAGTTCGCAGCTTGATGAGGAAAATTAAAACCTTGCTGAACCACACTGAACACCTGAAAATATCAAAGAACAAAAGATAAATGGGGAAAAGCCTGAAAAAGTTATGAAATGTAAAAAGGAATAAGGTTCAGTAGAGTAATAAATTATACGTAATAACATAGAAAGTAAAGATAAACAATCTATAACTAGAAAAATTTCATGGCCTGTAGGAAGCTGCCAATAGGGCTCTAATAACTGGAATCTAGAATATTGTATTCACTTTTAAATAACTTGTGCATGAGCTACTCCAAGAAAGGCCAGAGGGATTTGGGGGTGCAGTCTCATCCCTACAACAGATTTCTATGTTGCAGTATACAAATTGAGTAGAGTGGTTTAGACAGTCCATTATTCCATTTGCAGTGAAGAGCTGGTATGTAGGTAACAAATTATGGTTTATGTCAGGTATTGCTTGGTGGTCTCTGTGTGAGGAGCCTGTGCCTGGCAGCCTTAGATACTGGGAAGTCTGAGCCAGACACCCCATTTGTGAAGAAGGTGCTGTAACACAGGCACAAGTCCAGCTGTGATTATCTAGGATAGAAAGTTCATGTTCAGCCCTTTTGCAGAAAGAAAGCAATTTCCTTCTGGGTCATGGGTGAGCTCTGCATTGCACTGCCTTGGGTATCTGCCCTTGGCTGGACACCAAGAGCCCTAATACTGGAACAGATAAATACAAAATCTGTGCTAACTGGCATCCACACAACGTTATAGTTCAGGGCTTTGGAAGAAGGATTGGAATGGGCTGTAAAGTACTTTGCCTGGCTCAGGACTGCTGCAGCAGCAGACTGTGCTCACTGTGGTTCATGCTGACCGTGAGAACCAGAGCACATCTGCAGAGCAGGACATTCTAAATGCACTCATGGTGCTTTCACCCAGGCTGGAAATGGCATGCAACTCAAGGGACAACTTCCCCCTATTCTAAGATCTTTTAAACCGTTAGCATCTTTATACTAAGTCTGTGAGAAATTCAGGCTCCACAAAGCTAGTGTGAAGATAAGGTCAAAATGCCTCCCCAAAAGAGGAGGGTCATCTATATCTATTTGATAAGCTGAAAAACATGAAACAAAAGATGAACAGAGGAAAAAGTGGATGTGAAACAGGATCATTTAATTTAGACAAGATTCTTAATATTTAGAAAGAGAAAACAGCTGACCATCAGGGAAAACTTCCTGCTTGTGAGACACATTAAAGTGACTCCAAAGGAAACATCTGGGATGTTAAAAAAGTGATTGAAAAAAAAGTGAGAAATATATTTCCTAGAACAATCCTCCAGTTGCAGGGCAATGAATTGGATGACCTAATAGCTCTTTTCCATTCCTTACATCTATGATTCTGTGATTCTAAATATATATTCAGAATTCTACAAGAGGCAGTGAGGTAGTAGAGACATTGAAGAACATAAGTGGAAAGTTAGTGACAGATGAGTTTGATTCTGCTGCAGGCCTAAATGAATTCCTCACCTCATTATTCATTGGGGGGAACTGGGGAGGAAAATTTGAAAAAATAGGAATGTAGCATCTCTGTGACTGAGAGACATTCTCCTGGAGGGGAAAGTAAAATGTTAAAAGGCTTTGCTATTGCACTGGAGAAGATAATAAGGCAATTAGGACTGTTACATTTGACAAAGCACCAGGCTCAGATGAATTGTGTCCCAGAATCCTGAAGGAAGTAACAAAGGAAATAAGAAAGCCTTCAGCAAAGGTTTTTGACAGGCCACTAAGGAGTGCAGTCATACCCAAGGACTTAAGGGGTACTAAAGCTATTCCCAGATTCAACAAAGAATCAAGGGAAGATTCAGGGGACAAGTCCTCTAAGTCTCATTTCAGTTGAGAGAAAGATATTGGAAATATTGCTAAGGGACCGTGTTGAAGTAATTTTAATGTATAATTTAATACGGGTAACGGGAATTCATGAGAAATCTGCATGACACTTTAGCATGTTATGGGAGTTGTAGACCACAGTGAATAGATTGATCTCATTGATACAGCTGTCAAGGTGGTGAAAAAGGGAAGAGAAACCCTGTATAAACTGTGGTATGAAAAGTTGGGAGTAAACATTTTCGATTCAGCTGGACATTGCCTTAAAGTTTGCCAAAGTAGATCTACTTTAGAAGTGCAACATTACGGAAAAACACATAAAAGCTAAAAGGGAGAGCCACAGTAATGCATCCTAGTAGTTAAAGACATTTGGAGAGCTTGGCTGCTGTAGTTACAACCACATTGCAGTCTCGTGTGGATGGATCAGACCATAATAGCTCTAAACTAGCTAAGCTAAGTACCCAGTGCAGTCAGGCAGCACCAAGCTGGACTCAGGCTGCAAAGCCTGACTGACATCCAGGTAAATACCTCAGCATGATCCTGCTACAATCAACTGATATTACAACTGCATTACCCTGCCAGGATTAACCAGTTTAAAGCTAGCTGAGGTGAGCCTATAAAAACAGTGGTATCTGTAGACATGTTCCTAAACTACCAGCCCCCAATCTTTTCAATTTGGTGAATCCTTTGAAGCTTAAAAAAAATCCAACCCTACTTAAATCCTTTTATATCTACAGATGCAAACTTGAAAAACAAAAATCGTAAGAACTGTGTTTCCAGAACTTAAATAAGGCATTGAGACACACTGAATCTTAATTCTACCAGCTCTAATCTGTCATTATCTGTAGGCTGCAACTGTGTCCACACTTCTTCAGGAAACTGTCTTCTCTTTCTCTTCAGCCTTTAGCACTTTGTCTCTCAACTCTTTCCTTTTCCTTTTCCACTTCCAGTTTTCCCTTCATCCTTGAAAACCTAGATTTAATACCAGACCAAATCTGTAACCATGGACGAGTCATAAAAACTCAGAACTTTGAACATTCAAATCTATTATACCTTTGTTACAGGGTATTAAAACCTTCTATATATGGAACATAATATTATTTTTTCCCTTGCTAGGGTTTTATGGTTTATGGCATCAAGTAGCATGTAGTCTTTTAGCAACTGGCAAGAGGTATGATAGAGAAAATAGTGTTTAACTTAGCTTAAAGAACTCAACTTAAAGAGCTTGATCCAGTGAAGGCAATAGAACCTGTGTCTTCCCAAAGATTAGAGGATGACAAGTTGGGTAAAAGTGGGCAAAGAGAATTCCTTCTGATGTCACTCTTTATTCTAATCCTTTGCCTCCACAAAATGGGGATATCCTTCTTCAATGGCTTAAAAAGCCAAGATTTTTTTGTGTGAGATGACTTCACTTTCACTTTACAAATTGTACATACTGCCGTGAGGAAAAAGTTTTGCAAGAAAGTTAGAAATTGAAGTGCTATTAACAGGAATTTTTACATTTGGTTGTTCAGGATATTTTTCCCTCTTTGAATCCTTAAGGGCTTTTTAGCTCATTTCAGCACTACCCCTCTTCTTCCCTTACCTCCAACCCCCTCATTTGTTCAGATTGTTGTTTGCTGTTTGCTTGGTTTTCAAGTAAGTGCCAGACATTTTAGTAGAGGTCTGCAAAAAAACAACTTTATTTTATTTATATGACTATAAACACCTGTTCCAGATGGACAAGTTACAGGGTTTTTTTGGGATTTAGCTTTTGTGGCACTTTGCCCTGAACAGAGCAGAATATTTCTAAGAGCTGTCTGAGCTGTCTTTTCATCCAGCACACACAAAAAGCCACCACCTGAAGGTAAAACTGAAGTCAACAGGGTCCCACTGGTGTGACTAAAAGCTTCACTTGGCCCAAACTTCCTTCATATTCACAGGGACAGGTTCTGCCTGTGGGTCCATATATGCCAATGTCAATGAAAATAGATGAAGTTGTGCAGGAAAAAAAAAAAGAAGGAAAAAAAATAGACAGACAGAGACATAGCCTAGTTCTCTTGAGAGATTTCAGCTTTATAGAGCAACCTGTGCCTTAGGATTAAAAAGATATAGTATGTAGCATGCAGAGGGATGACTAGGGGGCATGAAACCATCTGCAAATGTTTGAAAGGTGTTTGCATTCCCCTTAGGCATGAAAAAAATTACTTCCTATGTTGCCAGAAAAAAATTTCAAGAAATAGTGGGTCAAAGTTAAAAAAGGGAAACTTAAAATAAATTTCAGGGAGCTGTTGCTGGTAGTGACACTATCTGTATAATTTTTAAAGCAGGCAGTAGGCAATGCAATACTTAAATCTTTTGCCTCTTGTCACCGGCTGTCACCTGACTTTTTATAATATCTGGGAAGAGAGTGAGTCAGGAACCTCAGAAGAAAGGATTTGGGGTTCCGTTTTCCTGAGAATGGTCTAATGTGAAATGAGCATCCAAGAAACCCTGAACAAAGCTCCAAGTCTCCTTTATTTGATGTCCTTTATCCTCACTCTTGCGTTCTTGACTGCTCAAGAAATGATAGTCATCAAGACCAGAAGGGTTTTGGACATACTGGGAGAGGTCAACTAAAGAAACTCTTTGCATATTAAGGATGAAAGTACAATAAATTGATACATAGAAAGCAAGGGACAGAGAAGAAAAGCCTGCAGGTGAAACTAAAACTGCCAAAAGCCACAAGACAGTGGTGGAGGCCCAAGTGGTCACACTGAAGGTATTCTCTATGGGTGTCAGAAAACCAGTTGTGTGTGTGGATGGTAAAGGCAGCTCATGGCTTGAGGGACATGAATGACGAAGGTGTACAGTCAAAAAGTAAATAAATGAACAAGATCAAAAGCAAAATAAGTTAGCAAGATCAAACCATACTCCAGAAATCACAGGACAGAATTTCCCCGCTCAGATAAGCAGATTGCCAGAGCTGTGCTACTGACTGCATTGGTTTGATAGCAAAAGCCAAGAGATTCCAAAAGACACAAAAAAAAAAAAAAAAAAAAAAAAAGAACCCAAACCCAAATCAAACCAAAAAAAATATACCCAACCCCAAACACATTAACAAAACAAACAACCCCACAAAACAACAAGCCAAAACTCCCATGTTACTGGAAAACTACATTTGCAGTAATCATAAACAACAGCTTTATGGAGCCAGAAACCCAGATGACAGTAAGCATTCCCATGTGCTTTCAGGACCTGCTTCAAAATAAGACTATACAAAAAAAAATCAATAAGTAATAAAAATAAATCAAACAAAGTAAAGAAGGAAAAAAAGGAGAAAATCTGCAACAGTCATAGTTACTTTTAAAGAGGAAATACAAAAAAGGGGAGTTCATTGTAAAAACATCAGCAGTGTGTAACAACATAAATTGTTTGACAGTGGCACTATGGAGTATTTAAAAACAATATAGTAGAAGTCCAAGATAAACAAACAAACAAAAAAATCTAACTCCAAAAGGATCAGGAAAAAAAAATCTGCAAAGATAAACAGTAGGGAGTTTATTAGAAATAAAAATCCTTCTGAAAATTGGATTTGTATCTACTTAAGAAAAATAGAAAAGTATATAAGCCTTGAGAAGCTGAATATACAAGTGTAGTAAGACAGACAGAAAAGATTTTGAAGAACAGCTTGTTAAAGGCAGAGAAGCTAACCATAGGACATGTCAGAAGTGGAAGGTTTACCAGTGATCACCAGTGGGTGACCAATGTGCATCAAATACCACTCAGGAAGCAGAAGGTCAGAAAAATTGTATGGGAAATAAGCCTAAAGCACTCTCCCAGACTGGACAATGACAGATATTTCAGTGAAAAAAAAAAATTGAAAATTAAGTTTGCTAAGGTCTTCAATGTGAGCTTTCTCAACTAATAGCAGTTCTATCTTATCCCTAATTTTTTCGCACAGCAGAGAAACAGGAGGTGGCAAGTCTAATAGAAGTCTTTACCAAGGGTTTCAGAGTGATCAAGTGAACAACTGGTGAGTACCAAGTATTCTGGAGTTTTGGAAAAACTAAAAAGAAAACAAAAATCGTGACAGCAATAAATACATCATGCCTGGGAAATGTCAACATAATTCCTGTGTAGAAAAACTGTGTTTCAGACGGAGTTCTTTGTGGATGCCTGAAAGAATGTGGAAAACAATGACCCAATCTGTGCAGCACTCCTTGATTTCCAAAAACCAGTGGCATGATCCTGCACAAAAGCCTCTTAGAGAAACTGAGCTGTCTGGGTAAGAGGGGAGATCCTCTTAGGAGTTAATATCAAACATAAGACAGGAAACAAAACGATAGGAATAAATTAGTCCTCACAATGGAGAAAGATTACTAGAAAACCTGTGCTATTCAGCATGTTAAAAAATGATCTGGAAAAGGAGGTAAATAAAGAGGTAAAAAAGGCTGGGGACATACAAAATTATGCAGGATACTTAAATCTAATGCTGACTGTGAGGACTTGCAGAAGGAGCTCATGCCACTGAGTGAATAGGCAATAAAATGGAAGATGAAATTCGATGTTCATAAGGGCGCATAGGAAAAAATACCCCTAACTATACATACACAATGATGGGCTGTAAATAAGCCATTACCACACAGGAAAGAGATCTTAGAGTTACTGTGGATAGTTCTCTGAAAACATCAACTGAGTTCTCAGCAGCAGTCAAAAATGCAATAGAATGGTAGGAATTATTGGGAAAAGAAAAGAGAACAAAACAGAAATCATTTTTATGTTTTTATGTAAATGCATGCTGTGCTTGCATCTAGAATGCTGTGCACAGTTTCAGCCACCCAACTAAAAAAGATTACATCAGGGCTTGAAAAGATGGAGAAAAAGGCAAAAAAAGGCAATTACAAGTATGGTCTGTCTCTTCCATAGAACAGACTGAGCTGACTCAGATGTGGGTAAGAAATGAGACAGTTATCTAGTGAATGAACAGGGTTACATGCAAATGACAGAGGTACCAGTGAAATGATTAAGCAACAAGTTTAAGCAAAAAAATTGGTTTTTTCTACATGGCATGGAAATAAATATCGGCCTCTTTGTCACAAGATGAGGTTGAGAAGCAAGTGATATAAATATATATCTATATTTTTATATAGATTTGAAAAATTAAGTCCCATGGTCTGAAAGAAAACTTCACTTTGGAAATCCCCTTGCACATTTGCTGTGCAGCTGGGTGATATATTAGAGAATGAACTCTGCTTCACAGAGGTGTTGAGTTCCTATGGTCATCCCTGAGCAGTCACTATGGAGTAGTGGCGCAAATAGGAAAAACAGCTTAATGGACCATTGATCTGTGTCTGAGTAACTCTTACATTAGAGGAGACAGAAAATGCTTCCCCCAAGACTGGTCTGCAACGTGGTGGTTAAAACACTGTGCTGGAAATTAGAAATTGTGAGCTGAGAACCCATGAAGGAGAGAAAGGTCCAGACTGCAGGTCCCCAGGTACAGGAGCGAACACATCCCTCTGTGCCAGCAGGGACATCCAAAGGACTGAGCACTGTTTGGCCTCCCTTGTGGAGAAGTGGAGGTTAATGACATTCCTAAATCTGGGCCTAACAACTAAACATATAGTAAAGTGGTGCCTTTCCTCCACTGTCCATAAAGGATGTTTACAAGGAACCCACTGAGTCTTAGAAGAGTAGAAACTGCTGAAGAAAAGAAATTCCACATTGCTACCTGGGGTTTGGATACTATCTCTACCAGCAGGCTATCTGGATTTTACCTTTCATTTTTGGGGACAGTGCAATACATGGATAAATGAAACACACCAGAGCAGAGGCCTCCTTCTTTTGATTTAACCCAGGCATCAGAAGAAGGCTGTTATCCTACATGTAACTCAGCTGACAGAACAACATGCATCTCCCTGCCCTTTTCTTTAACAGCAGAGCAGAGGACTGTCAGGAGGCAGTTTTTCCTGGATCTGAATACAATTATGTTGTGTTTCCAGACCCCTTCTCTCCTTGCCTCCCTGCCCTATTCCTGCCCCATCCGACTCCCTGCTTCCAACTTAACCTTCCTCAATATAGGGAAAATTGTGCCCTCCTATACTAGTTCAGCCAACTCCTCACCCTCCAGATCTTAAGAGAGGGAAAAAAGCCAACTTGGACAAAACAAAACAAAATAAATCATAATCATCATCATCATAAAAAGAGAGAGAAAGCTAAACAGGCTATACCTTTTTCACAATGTTGGAGCATGAGAAGAATCAGCATCAAAATCACAGGAGGCCACATTAACAAGAACAGAGTTTTATCATCATATCTCTGACTCTTTACATTTAAACAGATCAGAATTTTTCTTTGCACAAAATCCTGTCTCCAACCCCAGCAGCAGCATGATCAGAAAGATGTAGATGTGCATTGGCTGAACCTTCCCTTTTAAGATTTCATCTATTCTTCTTAACCTGTTGGACCTCCTGCCAAAACTGTACATGAAGCTGAACCAAAGACAAAATCTGCATACAATTTCCCTGCAAAGCTGGCAGGGAAAGTCTCAGGATACAAATAAGCAGAGTTAAAAAAACCAACACAAACAAAAAGAGTGTGGATTTGCCTTTGTGTGCTCCTGAAAGGCTGCATGCGGGCTCAGCTACTGTTTTGCAAGAATAGCTTTCATATACAATGTAAGATCAGAGATCACCGGGGATAAGTAACGTCTCATTACATTTTCAATACCATGATCCCTTTGAGACACTACCTTTTAGTGTCTTGAATAGCCCCAGTGTTTAAGTTCAACAGTGTTGCCTGGTAGGCCACTTCACAAGTTTATGTTCTTTTGAATAAAAAAGTGTTTCCTTATATCTCCTCCAAATGTTGGGGTTTTTTTCCTTTTTAATTTCCATTTTTACTTCTTTTGCTTTGTTATCTGTGCATGACTGAAAATATTAATTTGGCTTGACACGGTCTGTTCCATTTAGACTTTTAACTTCCTTCTCACTCTCCCTAATTCTAGACTGCTGTAGGTTTATGGGTTTATTTTATCTTGAATTTATATCTTAGTTCATTTGTTAGTAGTATTAGAATTAGTATTAGAATTAGTTTCTGTAGCCTTGTTTTGAAGTATTAAAAAATTCTTGTACTACAGTGACCAAACCCACAAAGTAATAGTTCAGCAGCAAGCACAACTAGAATCATATTCCACTCCAGTATTTTCTCTTTTCCTATACTGTTCCTCTCCCTTCATGAAGCTGGAAACAAGCCTGTTTCCTATGGATGTAATTTAAAAACAAATAAAACTTTTATGTTGGGAAATACAGTTTTGCACAGTTATGCAAAAAAATAAAAAGTCTAACATCTAGGAAAGTACATTTATATTATGGTTTTATAATCACATCCTACACCTATGTGGTGCTTCGGAGTTAATAAAGACCATAAAAAGTGCATAATGGCTTATTTTCTATTCTGTCGAGGCCAATAATTGATGAGGTGCCACACTCTAATAGTGGTCTCGGGAGCAGGGAGCAGCACACTGATCTCCTGCTCCATCTTCTACCTGTACTCTTGGCAGCCCCAGGCACTGTGGGGAGCCCCCAGTGCAGCCCCACTCCTGCAGTAGCTGTGGTTCTGCCACAATCCACCACCCCCCTACAAAGAGTCCTCTCCTTCCTCCACCCCTGCAGCTACAGAGATGACAAATCGGGCTTAGTCACAGCCAGGGAACGTGGACATTAGAGTCGTAGCCTTGTCTTTGAGCAGAGCTGTGGGACATCTACAGCCTAATTGTGCTGAGGTCTTTAAAAGTCACCTCTGCTGGGATATGTTCTGACGTTAAAAAAACCTCCTGTGCTTTAATCACTGCTTACAACACTAATGTTAATCACATTTTGTTGCCTTCCTCTCCCTTATCTCTCTGCTCTATCCATCTTGTTCCTCAACTCACAGATAAAATCATAAGGTCTTTTTGGGAAGGTGTCACACTGCCTAGAGTTACACATCCCCAGATCCTTGATTTGGATCATTGGTCAATAAGAGTGTGTGAATGATGTGAGCAATCATCAGAGCTAGATAGAGTTAAGGGAAAATGTTTCTCCCTTACACCAGAAAAGTGGCTGGGCAGTAGTTTGGATGAATTAATCATAAAAAAATGCAGTTTTGGACTATACTGAAACTAAAGATTAATTTAGCAAATGGTTTCAACTCAACTGAAAACTGGCACTGTTTTCTGAAAATGTTAATATGATTCATTTTAATGTTCTCTAAATGCTTTGCTTTCTCAGGCCAGATTAGCCATAGGCTTTAGATGGTTTCCACAAGGCCAGTCAGAACTGGATAAAGAAGTTTTTATATGCTCTCCTATACTATTAAGGCTCTCCTATACGATTTAAGCTGCCTCCCAAGCTGAATCAATGAGCTTTCCCATTTACCACCTTCATGATTAAATGCAAGTCAAAACTGAGGTAGAGATTTTCCCTATCTCTCCAATTCTATTTACTGTAAAGTATTTATTTAACAAAGCAAGGAATGGAGCAATTCTCCCTTTCTCCCTTTCACTGTTCCTTTTTCCACACAGTCAATTCAGGTCAATGCAAATGTATTGTTTTGGTTTGGTTTAAGCACTGAACTAAAATGCAGCCCTTGCTTCATTGTAGAACACTAGCTGTGCTTTAAGGGAGTAATATATCCCCCTCAAAATTAGAACCACATCCCAAAAAGTCATTAATCCACAGGTTTTACATATATATAAGTATATATATATACAGATTCAGAACAGGTGTGAGATAGTGATATTATAGCTGGTAGGTCAAATGGAATGGATGAGTTTTTAATCAATATTTTGAATGGAGACAGAGCATTAATAATAAGGAAACTGATTCTCTGTTGAAGTTGTATAAAATTCAATGTTTCTACAGCTTTCTAAACCCTTTTACTCCACTGACAACCACTTAAAAAGCAAAAGAAAAAAAAAGTTGTATTTTGACTTTAAAAAAATCTCCAATCCTTGCTTGTAATATGTTTCATAATTTGTTTGCTGCATTACATGACAGTTGCATGTTCCAACGAAATTGCAGTTACACAGTAGGTCTCATCTCTTCTCCAAAAGCCCTGTAAACACAATACATTTCAGAAATGGTTTGCCTCTAGAGGGTCAGAGTCAGAAAGATGATTCTGTCAATGGAGTAAGTGTGAAGCTGCATTTGACCTTAATCTCAGGGCATTAAAATGCATTTTTATTCTTCTTTTTTAAAGTGGTACATGTGAATAATTTAAAAAAAAAAAAAAAAGGAAAGAATTTAAGTCTGGCTTCCAAGAAGAGGTTTTTCCTCATTGGTGAGTTAAATTTATCAACTAACTGCACTAGCTGGAGAGAAAAAATCATGGTTTTAAGTGCTCTTTTACTTTTGAACCTGAGACACCAGCCTTCCAGCTAAATACAGGTAGAGAAGAAATGTTTTGAGTTTTGCTTTATTTTATTAACCAATTAAAACCATTGAGAGAAAAACAGTTGATAACTGTGGAGCAGAAAAAGGAGACATAATAGCTACTGAACATTGTATATTCAGAACAGTGGTTCCTGAGCTTGTACTATGCTTGAAGGTTTCTCCTCACAAACAATATTACCTTTCTTACAAAACATTACTTGGTTATAGCTTTAAATCATCATATCTACAATAACATTGTTTTTTTAAGCAAGCAAATGAATGAGGTCCATGGATCTGCACAGCAGGCTCAGTAGAAAATATTTCCCCAAGCATCCATCTGTGCAGTGAAGGAGGCATTTCACAAGTGAGGTGATTTAGCATTTCCAAACTTCCTATAGAAAGAGCTCTAGACGGGCTTTCCAAGCCCTTCTAGAAAACTCTAGAAATTTAATGAAGACCCTTATCATTAGGTACTTTGTAAAGTATATATTGATAATTATATCCTTCCTACAAAGTTCTAGAAAGAGCTGAAATAATATCTTCTTTTCACTCCAACACATAAAGGTCTGATTTTCCCACTGAAAGAATGTAGAGTTTGACTTTTCAGATGAAGTTCCCCCTGGAATTCAAAATGGTTTTGATGGTGCTTGTGATTCTGGTTTTCAGGAACTTCTGTAATCATCTCCTATCACATAGGGGGCCAGGAGTACTCTCAGCACCACCTCTTGAAACTGTTTCACGTGGAATGGTAGAACCTGGGATTCCCTAGACCAACATAAAGAGAAGGTGACTCTACATCCCAACATGGGAATCATTTTCTGGGACATATGCATAATTTTCTGCCTATTCTTCATTAACATATAAATATTTTTATGTAGATAGGGACAATTGTGTAAAAAAAATGGTCTTCCCTGTCACTGGAATTAGAAAGCTGGAGTCTTACAGTCCATGAAAAGAGGTGGTCTCTCTGCTCCATCAACTGTTTTCATGGCACACTAAGCCCAAACCTCAGTATTAGCATGTAGATGGAGATACCTGTGAACTGAATAGTTGGACTCATGCCAACATCTCATTTTACATAAGCCACTGAGCTGTACTCTCATTTTAACGTGTTCAGTCGCAACTGATGGCCCCGAGGGAAAACACTTCAATCCCATTAGCTATCCAAGTCCCAGTGGAAACCACTATCTTTGAAGAAATTACTTCATCTTACCTCAGCTCTGTAACTCCTACAGCATCTTTAGATCCCACTACTATCTTGTTACCAAAATTCAGTGAGTAACAGTAATGTCAAGACAATGACTGATATCAATGATTTTTCCAAACTAAATGTGCTTATTCTTAGTCTCCTGCTGGGGATAACTCACTTGTTCTTCCTCTGCTTCCTCATTTTCCCCATCCCAATTAAATAACCAACCTGGTGCAAAAAGCAATTTTGATTTTTTTTCCCACTGACTAAATGAAAATGGGTTTAATTAGAGCATCCAGTACATGCCATAAACAGGGCAGGCACATCTGAGACAGCTGCAGCAATAGCTCCATGTATTAATATCTCAAAATTCTCTAAGAGTGGGCAAATACACTGCCCTTCACTACAACAATTATTATTTAATAGCTTACTTTATCAAATGCCATGTCAGGGTGAATGGGAAAATATATTGTATTGTGAGGGATTAGGGTTTGTCAGTTACCTAAGCAGACTTAAATCCCGCAATTCAGCTGAAGAAACAATTCACATGGCCCTTCTTCAGAGTTTGAAAGGAAGCCATTACAGGAATTGGAATATTCCCTTGAATTCACATCCCAGCACACATCTCAGCATGTTTTGCAAGTAACATTATCTCTACTTTAAATAGGGGGAAACAGCATCTATAAAAAATTGCAGAAAAGCAGAGCTTCTCAAACTGCTGACAGCTCAAGCCAAAGAAGCACTCATGATGGGGTTGCCTTACTTGAAGCACCACGCACTGCAGCTATGCAGATTTCAGGTGCAAGCTCTGGACAAAGACAGCTTGAGTTTTTCTACTCTGTTTTCCTTAGCAGTAGCAGACTCTGGTTGGCTTATGCACAACCAGCTCACACAGGTGTGGCTCCATCTACCAGGTAACCATGCCAGCTGCACTGGAGGGCAACCACAACCTCAAGGGAGATATCACACCTGAACCCAAAACTTCTGAATCCCAAGCAATTACTGAATGCTTCTGAATTCTGAACAAAAACCTGAGTTTCTTCTGGGCTCAGAATAAACTCTGCTGGCTCTAAAACCTTGGTTTCTTCTCATGACATGGCTGTGAAAAGATGATGCTGGTTGGCTCCACTGCCTCCAGGGATGGATGGGGGTGATTAACATGAAGGAGAGGGTACCCACAAAACAGGCAACAGCTGCAGAGACACGAGCTCAGCATGGAGCAGGCATGGGAGGGGAAATGTACTTAAACTAAACTGCTGAATCTTCTGAGAGCTGTTTCTTCTTTTCCTGAAACTGCCACCACTGCTGAGCAAATTCATCAGCTGAGTGACTAATGGGAGACACCCTGAGAGGCAGAGGTACAACAGCCAAAACTGCTTCCCATAAAGCCCTATTCAGTGCCTGTTTATCTCATTTATTACCGCATAAAATATCCTTCATGGGAAAGTGACTGACAATTATACTTTCTCCATATATCTTTGCACTCTACGTTGTCTTGACAAAAATAGGTAGCTTCTGTCCTCAGCCCCTTTCCTTCAAAACCATCTCCTTTTTTTTGTCAATTACTTAGTGAAAGAAAATGTCATTCTCCTGAATTTTTCATATCACTCTTTCTAAGGGAGTCACTTCTGATTTTTTTCATGCAAATCCAAAATACAGCCCCATATGAGCTACTATGAAGAAAATTAACTCTATCCCATCCCATACCAGAACGCATTGGAAGTGATGTCAGCATCAGCTGGAGAATAAATCCACAGCCAGAAATTTCAGTTCCCAGAAAATATGGGAGAAGCAGAAGGAGCAGATGAGAGAGTGAAGTGCCTCCTGTTGCCATAGAAATCAGGTAACGAGTGACCTCATCTCCTGATTTTGCTCCCAGAGCAGGGAGCCACAGTTTTCAGGCCTGTGAAGGGAGGACTTGGCCAGTCCATCACAATGCAGCCAGTAAAACTGGCTTAATGGTGCCTTCTGTTACTTGAAGTTTTAAACCTCTGAGAGGGCACAGCGAGCAGACAGGTATTTTGTTCTCAGGATGGGAAACACGCACGTGTTTGCTGTCTTACAATATCTTTCCCTTTTCTTTCTGTTGCTGCTTGTGACCTTCTGTATTTCTACTGTGCTCCCGGTTTTGAACTTAGATTTCCAATGGCTTTTTGCCTCTCTCTGATCTCCTCGTTTTAGAGTCTATCTTATCTACAACACTTGGTTTTCTACATTTTATTTTGCCTTTTTGGTGAGAACAGGAGGTAAGGCAATGTACTAGACAAATCACTGCACTGAGGTTTGAAAGACTATCATTAACTCTGGCTCAGGTCCTGAACAACAGTAAGTTATTTCATCTCCCTGAGGTCTCCTTGTCTGTTCAGCTGGGACTGTCAGCTGCACAGAGCAGGGACACACATCTGCTGCCTGTGTCTGTAGCATCAGTAGGAAAAAGGTCTCAATTGCACTTACTGACTGTAGGCACCATGCAATCAAATCAGACATGCCATTAAATGACACCCAAAGAAGACATGTTCCTATGTGTTAGCTAATTATTTCTTCAGAAAAAGCACACTTTTTGAACCTCAAGGAATACTGTGCTTTCTGTAGGGTTGCAACATGGCCCCTAAAAATCTTCTTCTCTATTTGCTTTTTTCCTTTGACCTTGTCTGCATCTCACCAGAAACTTAGGGTTGTGCTTATGGAGAAACTCAGATAGGAACCCAATCTAATAGACCATGAATGCAACCTTCAAAAGCACAAGCTCAAAAATTCATATTAACCTGAAATAAAAGCACTCCTCATTGCAAATACCTACAAGCAGTTCTGAGTGCTTTTTTTGGGGTGTGATATTTTGCAGGTGGCCTCTGAGAGAGAGCTAATAGCAGCTATTGAAGCCACAACTGTGATTACCCTGGCAGGACACAGGAACTTGTAGCACTTCATACAGCCGGGTTGTTAGCCAGGACTTTTATTCACATGGGTTCCAGTCAGTTCTGGCTGCAAGCAGGGCCTGTGTGCTTCCTCCTGCAAAACACAGTGTTAATAAATTTCCAGTCCCCTGGTAATACAGAGGGAGTTCATGGGCTGGTCCCTGGTGAGTTAATATGAGAGTACATTAGTTTCAAGAAACAAAATGGTGGACAACTTGGAATTTGAGAAAGAAAAAAAAACAAGCTAAAATAAAACTTCCAATTAAATTATGCAAATGTGAAAGGAAGTTAAATATTTAGGTTTTTAAGGATATCTTCAAAATACTTCCCCAGAGAATGGTAGAATCTGTACTAAAGGGCCTAGCAAATATATTAATTTAACAGAAGATTTCTTGGATTGAGTGCAACACACATTTAAATGGGCTGTGACAAGTAATCCAGGAGTTTCAGTGTACCATATGACTTTTTTTTTTTTTTTTTATTACTACTGACATGTCAACAGATTTGGGGAAAACATTTTTTTTAGTAAGCACAGCTGCTATCAATTTGGATAATGATAGTCCATCACCATTTTTTGTCTGTACAAACAAAGGGAGTGGATGCTCATGCAAAACAGTGAGTCTGTATAATTCCCATTCATAAACCATTTGCAGACTGCACAGGGTCAAGACAAAATTATTATTTCAGTCGCTGGCCTCAGCAGTGCAGACACAGAAATAGAATATTTTTCTGGTCTTGGTAAATTTAATTTCTGTGAACTCTGTCCCCATGATATCATATACAAATAATAAATAGACACCCCCAGAGTTCCTCTCACAGTAACACCATATCCTGCCAGAATAGCCATTCACTCTATATTTCCACTGCTCTACTTTTTACATCACTCTATTTCTGACTTTCTTGGTCTGTCTGCCCAAGATCAATGATGTTCCTGCACAATTGTTGCTAGTGGCTGCTCACTAAAAATGTAGCTGGATAAGCTAATTTTCTTTCTTTCCTTCTTCATTATTCTGCAGTGAAGATTTAAGTGTAAGATTCTTCATCTATCTCTATACCTGTAGGTAGTAAATTATGAGACTAATGGCAAGAAAATGTGAATATTTATGATACTTCCTCATTAGTACAAAACTTGGACTGGATTTCCCATGGCTCAATTGAATTACTTAAGCCTTAGTTTAAAAGGCAATTGTTTATTTATGCAATTGCCTTGTGGAACATCTGACTAGTTGAAACTCTCATAGATGAAAATATTTGCAAGAAATATTGTTTTCCTCCTCTTTCTTTCCACATGTAGAAAACCCTCAACAATGATGTTACCTGAGGATAAGGGCTTGGTCTCTTATGTTTGATTACAAGCAATTAATTTTTATCTGTATTTTGTACAAAATCTATCCAAGATTTGTATGAGAATAAATTCCCAATCTTTCAGCAGTTGGATTAACTCCCTTTGACCTTCCTGCTACACCTTCCAAGAGGAGACAGTAGGTGGAGGAAAATCTCTCCTCTTTCAAACTCCAATTTTTCAAAATTTAGTTAAAAAAAAAAAATCATACCAAACATGCAAAAAATTGAATGTAATTTG
The DNA here is from genome assembly GCF_017639235.1 of Corvus kubaryi. Taxonomy (NCBI): domain Eukaryota; kingdom Metazoa; phylum Chordata; class Aves; order Passeriformes; family Corvidae; genus Corvus; species Corvus kubaryi. Next base: position 5,987,061 of record NW_024581116.1, on the reverse strand, counting down.
AGTGGGAAAAAAGAGAAATTCAACTTAATCCACTATGTAAGTCAGACCTCTCAGGTCTTTTTCCTAAACCAAAATGTTTCTTCCCAATCACTTTTTTTTCCTTAGAGTGCTTCTTTCCACAGAAGTCATAGGTGACCTATCTGACAAACACCTATTTTTAACCATTTTAACTGAGCTCAGTATGTTTATCAAACAGACCCAGGAGAGAAATCTCCGATGTATCCTTCCTGCACGGGAAAAGTAGACTACAACGTTTAAAATACTGCCACTTAATGTAATGAAACATAATTCAGCCTACAACAAGTGTCTAGGGACACAAATATACAGAAGTGGAAGAGAACTCTCAAGTTTTGAAACATCTTCCTGTTCAGGTGACCATGTCATAGAATCTCATTAAGAATGTAATAAATTCCATTAAGAAATTATTTTGCATTTTTCTTCTCATTGCTCCTCTGGGAAGGCTACTTCAGAACTTCACATCTCTGGTGGTTAAAATCTATCTGTTAATATCTAGATTAAATTTATCTAGGCCCTATGAGAACTTATTTGTCTTTTAAGCAACTTTGGGCTTCAATTTCAGTTTCTTTTAAGTGTAGATGTAACCTTTATTTTGATCAACTATAGAACTGAGTAAAATTCCAGATGGAGAGTCCTTATCACAATTTCTGATGTCAATAAACTTCTCTGAAATATTTTGAAATGTTTTTCCTTATCCATAGAATTAATAAATTTAATGTTTTAATGTATTTATCACACATTCATGGTCATTCAGTTATTCTAAAATAATTTTGTGCTCTCAGGATCTTCCTGTCGTTTCCTGGTTCTTGCTGATGGGCCCCTCATTTTGCCAAAAAAACATTCTTGATACAATTTCCAGTAGACTTATAACTTTAATATACATTGTACATTTATCATCAGGCCAAATTGTCTCAAGATCAGACGGCTGTTTCTGAGAGATTTTTATCTTCCTCAGTGCTACAGCATCTCTCTTTGGTCACATCCTGGGGTGACTCTATGATACCCTATTCCCTATCATCTCCCCTATGAGTTCTGTGCCTTTAAAGCTAGGTCCGGGAGAGGGGGGTGAAGGTGGTGGAATTCCTTCGGCGGCTGTGTTCAAAAACACAGAGAACTCGCTCCCCCTTCTCCCCCAGCTCTCTGCTCTCTGCAGCAGGGAAGAGAGTTGCATTCTCTTGCTTTTTAGGTAGCTTCTTGTTTGCTAGCTGAAGCACGGAGTTTTCTTGGGACTTCGGCTTCTTCTTCTCTTCTGGAGCTGTTCAGCACCACCAGAACATCACCAGGAGGCCCCACACTGCATCCTGAGGGGCCCACCCCGCACCATGGCTCCAGAGAGAGCAGAGACATCACCTACAGAAAGGACTCTGAATCTACCAGGTTTTTCTCCACAGCGAGAGGTTTTATTATTTAACATAATTCATTCTTTTTTTGGTGCCTGCATGCCCCCTGCTTGTTAAATAAATAGGGTTTTTTTCACTTTCCTCCAAGGAATTTCTTTCCAAACCTCGTGGGGGAGGGACTACTGAAATCTGCCTTCTCTCAGAGGACATTTCCTCCTAATTTGTCTCAAACTGGGACAAATAATTTTTGGTGCCCAGCACATGGCTGGGGAAAGTGAAAAAAAAACGCTGATAATTACATTGTGCTTTTAATTACTTTGTATTGGGGTAAAGCAGTCAGTAGTCACCATGTGATCTGAGGTAATAATGTCTCTCTGGCCCCTAGGCCTGTTTGCCTATCCACAAATAGCACCAATTTGTCCCTGGCATGTAACTTTTACAGAGCAGGGTTACGAATCAGGCTTGCTATACTGATGTGCTTGGTGATAATGATTTATAGAAGGTTAACACAGGTACCGGGAGCTGTTGAAAATGTATATGGCCTGTTGTTTCTCCGTCCTAGTTTCGGTAGCCTGATTTGGGGGTTTATTAGTAATTACATTCAATCTGTTAGAAGAGAAGCAGGGCATGAAGTTTCCCAGCCTTTCATTGCCTTCTTCCCCTTTAAATCTGGTATGTCACCTGTTGAGAAAGTTCTGCTTCCCCTGGATGTTAGAGAGACCATTTTCCTGGTGTGTTATCTTGTAGGTTTACTCTATATGGTTTGCAGCTTGTCTAGAATCAGGGCTGAGATGTACAGAGGGGCTGATGAGACACGTGACCCAGGTGTGGAAAATCCTGAGTGGTGTGGGGAATGGGAGGATATGGGCCAAACCCTGAAGAAATTCTCTGACCCAATAGCTTGGAATTTCCCCCCTGAACAAATTCAGAACCCAGCTGAGATGGGGAAATATTTAAAAGAGAAGTGCAAGGACAACTCTAATGAGAAAAAGCTCATTGCAATATGCTGGGCCTTGGCATATGCCTATTGCACACTGCTAGGTACTGTAGGGCAGCAGATAAAGGCAGAGGGGCAGGAAGATAAATCAGCAGACACCCCAGTCACTCAGGCTGCAGCCAAACCAGACGGAGAGCCTAAGTCATTGACAGTTGCTCATGTCACAAGAAGAAAACACAAAACCAAAACCGATCGCTCAGTGAAAGATGATGACGATGCGGGGGAAGGACCCTCAAAGCCAGCAACTGACTCAGAACCAGAATTTGTTATTGAGTCCCTGCCCATGAAAGACCTTCACAGCCTAAGAAAGGATTACACCCGATGGTCTGATGAATCTATATTAAGTTGGATGGTCCATATTTGCAACGCTGCAGGCAATACCACAATTCTGGATGGTACTGAAGCGAGGCATTTGGGATCCCTGTCACATGATCCAGCTATCGACCAAGGGATGGTAAGGGGGCCTGAACCTCTCAGTCTTTGGATGTGGCTCTTGAGAAGTGTGGGGGAAAGATACCTGTGCCAAGATGATCTCTATATGCAGCAAACCCCATAGAAGACCATAGAACAAGGAACAGTTGAGAAAACTGGCGATGGTAGAGATTGTCTTCCCAGATGACCCAACAATTAGGAATCCAGACAGTGTAAGATGTATACCAGTGATGTGGCAAAAACTCGTATGACTTGGGCCACAAGAATATGCTTCTGCTTTAGCAATAATGAAGCAGGATGACAGGGATGAGACCGTGCATGATATGGTGAAAAAGCTCCGGGCATATGCAGATGCCGTGCATGGCCCAACACATGCAAGAATTGCAGCTGTGGAAACACGTCTGTCACAGCACATGCAGAAAATGGAAGTAGGAGGGAGGAGAATCACCAGGAACTCAAGAAGAAGGTTAAAGAGAACTTTCTCCAAATCATGTTGGTACAGACCAGGGGTTCTGTTGCCAGATGCAGATGTTCCCCAGCTAGAGAGAGAGGATATGCCCCACGAGCTGAGATGTGGTTCTTCCTGTGTGATTGTGGGGAAAACATGAGGAGGTGGGATGGACAACCCACCACTGGTTGTCTGATGCAACAAGTGCGTGAATGGAAGGAGCGCAAGACTCAGAGAGGAAGTTCCACCAGAAAGGAAGCAGCTCCAGTTGCCTGTAGCCAAACTTCCAGGTAAGATGGAAGAGAAGATGACATGTCCAATCCCCTTGAAGGAACCTCTAAAATGTATGCCCAGGGAAGGAAGGATAACCAGGACAGGTCATCAGCCCATTTTTAACAATCTCTGCATCTTTTCACAGTCAACATTAGTTAAAATATTAAATAAAGTGAATCTGAAAACCTGCCCACAATAAATGTCAACAGCAGTTTGTCCTGAGACTACTATGTTCTCCTTCAACACAACCTAAGACCATTTTATTTGAATGCCTCAGAAATTACTCTGATCTCTATTGTTCAGTTTAACTAATAATTTTCAAGCAGTGCTTTTATCGAAACAAATTTTAACTGCCTGCAGGTTCCTTCTGCTTCCTCCCTGGCTACAATGGTAACAGAGAGAGGCTACACAATTACCTCTGGATAGACATCTAATTTCTGGATGGATGAAGTTAAGTGAGATGGAGATAATCCTATTATCTGAAATTCTTTTATCCCATTCAGACAGAGCAGTCAGATTGTGTCCTTGTTGTCTGTGAAAGTATGTGTTGTTCTTATCTGTACAATAAGACCGGTTTATGAAAGTGATTTTGCTATAGAATGAGAAATAGTAAACCTGCTTAATCAGTACCATGTAAAATCCCAGCCATTGGTATCTCAACAAAGGAAATATTCATAATATTAGGATAGGCAACTAAAATTTAGGAAACTATAATGTGTTTTATTAAAGTTATTTTAAATTTACTCATATTTTTTCCATTATATCTATTACAAAATTGTTTTTTGGAAAAATATGGGGAAATGCTTTCTTTGCTTGAACCCATTACCAAAACTACTCTTTTATGCACAAAGTTCATGTATTATTGTTTGTTTTATTTTTTTTTTTATCATTTGGGTAACAATCATATGGTTCAAAAGTGTCAGACAAATTGTTTTTAATACTTTCTTTTAAACCGAACAACTAACATGTATTTTGATATTTTTGTCATTCAATCTATAACTTTACAAAGATCTCTCTTTTTTGCCACAGAGAAAGGGATCTCATACTTTTCAAAAGAGCCTAGAGGAAAATATGCACTGTAGACACTACAGAAACGCTAGAAATTAGGAAATTAGAGACACTAAAATTGCACCAAGTAAAAATAGTTTGCATTTTACGGCCATTTAAAAGTTTTGACAATCAATTCACTGTGAGAACCAAGATATGCATTGCCTATGCCACAAGATCTATCCATTTACATGAACGTAGTCACTGGTAAAGGAAATTTTTTTCACTCTGCTGAGCCCAAAAGTGCACAAAAACAGCAGGAAACCTTTTTCCTTCAAGAGACACTGCATCGTATCTGTACTATACACTCCGTATCTAATGAACCCAGTTATATTATCTAAGTCAAAACCACCAGCTGTGATCCCAGAGTTTAATTTTTTTCATGTATTCTTGTTTTTTGAAGGATTTTTTTTTTTAATGTCTGAAAGAAATAATTGAATAGCAGCTGTTGAATATGATGCACACAAAATAAAATTAATCATGACCTGAAATTCACTTTATTCAAATAAAGGAAAAACTTTGTTTTTTAAAAAATGAGTTAAATTAATTTACGCTGACCTTAAGATTTGCCCAGAAAAACAAGTGCATATCCAGGCACATAAGATTTCATTATGCAAGCAGATAAATGTGGATTTTTAATTTGGGCATGTTCAAGTAAACTGGAGAATCATTGGTTGAGCAAATGGAAAAGGTACAATAAAATGCCAGAAGGAGGTAGTAGGAAGTTTTACATGTGTAGATAAAGAGCAGAATAGAACCTATAAATTGAAAGAAATAAAGGTGAAGATATAAGAAGTCTGATTTATAAAGACCACATGATAAATTTACATGTGTGACCCTTCACACTGCTCCAGGCACAGCTCACCCACAACTTTCTTGGCAGTGCAGTGCAAGACTCATCCTCACTCTTCATTTTACAAGACCAATGTTCTTTATAAACAACTAGATATTTCTAACAGTTGAGTATTTTTTTATCTAGGGCTCCAATACACATATATGCGAGTTGACTAGGCTGTACCACTCAATCCAATGCACACACCTGGACTTGCGCAAATTTTATCCATTGTCTTTTAGTGCCATAGAGAAGTTCAGCTGAAACCATGTTTTACTGAAGGTCTCTACAGCTTGAAAGTTTTTTTATTAAACACTGTTTTTTCCTTCACATTTTTTTTATAGTGGAAATCCCAGGCAGAGAGTCAAATTATGTCCCTGTGACTATCCTCGACACAACAGCTGACTTCAGCACTTCTCCTTCTGTGATATTTGCTCCTGTAGAGCTCCTACAATAAAGTAATATAATCTACTGCAATCAGCAACAGCGAGGTGTTACGTTCCTGTGGCACTTTTTTAAGCAAATATGGAAGATGTGTTTGTAGAGCAGAGAACAGAAAGCTTTCACCGGTTGAAAGCACAGCTAACTTTGTCATCTGCCATAAAGTATGAGATGTGCATCCTTTTGAAACACTGAACAACCAGTTATTCTGTAATAAACATGTTTTCTGATTATTGGCAAAGTCCAGGATTGTCACTTTCTTTAAATTTGTAATGAGAATAAAACAAAAAAGAAAATCAGCAACCAAGCCTAGACTTCCTGCTTAGATGTTATGATATGAAGCCATTGAAATTATGACCACATGTTTTGGGTCTGCATCCTATATGCTGACTTTACCTAACACAGATTTTCATTCTCTTGGAACATCTGTATTAGAAGCTTTTTTTTGGTCATCACATGTTGATATATATATATAATTTGTCTAGGAGGTTTTAGGCTATTTTTGCAAACATATGGGTGTCTTTTAAAATGTCTTTTAAAAGGCCATCTAGTGTTAATATGACTATTAATACAGGGAACAAAGACTCAGTTCTGCAGAGACTGACGTACTAGAACAAACAAAGGGAACATAGAAAACAATAGAATCACTGATTACATATTTAGCCTTGGGAAGGTCAGCAGCATAAAAGCAAAACAACTTTCATTCCAGAAAATGTTTCCAGCATTATTGGCTTTGGATCATGTAGCTATAGGGGTTTTTTGCTATTGATTTTTGTCTCAGTTTAGACTGTGAACTAGGAGTCAGATGGCTGACCTGCTAGGAAAAGCTATAACTGCACTATTCACAGTCCCATTCAGCATCTTTTCCTAGAGATAAAGGTTATTGAATATAGATCTTGTTTTCTACTCCCCTGTGCTGTAAGGCTGCTGCTGACTACCACAGAGTGCTGGGCTGGTAGATTGTTGGCTATTTCTTGGGACAAGTTCCAAATTTAAATGTCTTTTATTAGCCATTTCAATATTTCTTCCTTCCACCTGGCTCTAATGCTTACACCCCAATGTGGTCTTTATGGGCTTTGCAGCACCTAGGGCAATACAGCTTTTCTTTTTGGCAGCTAGTAGGAACTATGGACTCTCTGCCTGCCTTTCCTTCTGCATGTCATATTAGTATAAGCTAGTGTAATTAACTCTAGCTGGCATATGTTTCCAATGTTGTTCAGTTGGCACAGTGAAGGGACTTCCTGAAGAAAAGTGAATTTTTCCATAGTGTTTTCAAGTCCGCCTATGTAAACTTTTAATTGCCTGGAACCTGTATGTTGGAGCAAGGCTCTGACCAACAGGCAAGCAGATCTCACACTGTTCTAACAGATGTAGATGAGCAGAGACTGCCAAGTGAGTATTTGCGTCTATTGTGTTAACTGAAAGAATAATTTTCAGCAGGAAAGGCTATTTACAGTTTAGATGGCTTTAGGTTTAGAACGATTTTATTGCCTTTTAGAAGATTTTTTGGTAAATGTGAGCAAGCACCTCTGTAAACTTTTAGGTGGGAGATGTCTTGGGGTGGAACAGAGCATTATCATGGAAAAATGCCTTGTCCCTTTTAAATGTGCCTTCCCTCTTTTCTCTCTTTTAATTCAGCATCTGAAACTAACCAAGCCAATCTTCTGCATTCCTGCCGAGCTTCATCTGACGAGGTCAGCAGTCTTGTTCTCTGTATTTTTTTTTGCACAACAGGGGTACTCACAATATAGTGCAACACCCTCAGTAAGGGTGATACTACATGGATTCTTGAAAAGAAAAGCATGCGTGCCAATTTGGCTTGAATTCTTTGAACATGTTGCTGGATTGTTAATGCATGGGAAAAGGATGGTCATAGAATCTGTCTGCATTTCACAACTGCTCCTGGTGCCACATGACACTACAGAGTGATTTCTTTACTAAGTCAGAGAGCACATTACAAAGGGTAAATGCACTGAATTGGATTAAAAGCTGCCTTGTAAAAAGGAAATGGTTTGTTCTGGAAAAGAGCGGACAATTCAGGAGGACAAACGTAGTGACAGGGCTGCCGCAGCAAAGGTCTGTATTAATAACACTGATGATGGTGCATATTAATAATAATAGTTTGCACTTCTATAGCACTTTGTTTTTTCAGAGTACTTTACAAGCATCTAATTAATCATTATCTAATTAAGAATTACTTTGAAAGGGGCCGGGGGGCGTGTATGACAATATTTAAAATATGCCTTTGTTTGATAATGGCACAAAATAGTAGGAGGGCAGCAGCCACAAAGGCACAAAGCATACGCATTCAAAGTGTTTTGGATAGATGAGGTTTATGGTCTGATAATTGGCTTATGCAGTTCAGCATAGAGAAGCATAAAGTAATGAGAGAAGGGAGGATCAAAACTATCCACAGAGACTATAGCCTAAAATGAAGCACAATACAAACCAAGAATAGACTTGGACATGATAATGGATAATACAGTAAATCCCTCTCTACAGTGTTTGGCAGAAGCAGAAAAGGCCTTGGGATTTACATTGTATATATAATCACTGTCTTTTTCTGTTAAATAGGGCAGTAATGAGACTACATTAGGAATATTGTGCATTTCTGGTCTCCTTAAGCCAAATTTCCTATTAATTTACCTGTCAACGCAGCTCAATTAAAGCCATCAGAATTACAGAGGCCATAATTTGACCTGATATTGTTAGTGTTGGTCTTACTGCTAAAGAAATTCGGGCCAAATCGAGATGTCATGTAGTTATAGATCAAGCCCATGGGCAGCGAAACAAGTCAGCATCTGCAGAAGCTGATATCAGTGTCCCATTTATCTCCCAACACAGTGAACTGGGATCTGTTTGGAGGGACTAAAGGGGCTCCATCAGTTCACATCACTGTATCAAATAAATGCAGAATTTTCTTCCCTCTGTATGATTATGTTGAGGGGGAAGTGTTAGAAAGGGATATGAGCATACATGGAGTCAGCACAGTATGACAGTTGACTCACAGTTACGTAAATTGATATTCAAAGTCATCTCAAACCAAATGACACTTAAGTTTGGAAGATTAGATGGCTGTCTCCCTCACTTTCATCTCCCCACACCACGTTCACTGAAATCCCTCTGAATATTGCAGGAACATTTGGTATTTGGAGGAGACAGCATATCTAATGAGTATCAGCTGAATCAACTCTACCTATTATAGGAAGGACATTGCTGATAATGAAAACACACAGCAAAGGCCATGCAAAATGATTAAGGGTCTGAGTGCATAAGTTATGAAGGAAGATTGGCTTATAGGAGAAAAAAAGAGGCTATCTTAGAAGTATATATGACTCCGAAGAGATCAGATAGACAGCAGCAAACTGATTAGAATAGTAATTAATTTCTTTATAATACTAAAGTTTTTGTTAAACATGTGTAAGGGAAGTGGCTTTCACAAATGCAGACAATACTTCTTTGCAGAGGTGTTGGTGCAAAAGAAACATGTCTAAAGAAACAGCAATTAAACCCAACACCCAAACATGGAAATATAAAAAGAACAGCAATTAAGCCCAAGCATACTCAGAAGAGAATTCCTCCATGAGATGAGTGTGGTGGCTTGGTTTGATGAAGAAACAAGATCCAGTTTCTGAGCAAAAAATGTGTGATTTGTGCAAGTTTTCCTGTTACACTCTCCAACTGTCTCACACTTACATGGGTTAATTCCCATTTCTAGTCATGTATGCAATTAAAGAATTTATACCCTGGAGAAATAGTGGTGTCAGGTGGCTCTGCCCACAGCAGAAGCATTGTGTAGATGTAATTGCAGCTACCAAGGGACCCTCATATATCTCAAATTCAGTTTTCCCTCAGCAGGTTACAATTACTCTTATCCTAGCTATTTGTACTTCTGCAGGGCATTGGCGGAAATGGAGTCTTAACGTATCAGGTTACTTGCAATAAATGGTTCCAAGCACTCGAAGTCATATTGAGAACCTTGAGCACAAAAGACCACAAGCCCAAAGAACTGGAAAACCTACAGGTAGGGAACAGGGGAGATGAGGGCAGTGCCCAAATCCTCAAGATTAAGTGCTTCCAGCAAGTTTGAAGAAGTATGTCGTGATTCATTAGAGAAGAAGGCAAAAAAAAAATCTTGAAATTACTGTTTTCAGTCTTATGTGACATAAAATTCTCATGTAAAATTCTTAAAAGTCTAGTAATTAATTTGACTCTGAGAACATGAACCTCCACCAAGAAGACAATGCAACCCGACTTGCGGCCTGAGATAATGACAGTTTGATAGGAAAAGCAAAAGCAGCACATGCAAGCAAAGCAAAACAAAACAGGGAATTAATTCACCAGTTCCCATGGGCAGGCAGGTGTTTAGCCATCCCCAGCAGGGCTCCATCACACATAAGAGTGACTTGGAAAGACAAACACCCCTTTGAATGTCCCTCTTCTTCCCCTCAGCTTTATCCCCTGGGCATGGCGCCACATGGTCTGGGATATCCCTTGGGTCAGTTGGGGTCAGCTGTCCTGGCTGTGTCCTCTCCCAGCTTCTTGTCCATCCCCTGACAACTCCTTAGCAGGGCAGCATTAGACACAAAGATCATGATGTTGTGTAAGCACAATTCAGCAATCACTAAAACATTGTTGCATTGTTAGCACAGTTTTAGTCAAAAATGCAAAACATAGAACCATAAGAGCTACTATGAAGAAAATTAATATCCCATCCAAAACCTGTTCATACTTTCACTTTCTGTGACCCACACTTCTCTTAGCTCCTCTTCCTCATTTTCTTTACAAGGTTAGTCAACATTTTTTCCTCAATGAAAAATGAAAACATAGATAAATTTATTTCCTCAATGAAATTTTATTTAGAAAAAATTACAAAATAGTAGAAAAGGAAAAAAAATAACACAAGATGATTCTATTAATATATTTTAATTTGTATATTTAATCTTTAGGAGTATTTAAAAAAAAGAAATCTTAGACTCTGTTAATATAGAGTTAAAACACCTTTTGCAAAACTGGTACAAAGAGGTGAGAGACAAGAAAGAAGAATTAATGAAAAGTCAGCAAGTTTGAATTCTTTACATTCTTCACATTCTTCTTTCATAGCAAATGGGTAGATTAAAGGAAAATTTCATGTAAGCCTTTTAGAAAAAAAAAAACTGCTAATGTCAAGTAAATGAACTTGGGGCTGTCAAAGAAAATTTGATAATATGGTTCCTACATGATTCATTTGTTAATGTGCAAAGTATGAATAGTCTCTGAGCCATGTGTGTGTCCACAAATTTGCACCTGGCATCAAAGAACATCCTGACAGAACAACTTAAAGTTCTCATCTCAAAGAATAAAAATTAAATTAAATTTAAAAAATACATAGCAATTACCACACTGAGAAATTCAGAGAGAGAGAAAAAAAATGCATTAACTTTTCCACTAGACAAGATCTTAGAAAAATATGACAACTCATACTGTCTAGAATGCAGGTAATGTCATTTATCAAATCCAGGTAAAATGATAGTGAAGGCAAGAATTGACTTGCATTTAACTTTATGTTATTTTATTAGTCATCATTCATTTTGTATTGTTATTGGACCATATCAAAAGCAAATTTAGCATTAAAATTGATTTTTGCCCAACACACAAAAAACTAGGGGTTTGTACTGAACATTCCACGTGTGACGTCTAATATTACACAATATGAACTTCCAGAGAACAGCATTTTAATGCATGTAACTGTAAAAGTATCCTTCCTGCTATGGTAGCCATACAGTGACATCAGCATTATATACTGTGTTAAAATATTAAAATACAGACCAACTTTGTGTTGGAAAGGCAGAGGTCTAATATGTTTGTATGCTTAGAATCATACAAACATATAAAGTACTTTCACCTACCAAAAAATCCCTTTCTTCCCCTGCCTTTTTCCTCTTTTTCCCTCTGTATTTTCAGTAAAATAAGTCAAGTTCCAGACAATAAACATCTTAGTTAAAAAAATATGTAGGTCATTAATCTTCAGATTCAGCTAAACAGCTATGGGCTTTCTTAAATTTCCTGGGGGAATTTTTAAAACCTCATATTTGTAAAACCTCAAATTCTAACCCTGTTAGTTTAAGCCAGTCAGTAAAGAAAAGGCATAAATTGTTCAATCCTCCATATCCTATCCCATCTCTCCTGCTTAACTGGCCTGGCAAAACTGGGGAAGGACGGCACAGGTAGTGTCAGAAAGGAAGAAATTGTGGTGTTTTAAATGTTTCAGAAGGGAAAGCACAATGGTGGCTCTCATAGCCAGAAGACAAGTGAAAAAGAAAAGAAAGGTCTTCCTGCAAGAGAGGCTGAGGCTTAGCCTGAGGACGAGGTAAAAACCTTCCCCCCCAAAACAATGGACAAAACAGCCTAAGGTCCAGAGAGACAGAAAATGTACTGAACTCAGAAAGATGGTTGAGAGTGAGGCATTTGTGGTCTGCTGGTGCCAGGAGAAACTTTGTGCCATGTCAACTGCGACACAGCTTTGCTGCACCTTTACTATGACAAAAGAGATGCACGCACAGAAACCAGAATTCACACTGCCTAAACGCTACTTACTGGGGGATCGGGACCGGAGAGCCGAACTGCAACCTTGGTCATCAATTTTGAACAGTAAGGAAAAATTAAGTGAGATGTTACAGTTTATGATCTATTAAGAGTGACATGGTTCAAATATAGAGTAATAGGTTGCTCCTAGTTCATAAAAAAACAATTTTCTCTCTCTCTCTTTTTATATACTAGCATATGGTCTCTTTATTTGTCTTTCATCATTTTCTGTAAATCATTCTTCTTTTAAAGTCGAATAAAAGCACTGATACAAGAACCTAACCTTGTACTGAAGCCTTGCAGCCCAGAATCCATCTTTGAAGAAGCCCTGGATTTATGCATTTGAGTATGATATGTTCTAAGGGGATTTTAATTTGCTTTCATCATGTGATCCTTTTTCACTCTTCACACATATCTTTCATTCCTAGTAACTGCATGGGGGTAAAGAATGAGATACTAGCTTGAGGGAGACAAGAAAGTGTTTTCAGATTATATCTGAAATGTAAAGAAATCAAAATGACAGATACTGAGGCTGTAATGGAGGCCAGGATCTTCAGAGAAGAACATTTCAACATTAGCAGTGGCCAGAATCTGTAAACAAACAGACAAAAAAATCCCCCAGTTACATTTTGGATTTTCTATAATCAACACTTGTTTTCATAATATTCACTGAAATACCTGATTAAGCTGAAATTAAGATGCTCTTTCAGAAGTTTGACTCTGTAACTGTTTTGCGTGGTTGTGTTAGTGTCCCTCTGGCTTTCCACTGAATCCAAACAACTTTGTTCCTTTGTTTATAAAATGTTACATGTGCCAAAAGATGCACTGTTTTGTTCTACTGCGCCAAGTAGCAAATGACAGTGCTCTGGGGAATTCCAAAGAAAAGAAGAACAAGCAAGAAATGCTAATGTGCTTCTACATTGCCTTTCCAGATTAGAGGATCTGCCACAGATATTTTGACTGCTGTTGCACTGTAGATAATTTTGATAGAATTAAAAGAAACTTAAAGAATAATTTGAGTTAGAGAGGATGTCTGGCAATCTTCTGATCCAATCTCCAGTATAAAGCAGGGTGAAATATATATAAAGTATATATATATATATATAATATATATAAATATATATAAGTATAAAATAGGTAGAAGAGCACTTCCACCAGCTGAGTATTGAACCTCTCTGAGGGCCAAGATTTCACAGCATCTCTGGGTATCCTGCACCAATATTTGCCTGCACTTAGGTAAATGTTATTCTCCATAAATAAAATTATCTGTGGTTGCATCTTCCATCCTGTGCTACTTGTCCTTTCACTGCACTCCCCTGAAAGGAGCCTGACTCCATCTTCTCTGCAGGTTGTGGAAGACAGCAATTAGATCCCCATGATCCCCTTCAGATTTCTCTTCCCCAGGTTAAGCAAACCAACCTAATCAGAGTCAGTTCACCTGTCATATTCCACAGTTTCCTAACCATCCTAATCACCCTTCATTAAATACTTTACCATTTATCGTTATCTCTTTGAGTGGGGGCCCAAAATTATCATAATCTTTCCATGTTTCGTGTGGCAAGGTGACAGAAACGTAAGAAATATCTTCCAAATAATGGTGCCTGTACTGGGCACCTTGACTTCTGTCTCAGGAACAGATGTATAGAAATGTAGAGCTCCTGATTCAAGAAAAAGCTAAAGCTAAAATTGCAAATTCAGATATGTTCTTGTTATTGGGGTGAGAGGAAGCAGCTCTCCAGCATCACAGTTTTAGCTGTTCATAACAAAGCTATGCATGGTGAAAAATTCTGTAATTTTTGAGCCAGGAGAGTAGAACAGCACTGTAATTTAAGTTTTAGAAGCTAAATTGAGTAAAGGAGTTAAATATTGCCAAAACTGGACCATTTATATGTAAAGAAATTAAAGATTGCCTAAACTGGACCATTTATATATCTGACCATAGGTGGCATCAACAGAATGAAAGTTAAAACAATCCAGACGCAGAGGTGCAGTTTTGCAGTTCAGCATGTGAGGTACAGAATTCCACTGTTCTGTGAAGTGATCTATAGATAGCTCTTGTTTCTAACAGAGTCCTGCACACCAGGTTTGCCGCGCTAAACAAACAGAGACCTAAATGGGGTAAATAAAATACCAAATAATGCAAACAGTCTATCAAAAATCATCCTGCTGATAAACTTCCCAGAAGATGGAGTTTCTTTTTCATCCGAGTGTCAGTAATTTGTTCAGTAATTTCTCATCACAAAAATGTGCAAGGTCAGTGCCCCACCATTTCTAAAGGGAAAATCCTAAAAAACCACTTGCTTTCAATTTATATCAGTAGCCACATTTCATGGACTCTTGATTTTGGTTATTTTAACCCTAGTGATTACTCTGTAACTTCCAACCACAGCTAAACACACTCCCAGTCAGAAGCTCCACAAATTGGTTTTACCTCAGCAATGTATTCCTGTGGCTTGCTATGTGTGTGCATGTGTGGGCAGAGGGGAGGGCAGGCACTAAAAATTGGACAGTTTTAACACACCATTAAAACATCCAAGCCTGAAGTCACAGTGTTTAACGCTTGGAATGGGATGGTCAAGCAAAATACTATCACTTTTATCTGGAATCTGGGAATAAAGCCAACTCGGATAAAACAGAAAAAAAACCCCAGCCCTGACTACTCTGACAGCTGTGGCAAAGCATATTGATAGCAAATGTTAAGCAGGCCAAAAATTCAAATACTGTGCTGCAAATGGAGCACACTTATCCTGCACACTGACAGTGTGTGCAGGCAGCTGGATGGAGGCAGTGTGTACATGGGTGGTAGGAAGACAATAACCTCAATAACCTCAATAACTGCAATAACCTCTCATTCTCTGGAGGATCACTGCAAGCACATTACTTCAATTCCAGTTTTGATTTGCAAATTTTATTTTATATGGGCATTTGAAAGGAATTCCTAGTCTCCTTAATATGGACAACAAAACCCAAAGGACATTCTTGAAAACCTAGAGGGGATGTTCTGGACTTCTCAATCAACACGTCTCCTGCTACTCTTGTGCGAGACAGAGTTGCATGGCTCAGGCAATTTTGCAGAAAAGGCATTGTATTGGAAGGAGTTCTCTGACATAGACGCTCCTGTATACATTGAAACAACTTCAGAGCTGATGCAGGGTAAACAAAAATTATTGCTGTGTTATCTTGCAATATTATAAGATAGCAATACTGCCAACAAGGCAGTCAACACCAGCCCCAGAGGGAAAAAAAGCTTTGTGACAGTGTGAGGCTGTAAAGAAATTCTTAGATGGTGATTTGGGGAAGAGAGCCTGGGATTCAGATGCTCTGGTCACATGCGGAATGAACAAATTTGAAAGAATAAACTGTATGGGTAATTCAGCTTCAGAGTTCAGCCTATGATAACTCTAGTATTTTGATTAACGCAGCATTTTGAGAGCTCATAATGAGGGAAACTGTCTTCATCAGGAATAAACGGCACATTTGATTTTCTAAGTGTGAAATCCCAAAAGGGACTCAGATAGGCTTTATAGTATTACTTGGGTGAGGAACCTGATATGGGTGTCCTTGGTTTACCTCCAATAGATTTTAGATATACTTGTACTTCACTGACTTAATATATCAGCTCATTCTTTTATTTATTTATAAGCTTGTTTTATACAGAAAGTATGCCAAAACCAGAAGACTAAAAGAATGGTGTAAATCTGTGTTTGGAATTTTCCCCAGATTTATTTTCCCTTAAGGGTTCCATAATGTTATTTCTTTTTTAATTCTAGTCCAGCAAGCATCTTCTTGGGACCAAAACCTGTTAACTTGGAGGTTCCTTTACCTAGTAGGGGGTGTGTAGGCTTGAACATGCCTATTGCAAAGAAATCAATTCATCCAGGCTAGTTATCTGCCAAATTCAGATTAATTACCAGTTTGTTCTAGTTTCTTGCATAGGAGCTTCCATGTCTCCCTGTAGGGAACTATTCCATTTTTTATAGTTTCCATTGTCACATAGATTGCCTGCAAACCAGCCTCATTTCTTTTTCCTTGATTTTGTATTTTGCATTGTTTTCTCCAACAGGATTCACAGCTGTGTCTCTGTTTGAATCTCCTTATGAAATTTCTTACCACATTTCTGGTTTTTCTGTATTTCTATGAAGTTTGTTCTATATCCTCCATGACACTGGCAGTATCAGCTCTGCCTGAACTATCATCCTAAAACTCATAGCTCAGGAGGATCCCAATACCTTCCACCTTCCAACTGAATATACGATGCCATCTATAATTATCTCATTTAATGGGCTTTCTGCCAGTTTTCAGCTGATATGGCAATTTCCTAAGGAAAGAAATTTAAATTAACTTTTTATAGCTATGTACTTGCTGATCTTATTTATTTTGAAATACAATTTTAACCAGAAAAAATGTGTTTGATTCTACTTTGATACTACTGAAGCTTCACCTATTTTATGGGTATATTATGGCTAGGAACAGGAATAAAAAATTACAGGGTGACATTTTAGGAAGCTCTGCTTTGGCCTGCAGTGGGTCTGTTCTGGAGTTGTCTGGAACTGGCTCTGTCCAATATGGGGCAGTCCTTGGTCTCTTCTCACAGAGTCCAGCCTTCCAAGATGAAAAAAGTTGAAACTGGAAAAGTCTGAAGGCTAGCAGAATATTTGAGGGAGCAGAGGAACAACAAAAGTAACTGAGGTACGTCAAAATCTCACTAAGGAAGATTTTATTGCAGCTTTTCAGTACTTAGAGGGGGACTATAAGGTAAATTAGATAAATTTTTAGCAGGACTTGCTGTGACAGGAAAAGGGGTTTAAAATCAGCAGAGTGTAGGTTTATATTACATACAAGGAAGGAGTTTTTTACAATGAGGGTTGTAGAACTCAGGAACAGGGTGCCCAGAGCAGTGGTGATTCTGGGCTGCAAGCCAAGTCCAGCCCACCAGATGTGTAAAATTTCAGAGGAGGCAGCATGACTTAACACCTTCTTAGCCTTTTTGGGATGCTTGCTGTTGGCAGATCCATCTTAATGCCTGAGGTCTTATCATCACTCAACAGTGTGAACAACTCATGGCTGCATTTGCACATCCTGATGAAGCCAAAGTTTATTCACCAAAAAGAAAATCCCTTTTGTGGGTTGTTTGGACAGATCTCATAAGGCAAACAGAAGAACTCAGTTTTAAATTGCCATCTCTGTTTTTTACTTTAAATAATTGAAATTCACCTATTATAT
Source organism: Corvus kubaryi (assembly GCF_017639235.1). Taxonomy (NCBI): domain Eukaryota; kingdom Metazoa; phylum Chordata; class Aves; order Passeriformes; family Corvidae; genus Corvus; species Corvus kubaryi. The sequence goes on along the minus strand of NW_024581116.1, from coordinate 5,969,446 downwards.
CTCCCATTTGGTTTTAGCCCTCAGAGGTAGTACCTCCTGACACACTCATGTTCTGAGCCTGACTTTTCTCATTTATTAATTCCAATTGCCCATTCATTGAAATTTAAGATAATTTGAAGTTTTCTAGGGTATCCTGACTGGCCTCCAGCTGCTAGTTTTGTTTCTGTAGGTCTTGGATGTACTTGATGTTGTGCAGACACCTCATTAAATCTAGAACATTGCAAATGGCACTAGACACACACATTTGGGAACCAAGCTAAGCTTTGAGCATGCTTTTTAGGACGGTTGTTTGAATGATGCAAGTTCACTGCTGAAAGAAGAAGAGAACACTGGAAACAAAATAAATTGCAGTGATGCAATACAATAGTTCCCAAAACACATTTTATGTCTCGCTATGTGTAACTGCATAATACTCTGGGGGTTTGAGTATTCACCCACAAGTTTAACACCTGGGTGCAATCTGTGTGACCCAAGAGAGGTAACTGCAGTGCAGAGGTTCACATTGAACCACCACTGCCTGCATTATCAAAGAGGTGCAGATACACATTATTCTAAGAGATTCCTTTTGGACTTCCTAAATATATATTAAATGAGGCTCATGGTGGCTACTGAAAGCACCTATTGTATAGTCAACAGATTGACTATAGAGGGAGTCTAGGCGGACAATTCTTTGTCCGTGCGTAAAGTTAGGGTGGTGAATATCTTATCTAAAGTCTCTGAAAAATTTAACCTCATCCTCTAAAAGATTTATGCATATACGAGATCCTACAGTTGATTTATTCTAAGAAAAGAGAAACATTCAGTGACTATGGTTTGTTGCTCTCTTGTTTGCTCTGTAATATTCCAAAAGGAGAAGCAAAGTGAGAAAAACAGGACTTGTCTAGCAGTACTTCATGATCTAATTGAAAGCATTCAGGGAAGGAATAGGATAAATATAGCAAAGCCAACAACCAAGGTGAGTTCCCAAGATAAGACTGAAATACAGAAATTTGAGTCCTTGATATTAAGCTCTGAAAGATGCCAAACATACTTCCAACAGAAAGCACCAAGGGATAAGAAGTTACTCAAGATTTTATATTAAAGTTTGAAGAGGTGTCATTTCACTAGCACTGGAACATTTTTCATTGACAAGTTGGTGAGAAAAACACTGACTTCTTTTTCTTTACTCTGCACTGCCTGTGAATGTATTACACTGGCCTTTAGGAAAAATAAAGCTATATGCTTGGGACTTTTTCTCACTATTTTATTGAGACCTACATGGAAAAAAAGGCAAAGCAAAAACCTACAAAAACCATTATATTACAATAGTTTAGAAAGTTTTAGTACAAGGCATTTGAATATTGTGACAACAATGGATATTTTCTGTATACATAAAATATTAAAAAAAAAAATCTGAATATTTCGTTTGTCTTCAGGCAGACTAGACTTTAAGTTCATTAAAAAAATAGATAAATGTCATATCCAAGATTATTAGTTCTGAATGCAGAAAGCATTTCCTTCTGTGCCTATGAGGTACATTGTGGAAAACACAGTTTGATTTGATGAGGAAACTTGCCATTGCTCATTCAACCCTTAGGACAATTTTGGCTTCTTCACTTCAGTCACTGGAACTTTAAAGGCTTTATTAAATAATTTATGGCTTATGGGTGTTTCATCAGACTTGATCAAAATAAACCTAATTCTTGATCATTTTAGCTCTATTGTGTGTCTATAATTGGGTGCAATGTCTTATATCCGTCCTAGAATTTTCTACCTAACAGTATGTAAGCTGGGGTAAACACCTGGAAATGAGGAATGCTTGGTTTGCAGCAATTTTATATTCAAAAACTTCACTCACCACACGAGTGACATGTGTCAATGATTTTAATTATTTGAATTGCTTAAGACAGAAATAATTAATAGTGCTATACAGCATTTGGACTATAACTGGTTATCTATCAGAAAGATTGCTGACTTAAACTTTACAACCTGCTTTTTCCCACCATGTGATTCATTTAATCATAAACCAGTTTGATTTTCCGATTCTAAACCCAATACAGCGAAATACATAAGAACAGATTTAACTGTAAGTATGCAAATGTTTCCACAGACTCCAAGTTAAGCATATATTTAAATGGTCTGCTGTCCCAGAGCCTAAGTAAATCTTGATTCTTGATCTAAAATTTGCTTTTTGTAAACATCTGTGAGCTTCAATTCATACAATTGTTACAGAAGAAAAAGTTCAGCTACAAAAGTTACCAACAAAAGGAAATCCACCAATGTTTGAGATTCACCAACATGTTTGCCAATAATTTTTTCAGTATTTGCCTATGTCTGTTAAAATGTCTGGGTTTTGGCTTCTCATCTATTTCAGGAATATTTTAAGCAAGCTATGCAAAAATCTTTTTTTGTGCTAGTTTGGCATATTGCAGGAAGGTTAAAGGTTCTTCTTCTTTTACTTTCCTTTTTTGTTTTAATGCCTTCATGTAGACTGTGGAAAACTTAAATCACTTAAACTTCCTTCTAGGAGTCTCTGTTTTTCAAAGAGTTCATTCAGATGTAGTTTATATTTCAGGTATGTTGTTAGCAAAGATGCCTTTATTCATATAAATGCCACTGCTTTACTAGACCTGGGAAATTTCTAGCTGTTTATATTGCTTTTAACATGAGTAGCTAAAGGCTTTTTATCCCACCATTACCTAATGAGATGCTCTGTGTCTTACGGTGTCTTCACTGAAATATTAGAACCTTCAACATTAATTGGGGGAGAAATGGCATGTGTGTAGAAGCTTACATCACAATCACAAAGCTTAATTTTTTATGTTTTTAGAATAGCTACTCATTCCTGACTTCAGATTAAAATACTAGTATTAAAGGATTTTAGCCTTCAAAGGCAGTATAATTTGATCTAAATATTCTACCAATAGAAATGAATACATAATTAAACCATTGCAAATACTCACCAATGATTGGCCCATGTTTCCATTTCCAGGGCCATATCTGAGGATAAAATGTCATAAAATGACCTCTTTCCTGAAAGAAGAATGAAAGGCAGAAAACCAAATTAACAAATATGAAACATTTGTTAGAGAACAGGAAAAATCTTCCCTTTGAAAATATACAAACTGGCATAAATTATTATCTACTTCTCTTCATGTTTGGTTGGAGAATTAATAAACAGAGAAGATCAGCACAAAGTATTTCAAGCTATTATATAAGCATGTTAACACCAGTACAGCCTACTCCTAATATTTAACCTGAGATGTGGTAATTTAAATTTGCTGCTTCTTTCTATTGATTTACAATGCAAAGTTTTACAATACAACAATAGTGTTAATAAAATTAATAAATATTGAATACTCCAAAAGGATATCACAAGGGTTTTCATATATGCAGAAACCCACGAGCCTTTAGAAATGTCCATCATATGCAAAGTGATCATTCTAGTTCTATTATGCAGAAAGGCAAAAGAACAGAGGGACTTAACCTATTTTTCTTAAAACATACATTGATTTATAGACTTCTATCATTACTTTTCTCAGTCCTGTTTTCTGACTGCTCTATTTTATTTTTCATTAATATGACCAGGAGACCACAGTACCCAAGATGAGGGAAATCAAGATTTATTCTATGTCATGAAATTATCTTCAGGATTGTTTTACATCCAAGTCCTCACCATAGCACAAGATGTGATATTTGGCTTTGGACACCCCTCCTCTCAACAGGAGATCTCCCCACATTTTCTGCAGAAGTTTCCTAGCAGAGATTTCCCCTCCTGCTCTCATTTCAGCAGTCTCAGCCATTTGCTGCTCTTATGTCCCCCTTAGCTTCAATGAACAGTGAGAGAAGAACGAGGATGGAGGAAAAAAAAGCAGCAGCCTTCAGATACAGCTGTCCCCGCCCTACATGGGGCTTGACCAACCCACTCACCTCACCCTGGGTTTGTCCCAGAACTGCCTGCAGCAGCTCAGCTCCAGTGACCAGTGAGGAAGTGCAAAACAGCGTGTTGAGCAGGGAGAGGCAGAAAAAAAGCATCTGGCTTTGAAATAGGAAGCAGTGAGAGGTGTCGGGAGAGCACACTGGGGGTCTTGTGATGACCACATGGGGAAACCACAGTAACTTTTGTTCCAGGACAGGATGTGAATCACAGAGCTACAGAAATGACAGAAGGTTTATTTGTTTGGGGAGTTAGAGTTTGTTTTTTCACTCATAATTACTTCAAATTATTCTCTTTTTTTCAACTGGATTTGAAATTTAATTTACATTTGTAATACCTAAACAAACACTCCTGAATGTTGAATTCTTCATTTCTCTCCAGTGAAATAATTGCATCACATTCAAGTGTTATCATTTTACACAGTTAATCTCTTCACTAGCTCATTAATAACTGATATATCAAACTATGCAGAACATTTGGGTTTCTGTATTCAAAGGTAGGGGTAAAGTTTAACTCAGCAAATGTTTTGCCTGCCTAAAAGTGGAATATGCAATCCAAACTAGTCACCGAGGCTCCCTTGAGAGAGTGGATCTCCATGAAGCACTTCCACAAGGTGAGTCATCTCATCTAGGATAAGATGATTTGCCCCTTGTTTTCTGTCACTTAAGCAGTTTCTGGCACGTAAGTGCCATTCGCCTCTAATGTATTAGGGCTACTTCATTTCCTTGAAAGCCTTCTTCAAGGGGTTTCATAAACGGCTTGTTGAAATCCAAAATTAGTTATAATAACTGCCTTCTTCTGCCTTCAATTCAGTTCAAATATTTGTCAGAGATGTGTGATTTTCTTTTATGGCAGCCATATTTCTTCTGCTTTAACTTTTTATACCAATCAAGGGGTTCTGTAAACAAAACAAATCTTCATTTATAATTCAAATTTTCTTTTAATACTGAAGCAAAACTGGAATCTACAATTTCTAATACTTTTTAAAAAGGTGATTATACTTCTCCATTAAACTCCTCAGCTGGAGTTGATTAATTTAATGAGGGATTATGTCTATTTTGACAGCATTTTCTTTAAATTCCTTCAGCATGTCATCCAGTCTTGATATTTTGTCACCACCCAGCACCTTTCAAGAACTTTAACCACTGCTACCACTTCCTTTTATGGACTCCAAAAGTTATTTCAGGAAACATATTTTTCCATCATGCTTAGTGAGAAAGACAGTCTGAAAGAAATGCAATTATTTCTTGACACCTCTAACATCTCTAAGCACATTAATTTATGATAGTGGAGTGCAGGTTGAGGAGGTGGAAAGGAAGCAGGAATCCAGATCCATTCCTCTTGAGTATTTGAAGATACATTGGAACTGCAGTTCCAGAAGGTTGAGGGAGGTGATCCTGCCCCTCTACTCAGCCCTAGTGAGGCCACAGCTGGAGTGCTCTGTCCTGTTCTGGGCTCTGCAGTACAAGGAGGAGCAAGTCCAGCAAAGGGCCGTAAAGATGATTAAGGGACTGGAATGTCTGCCTTACAAAGAAAGGCTGAGAGAGTTGGGCCTGTTCAGCCTCAAGAAGAAATGACTGAGAATGGAGCTCATCAGTATGTGCAAGTATCTGAAGGGAGGGTGTCCAGAGAATGAAGGCAGGCTCTTCTCAGTGGTGCCAAGAATTAGGACACGGCAGTTCAAAAGTATAAGAATTATTTTGTGCGTTTGTTGGGTTTTTTCAGTTCAAAGTGTGTGGAATGACATGCAGTCTCTGCAGCTGAACAGAGCAGTGTTTTTGTGGCCTGTGATGCAGCATAGAAGCATTTGCATAGCATCATGGAGCCACAGAATTGTTTGGGTTGGAAGGGACCTTAAAGATCATCTCACTCCAACCCCCTGCCATGGGCAGGGACACCTTCCACTAGACCAGGTTTGCCACAGCCCCATCCAGCCTGGCCTTGAACACTTCCAGGAATGGGGCAGCCACAGCTTCTCTGGGCAACCTGTGCCAGGGCCTCACCCTCAAAGCAAAGAATTTCTCACTAATATATAATCTGAGTCCAACCTCTGTCAATTTAAACCCATTCCCCCTTATCCTGTCACCCCATGCCTTTATCAAAAGTTCCTCTCCAGCTTTTTTGTAGGACCCCTTTAGGTACTGTTCTAGTAATTAGGTTCTATTAGGTCTCCAGTTTGGGTTGTTTCCACATGCAAAGGCTGTGGGGACAGAGTTGAAAGGCTCTGTATGGTGCAGAGTGCCCAAACTGAATGTCCAAAGCATTGCAATAGACTGTTAGTTATGAAGAGTACCAGTGTACCAGAACCTGGCAAACAAGGGCAGCCTAACAGTATACTCAATGTCCTAATTTCTGTTTGAGATAAAGAAATACAAAGAACAAAAATCTACTTTTTCTTTTTTTTTTTTACAGATGTTGAAGGGGAATATGCTTTTTTTCTTTATGTCTTTACCACACATCATGAATTTAATTCAAGAGTATTAAGCAGAATCTCCCATGTTGTCATTTAGTCGTTTTCCCCACTGTATTCCCAAGTCACATTTCTACTGTTCCTTTGTCATTCTTCATTGCATTTTTCTCTCTCTTTTAACCAGTAGAACAATCTTGGATTACAAAAGGAGGAGTTATACTTCAAAATAGAAATTAACGGTTCAATGGAATGTCTCCAATTCAGGATTTATGTGTAACAAGACAATGTATGCATTCAGTGTTTTCGTGGATAAAAGCAAAATACTGCAAAGTGATTTCCCTCACATTTTTCTAACAAGTGCTCAATTAGCCTCATTGATTTAGAGAAAAATGTCCAAAAGAAACATCTCTCATTTTATTCAAGAGTTGAACTGTCGGTCTAAAATACAATCTCTCCACAGCCAAACTAAATTAAAAGATACTACAGTAATCCCAGGAACTTAAGTAGATTTGAAGTGAAAAGAAAATACAGCATAAGTTAAGTTTCATAACGCTTCATCAGCTCTCAGGGTTTTTTTCTTTCTCCTTCTTCTCATTTTTTAATCCTTACAATAAAGGAGATCCTCTAAGTATGGAAAGAGATTTATCACAGATGACAAAACTCTGAAAGATGATCATAATTTCTGTCACTTCTCTGCTATTCCTTCCTCTTAGACCTAGCATAAAATTTCCCGACAAGTTTTGTAATGACCTAGCAGGTGCTGGTTGTGCAGCTCCAGGTAGTGTCACAATTCAGACCCACCATGTACTGATAGCTTTCCACCAAGAGCTATAACATTACTCAGGTGACCTGCTGTGATTTGCAGTCTGCCATTGCTGTATATGTTTTACAATAATGCTTTATAAGTACACTGCTGCCTCAGCATCTGATAACTGAACCATTCCCCATGGATACATTATGAAAAATTTTCCATGTTTAAATTATTGTGAAATATTGTCCCTTCTTATCTCCCAGATACATTATCCCCACAAATACTATAAATGCTGTAGGAAAAGGTTTATCTGTTCTAATTAGCATGTGTGGAGGAATGAAAACCTGCATGATTGCATTTTGTTCCTCCTGAGCATTTAATCACTATGTGTCCACTGGAAAAAAAAAATCTTTAGCTTGGAAATTATCAGAATGGTGATCAATAAACATTTTTAAAGACTGAAAATAGGTGTGGGAAGAGCTGATTAGCTAAGGCAATATTTAGTAGGATACAGAACCTTGTATCCACAGTTTGTGAATTCAAACCCAGTTTGTTAGTGGAATCTGAAAGGTTTATTAGAACCACAGCTTTCAAGACCAAAAAAAATACCTTTTGATCAAATATTCTGAACTTACATAAAAAATACCTCTTTATCCCTTCACTATGAATACCTTTGTTTGGTCAAATTGTATGCCTCAATATGTACAAAAATATTGAATGGATCACAGAAAAAAAAATTATTTCAGTCAAGAACAAGTACAACCTTTTCTATTTTTCCTTTTTTTAAGAGCCATTGGACCTGTAATATCAGGCAATCTCTTTACGTTGCTGGACTTGTGCTGTACAGTCCCCTTCATGAAGTAGACCAGCTGCTTTTTCACCTCATTTTTCTGGGTCTATTCTATGTTGTCTTCGTTTTTCAACATTCATTAAAAACAGATACGTCTGCTGCATGTGGTGCTCTTTCCAGTTCAAGTCTCCCTCACCTCTCCAATCAGTGTTTCATTATTTATGCTCAAAGGGTCATACCACTCTTTTTGACAACAGAATTCTGTTCAGTGCTTGTGTTGACTACTTGCTTCCCTGTTGTCTTTACAGGATCCTTTTTTTTTCCTGACACATTAGTTATTTATGGTCAATACCCTAAGAATGAGATCCAAGTTATCTAAAAGTCATACAAGAACATGGTAGCTATGAAGTACAACTCATTTCCTGAACTTCAATTCATGGGCAACTAAAATCACCACAGATCTCCCCTGATTGGCTTAGAAGGCCCTGGGTAGTGAAATTTTTTCACCCATCCATGTTCAGAAATGTTTGTTCTTTGGAAATGACCATGGCACCCACCTGTCTCACAACTAATTTAGGTAAGTGGTGAAAGAGTTGCCTTGAGTTTAGAAACAGATACAAGTATTCATTGCTCCAATACAGTATTTTCATGGCCTTGTATACTAATTTGCTTATTTTTAATACATCATTTTGCCTAAACAGCTGTTCTCCAAATCATAATTTTGCATTTGATTATCCCCCACCTTAAATACAAAATAAAAATAAGACTTGATAATAAATCATAACTTTTACCGTATTGCTAATTGATATGGTATTGATATTTATCACTTGCGTTGCACTAATGCAAAGCTGCAGGGTCTGGAATCAGGGCCCTTCTGTGCTGGATGCCTGCCATATACTTAATAAAAAAGTGTAATTCCCTGCCCCAGAGAGACTACTTTCTAAAGATAGAGTTGGATAGAACAGGTGGAAAAAAACAAAAGTAGACAAGGCAATAGTGAAACTATCATTTTTCATCTTACAAAATTTGAACTGTTATACTACACAGCAATTTAAATCTGTTTTCCCATGTACCAAAAGCAGTCTTTTTTTCTAGTTTCAATAACTACCTCTTTTCCTGTTAGATAAAAATGTTTATATCAATCTTATTTCATTGGATTTAATAATTTCTAAATCACTCTCACTGAAATATAAAAAGGTGTTGAGCTTCTTTGTTTAAATATGAAACATAGTAATAATCACTCTTTGGTGCTATTCTAATTAGCTAGATGTCCCCATGGAGGATACCAAATGCATACTAACTCAGGACAATTAGAAAGATGCTAATAAATGCAACATCATGGTTCCTTGCAGAATGCAAAACCAGCATCAACATGTAACCTAGCAGTTTGCAAAGAGAATTACCACATTTCAGTAGCTGGAACTTAAAGCTCTCATTGGGATGATTTCAGGAGACAAGGACTCACAAAGCTTATCAGTTGATATTCAGAGAATTACCTTTTCATCTGTTCTGTTGATGTTAGACTGCAGAGAAAAAGAAAGTTACCAATATTAAAAAAAAAAAATAAAGGCAAAGCTGGTGAATGAGGAAATTTGTAAGTGCTGGGACTAATTCATAGCTAGCAAAACACAGCAAAAATCCTCGAACTGCCATGGAATTGCAATATCTTCTGTCAATGTTTGTAATGTATCTGACACTGAGTGTAAGATAACAGACTAAAAATCTGGAAATGAGGAAGAAAAACACACATCAGTTGGTGGGCAGACGGCTGTTTCATTTTTTTCCCTTGCTTTTTCCCAGGATCACCTTTGCTTCAAACAAGCTGCAATGCTGAGGACAGCCCAAGAAAGAGGACACAGGTGACCTCGTGTCCTGTGGAAGCTTAATTGTCCCTTCTGCACCTGCTTTGAGACACTGTACACAGCTCAGCAGGGAGCTCCTGAAAGGTTCCTTATCCTCCAAAAACATTTAAGGGTTCGCTACACAGCCCACAGAATCCAATAGAAGTGGTCTTGCAGGCTTCAATATTCCTTGGATCAGACCACAAGAAATAATCCAATTCAACCTATTTTTTAAATTATGATAGTTTAAATTATTGTATTTGTGTGTTACTCCAAAGCAGCCCTATCCCATCAAATATGACTTCTAAATTCAGCATGAATCCCTTTTTAACTTGTCATATCCAAAGAGCAAGGACAAAAACTCTGCTGGATTTCAAAATTAAGCCTTTGGGACCAAACATTGCTGTCTTTCTCTATGAGAAGTCCCCATGGCTTTCAGTCCATCAACACGTCCAATACCCAAGACAAGCAATTAAGAACACGAAACAGTTTAAAACTAAGGCACAAGTTATAAAACTGCAGTATACCTTGGAGAACCAGGCAAAATATTTGCTATTGTAACTTTCCCATCTTGCCAAAATATTTGTTATCTCAGAGGCAGCACTTTTCAAATCCACACTCAATGGCATCCATAAGGTATTCCCACTGGTGTCAAGCTGGCACCATAAAAGTGCAGTAATACTCTGGGAATCCAGAATAGGACTATAATAAACACGTAGCCCCAGAACAGAACAAAACCAAGAGCTCCAGGTGGTGCTAAGAAATATGTATTTATGTTACAAATATAAGTCCTGATCCCATTGTCTTCCTTCAGGTTAAAAAAAAATCTCCCAGACTTTTCATGTAATACAAAACATTTCATAATCAGAGTAGTATTCTTAACTGCAAAAATTATTTAATCCTTATGTTTTATTATTATCCTATAAATAACAGAGTTCTTGATTTAGCAATTCTTTCTCAAACTAAGGAGTTGTCTACCAAAATAATTCCAGTTTTTCCAGTCAGAATGCTTATGGCTATATGGACTTCTTAATTTAAGGTTTCCAGAATTGGGGCCCATTTTAAATGAAATTGATAAAAGAGAAAATTGCTACTAACCTAATAATGTGAGGACAACTATGAGCCATAGAGAGGGTATCTTAGGAGGAGGTAAGAGGTGAGGCAGCCCTGATTTTGCGTGCAGCATATCATCTGAGGTGTCCAAAGCAATCACTGCTATTCTTTGTTTAAAAGCAGCACTAAAACCCTGCTTTCAGAAATGGCCCATGCAAATTTAAGGAAGTGACTTACTTGTTTATTTGCATCACTGGCTAAGAGCAGTTTTCCCTGCAGGCTATAAACGCATACATTTGTGTCCTGCCTAAAATCCCATCACTTTCAGATGGGATTTACAGATCAGCATGGATGAAGGTGTCCTTGACTGTCAGAACAAGGTGGTCTTCCTCCTATTGTGTCTCTGTGGGAAAAAGAAGAGATACATGCAGAAATTAAAGGCGCTATGGAAATTTCCAGAGGAAAAGAGTTCTGGAGTGGCCTCCGTTGTACGTCCTCTCCTTCATTTTGTACCAGCACCGATCAATGGACTCATTGCCTGCTGTAATTCCCTGCAGTCATTACTTTACAGGTGAGTAATTTATGGCTTTGTAAAGGGCTCTGGGATGTTTGATTATGTCAAAGGTGTTATTGAAGTTCAGATTGTAGTTGTATCCTAAATAGGATGAGATTACCACTGGGAGTTATATCATTACTTTCGCTAATTATTTACAACACGGTGCCAATCACACTGTAGGCACACTTGCAGCAGAAGAAGAGATGATTCTGTGTAGGTGAGCACAAACCCTATTAGGTGATAAGCTATCCAAAACAGTGCATGGCATTGACCTCCAGTGGCAGAGGAAACAATAGGCAGAACAAGGAAATACAACATCAAAGACATTAAACTAAGCTCTTAACTGGAAGGGTTAATTTTCAATGTGCAAATTTCTCAGTCCTCATCTGACCCAAGCTCCATGTCTCATGGGAGTGTGGAGTAAGGGGTGGGACAGACTATTCCTGAGCCACAGGATCGAAGGGTGAGTGGAGAACTGCTGTGTAAATGTTTGCCTATGGGGACAAATTTAGCAATTGTGGGGGGAAGCCTCCTGTTTAAGATGAGAGAAATTTCAGGGCCTTCCAGCTAAAGTGGCAAGAAAAAAGAATGAGACCTGATTATTCCCCACAGGACTCAAGTTCTTATCCCTACAGAGTCTTCAGTCAGAGCAGGAAAGCTCATACCACATGGTAATAGTTTTCCAATATGTCTGTAAGCAGGCTGGGTCCCGGGGGATTACAAGTGTGACAGCATCCTTCGATCCAGCCCCAATGACAGAGACAGAGGAAAGCAGTAAAACTTTCTTTTTAGTGGCATACTCCAATGATGTAAGAACTCCTTTTCCCTCAGAGGGCTCACATTAGCATTTTCTCTCAGTCCTGAGAGTAAATCATGCCATTTATTCACAGTCTATAGCAGGACTCCAACATTACCTTTCTGAGCTCTCACACCCTCACCTTCACCTTTCCCATCTGATGCAAGCAGCCCAAATTTGCTAAGGGAGCCACAAACTGCAGTTCACTCTTTTCTGTGGACCTTCCTGTCTTCTACTAGGTCTACACAATTCCACCGTTCTGCAGCTTCTATTTCTCTATCCATAGGAGGGACACAGTACAAATAAGTGTTCAGAGGGACGTCAGCAACAGCGCCATCACTGGGGACAGATTCACAAAGTGACTTTAAGCATCATCACACCAACACTGTGGTATTTAATAGTCAGGCACTGTGCTCCAAGACTCATCAGATCTTAAGAGATATCTTAATCTTCTCTTTCATTATTAGCAAATAATTATTTGATATTTGGTAGCTCATGATTCACAGAAAACAAATCCCTCCAGATTTGGGGGGAAAGGAATTCTACTGTGTTTATTCTGCATATTGCCTAGCCTCTACTTTTGATTGTGAGAACAGGTTTTGAGGGATTACTTACTGTATTTGGAAGAATTACAGGTTTCAACTTTCTAACTGAAGAAAAGGAAAATCTTCTAGGCTACTAAAAATTAGAGGGTGCTGTTGAATGCATAAGACAGGACTTCCATGCCAAAATGTAACTATAGAGTGTATTGGAGATTATATTAAAGTCACTCTGAAGAATCAGATGGATAAGAATAGGAATGAAACACACTGGAATTCTGTTAATATTTTTCAGTGTTAAATCTTACTTTCCTGCACACAGAGGGCAGGATACTTTCTGTCCTACAGTTAGGAAACTATAGTTGGGGAGACTGTGGAGTTCCAGGTTGGAATGTGAAATGCCTAGGCAATGTCCTTGGATGGCCAAGAAAAGAACAAAAAAGCAAACCTGACGTGTGATGGATGTGTTTTTAAGACATGCAACAGGTCAGCATCAATGAAATGCAGAGGCAGAGAAAAGCATCCTGTTATTTTTCCAGGAAAGACAACACATTGAACAGTTATGTTTGTTTTGGCCATCAGATCTGAGTAGCAATTATTACCTGACTATTAAATATCAGCCGATTTGGGAAAGAGCATGTCCATTGCTAGAAATTATAATTGGATGCACTAATAAACCACAGGACTGATACTCTTTCCACAGTTTAGCCAAAGAAAAATCATACATAAAACAAGAAAAGAATGAGGCAAACAGAGTTTAAGGAGCCATCAGGACACAGAAAAATGCAATAGAGCAGAAACACCTTTTCTAATGGAACAAATCCACACCTGTCAGATTCTGAACAATGCCTGGGTCCACCTTCAAAAGAGTTCTATGATAAGAAAGGTATCATAGTATGATAAATATCCTAAGCTGGAAGGGACACATGAGGATCATCAAAGTCCAGCTCCTGGCCCTTCACAGGACAGTTCCAAGAATCACACCACATGCCTGAGAAGTAGAGTGTGGGGAAAACAACTTCAACAAATTAATGGACATTATTCAAAATAAACAGTGATTTCAAAAATTACACTTCATTATTAAGCCTTATTAAATCCATGTGTCTATTTTCTTCCAAGACCATTTGCCCTTAAATTGACCAAGGTTTCTGAGAATCATGGATCTGAAAATGATTATGCTTGAATGACTACATTCAGGGATTCAAAAGTCATCCCAGAGGCCTCAGAAAGTAGAACTGATAAAATATGTAGAAGAACAAAGTTTCCCAGGAGGGCTGGCTACAGAAACAACAGGGAAGGAAAATCTAAGAAAGTCAGAATTGCACTGGGAGATAAACACAGCAGCCTGTTGAACTATCAGCACCAAAGTTGTCTAACTGGTGTAGAGCTGGCAGGATCCTGGGTTAAGTGATCAAAAAGAAATCAAAATTGAGCAGCTTTCAAAAGAAAAACTTGTTAAACAGAGGTGTTCTACATCCTTACCCATGGTCATGACTATTGCTGCCTTTACTGCCTGTTTGTTGTATTGAGCAGAAATAACAGCAAATTGCCACTTTCTATGAGGGAATCAAATACCAAAGATTCATCACTTCCTTCATTAGTCAGGCATGGGCTGTGTCTACACAGTGTTTTTCTGGCAGAAGCCATCTCAGTGTACTCACCCCCTGAGCCAGCTCTGATTTGGGTGCCAGAAGTCATATTTACCACTGAATTGAGCCCGAGAGAATGAATTCTGCCTCCCTGCAGGCCTTATCAGCTTGAGCACACCCCAGCCTCTGCCATGGCTGCACCACTGCATCCAAGCACAAGTGGAGACCATCCATGTCCTCCTGTAACATTCTCATGGATGCATGTACTGAGACCTTTGTGCCAGAATATAAGAATCAGTAGGAAACTAAATGTGGCATTGCTGGAAGAAGAAGTTTGGCCAGCTGGAATAGCATTAAGACCTACAAATGATTTCTAGCTGGCCAAAAAGTGCTTGTGTGGGTTTGACAGAGAGGCAGAGAGGAATGATAGGGGTACCGTTCCCTATAGGACAGTGCCAGAACTGGACACTTCATATCCCTCTCAAATGTCCATCCAGTGATACATCCCAGCATCATTTGCTGCTCTGCTTAAACTAGATGGACAGCACAGACAGGTTGCATCTGCAAACATGGTAAAAACACTGATGTATTCCAACCAGTGTCATAGAACTGTGTTTATAAAGAATCAATGTTTCATAGTCAAAAAACTATTTCTATGCCAGTTTTGAGAGGCTCAGTAACAGCCAGGGAAGCAGTGGAGGTGGCTGTCATTCATTGTTATGATTCAGTCACAGAACCTTGAATGATTATGGATTAGCAGAGAAAAATTACTGATGGGCATGCATTTCCACTCAGCATCCCTAAATTCTTCTCTGGAGGATGTAGAAAGAAAGCCTGATTATGATGGGTGACCTTATTTTCAGGGATGTTTTCTGGACAACTGGTTCAGTTTGTTACTAAAAACAAAAAGTGGGAGTTGTGCACCATAACACAGATATCTAAAACTCAGAAGCATTAAGTCTAACCCAGGCACCTAGGGAGAGAAACCAGCAGTTCCATTAGGCAGTTCATCCCAACCTAAAAGATCTCTAAGATAAATCAATTAAATCGCCCCCTAGAAGTGCTTATTTTTCTCAGTTAAAAATTTCAGAGTGGTTTGCTGAAATTTAGGTGTTTAATTTTGATATATCTAAAAGGAAAGAGGACCCCCATTCCTGGTTAAAGCGATTCAACAAGTTTCTTTCTTACAACAAGAAAGCCAGTGTTTTAAAATGAGATTTGAAATATCAATAAATTATATCTAACATAGGTAAATAGGAAATAAATGAATGGTCAACAACTTAAAATATAGGTGACTTCTCAGAAAGTTAGTTGAATGACTTAAATGTTAGGCATAGCTAGAACTTCAGGAAATGAGGATTAGTGTTCACAGGTATTAGGAGGAGGGTGATATTAGGTCAGCTGTAAGTTTTGTTTCAGGAAATGTAGATGGAAGAATTCTCAAGAGCAATATAGGAAAGCGAAACATTTGTCATAAATACACCTTGATATCTAAAACAAAGAAGTGCTATATACCTGTTCTATGTCAACTTCATCTCTATCAAAGTATTAGCATAAGATTACATCTTATAAAAATAAAAAAACTTTAACACATAACTTAGATCCAAACATTTTTTTAAAGAGCTGAAGAATGCTTTTAGTTTAATTTTAAATTTTAACAGATCTTAGAAAGCTGGGATACTGACATGTCTACCAAAATAATTCCAGGGTTTAATAAGGGGTAAAAGAGATAACCTAGCGACCATTGAAAAATTTCTTTGATGTGCATGGAATAGTTAAATGAGGATTTTATCAACAAACAGTGGCTAAACATATAATTTATGCCACTCAACATGGTTTTGTAGAAATTAAATCTTGTCAAACATATTGTCTTTTATGACAGGATTATAGGCCGTGTTGATAAAGGTGAATGTGTTGGCAAATGTTTTAAGGCATTTGACTTAGTGCTACAAAACTCTTTGGGTTTGAAAACAAACTTGAATTGTGCAGAATTAACAGGCTGTATATTAGATAAAATTAAAATATCTCACAGTGTTCCAAAACTGGCAATAAAGAAATCAGTGAGCACAGGTGCTTCTACAAGGTTCCCCTCAAATAGCCATTGCTCCATTCATAGAAGGAGCAATGGACTACAAAGAGTATATGAACAAAACAGAGCAGGGCAGGGTAGTAGGTAGCAAAAATGAGGCTCTGGGGCAGAGCTACCTGAAATGTCTGTTAAAACAGTTAAATTCAACAAAATTTAAGGACACTCAAATGCAGAACAACGCATCTGGGGAACAGGAATACAAATTATAGGTACAGTGAGACTCTCTTCTGGAAAGTAGTAGCTCAGAAAAGGACTTGTGAGTCATTGTAGATAACCATCTCAAAATAGGCTCTCAAAGTAATGCTTTGACAAAATGGTTAATATGATCCTTAGTTATATAAAATGTGAAATCGTAGAGAAATTAAAAAGAAAAAAACTTAGACCAGAGACTGGAAAACAAATATAAGGATATGAGTCTTAAAGAGCTCAACTTAAGTTAACAGAGAAGCCTAAAATCTGACTGAGGTGTTAGTACAGATCCTTGCACATGAAAAAACCATCCAGTAGTATGGTTTTCAAACTTGCTGACAAAATCATAATTAGACATAATGACTGGAAGCTGGATTTAGAAAATTTAACCTTGAAATAAGACACAATAGAAAATGAAATTTTATGAGGAGAGGTGCCAGCTCACAATTTATCTGAGTTGTTAAGAACGGTTTAACTGGCTTTCTGATATGGGTGGTATAATTCAGCTTTTCAGAGAAGTTACATCTCCGGCATGAGGAAGGATTTAGGTTAGACAGCCATAGGCCACCCTTCTGGCCTTGAAATCTGTCAAACCAAGAATACCATCTTCTCTACCACCAATATTTATGTGCCGTAGGATAACCAGGATTACCTATGTTACTCAGCATAATCACTACATGGGTAGATATGCACATCACCAATGACTGTATTCAAATATCATACCTCAGGGGTTTCAGTCAACTGTCCAATGGAACCCAGGAATGTTTATTTAAGTAACAGTACACTGGTTAGATGTAATCTGTTTGCACTTGGTGGAAGGGGAAATTTGATTTTGTGTCTGTGTGTTTAACAGCAAAACCGTTACCTTTCTTTGTATGGCTCGACAGACTACAAATCACCTGTTTTCTTTACTCTTCTACTTATCCTTTAGGGCATTCAGCTCTTTCTGAAAGTCATAGTGCTTTTCAATCAGTAGGTAAACATCTATGCATTTAAGTTTATTTTTAACCAGTATAGTTTCTCCAAGGCATCCTTCTCTCACATGTGGCATAATCATCTGTGTTTATTACACAAGAACAGTGAACACACAGGTGTTGTGTTGCAAAACTTATGGTTTAGTCCATCCCCAAGTAGAAATAAAAGTATAGTCAGTTTATTTTTCTGGAATTCTGGAAATGAACATTTACTTTTAGGTCTCAGAAGAGGGATTTTTATCTTTGTCACCACTACAGAGGACATCCAGGCTGAACTGACCTCCAGCATGCATCTTCACTGCCTGCAGGCTGTGTCTACACAGGTACCTGTGCAGAACCATTGTTTTCCATGTGCTAGCACAGGTGCTTTGTGATTGGAATACCATTAACATTAGCAGAAAAGAGATGCCACCCATCATCTCTCAGTTGGCTCTGCAAGACTAATAGGCAATACAACTTCTTTTTAAACACTGTAGTAAGAAGACATGATCTAAATACACACAGCAGGCAGAAACATTGGGTAGGAAGGTGCCGTTTTCAGCCATTCTTCAGTGAAACACCATCTGTTACAACATATGCAAGTGCAGTTACACATCCAGTTACAGGAGGTGAGAAGGGTAATTTTCAGCCTGAGAAGGATGAGTTCTGCATGCTCATCTCCTTTCACCACGCCTCACCCATTAGCACCAGAGTCAATCTACCATAAAAAGAAGAATCACCACCATTTTCTGTCTCCCCCTAATGGAAAAGAAGACTCAAATGCCTTGCTCTGTACAGGAATAATGGAGCAGGTGGTTTCTAGATGTAGATCAAAAAAGTTAATTTCAAAAGTAACAAATAATTGGAAGAATTTGAGAGCAGGAGAAATTCAAAATGAGACGGGAACCAGCAAAAAGAAAATTAATATATAGAATTAAAAATAAAATTTTAATGAGCCCGAGCTTCCAGTTTTCTTTATTTGAATATTTTGACAGATACATTATTAACAGTAACCTTATTTTCCTAGCTGAAAAATTAACATAAACAGAAACACAAACTTACGATGTGCCAAAAAAAAAAAAAAAATAGAAGAGTTATGGTTTGGAGACCCTTTCTTTGTATGGAAACACTAGACTCTAATTTAATTTAAAAAGAAACTGAAAAAACCCTAGTTTACTCAGCCTGACAACTCTCCTCTAAAATATTATTTCCTCGCTGATTACAGAAGCAGACAATTGGTGCCCAAACAATCAAAGAAGGTTGTATTGTCAGCATGTTAATCATAGTGTTTCTTAGCAACCATATTTTATTTACAAGTAACAATACTTCTTCAGAAGCCTGTCATATTTAATGACAAGTATCTGTGGGGGAAGGACTGGAATATGTATGTGCAGCTCCCACCTCTGATGATAAGCAGCTTCTGAGGAGGACAAAGCAATGCTTTTGCTGATAACAAGGTACTGATGGTAGTGGATAGAGAAACCTCTGAGGAGGTGGGGCAAGGGCTTGCACAAAACAGGGACCTGCCCTGCTAGTTTTCTATGCCCACTCTGGTTGGTGCTTTTCCCCCTGTGAGTCCATAGGCTGCTCTACCTTACACTCCTCACTGTGAACTTTTTAAAAACTTACAAGATAGCCGAGGAATTTGGGTATCAGAACCTTCTTGTCTCTTTGCCCTTGGAGCTCCCTAAGGACCAGGTTCTGCTCCCAGTACTTTTTCAGCAGCAGACAGGGGACAATGCTACATCTTCCATGCTTTCACATCACAGTCAGCAGCAACAATCAGTGCTCACATCATCTGTTAAATATAAAAGATGGTGTCTGAAAAATTCCATTTCACTCCAAATCAGTTTTCTTCTGCAGTTGTAAAACAGTGCCTACTCATTGTCTTCATGTTGAATATCAACAATTTGGGGTATTTCAGAGATAAATTATAGATAGAAGATGCAATTGTCAGAAAAAAGAGAGAGAAAACCAGAACATTTTGTTCCTTACTTAGGAAGGACTGCATTACCCAGTAAAAGTCACCTCAGCTCATGTTGATCTATTACAACATCCTATCCCTATTCATGACCATCACAAGATGCTTCAGAGAAAGCTTTAAGAAATGATAAAAATAATCTGCTTCCATAAAGATTTCAGCCTAATGCCTTGGAGTTAAAGTCAGCCTTAAATCTTTAAGCAGGAGCTTTTATTTTTCCTTCCAGAAATGGTGGTAAGAGCTTGTATTCTAGAGGTCCTTGTTATCTATCTCTTAAAATCCTAGGAGTTCCACCCTCAAATGCTGGGTTGCTTGTCTGTTCCCTTTTTTTACCCATTTTGAAATAATCACCTTTACATTTCAATGAATATCTTCATTCCTGAGATATGAGGAACAACAAGCAGGTTGAAGAATCACATCAAAGCACGTACCAGTAACACATCTGTGGATTGCATGAGATGCTTTTGTTTGAAGAACTTATGTATGATATACACAGCAGAAGGACAGCCTGGACATGACCATAACAATAGTTTTGTAGAAAGAGTTGAACACTGGAGCTAGAGTCCTAATAGCTCTTTTGTTCACAAAAACCTGTGCAGACTTTCAGAGACATACCTCCCTCAAAAAAGGAAGAGTGGAAGAAGAGAACATCAGCCTAGTTTTTTCATTATTTTTTCCTGAACATGACATTTTTTTCAGATATTCTGTCCTTTCATGAGAGAATAAAAACAGAAGGAGGAATGAAATTTAGGGATGAGTCTGAATCAAAAGAATAATTATAAACCTGGGAATTCAGGCTCAACCTTAAAAGAATTTCCAAAACGACAAACTGCTAGTCCAAACCCTCACAAAACCTTTGTAGTTTAGGCCTGCCCTAAACAAATATTCCCATAATTTTAAGCTTTCAGCAACAGCTGGAAAAGGAAAGACATTCCATGTAAAGCATAAGCACTTGTAAAACTGTCTCTGACCCCTCAGCCTGCTTGAATTAGTAAGCAGTAATTGCAAAAAAAAAAAAGTGTAGTATCTAAAACAGTTCTGAGAATTCACTCTTGCTTACCAACATATGGGAACCATTACTATGAAATTACTTCAGAATTATGTCAGATGATGTCTACCCAGAAAACTGAGGCATCCACAGTGAAGGAAAGGGCAGACAGCAGCAGAAGATTTCTGAGGAACATAATAGTCCTTCTTTAGCCACAGTCCCACGACGGAGCCTCCCGTCTCTGCATTCATTCCCCAGCCACTGCTGGGAACACTTCGTGGCTCCACATGGTGAAATAGACATTTATATTCACTGGTCTCCACTATCCACTGGGGAAAAGAAATGCCAAATCATAACTGCAGATCCCACCCATAGCTAGGCAGCAGTCTGCAAGCTGCTATGTGCAAAGAATTCAGCTATATCTGGCCCTAATATACACCATCAAAGGGAAATAACAAGCCCATTTCACCCTCTCCATCAGAGATCTAAACAGGGACTAATTCAGAACAGAGTTTATTATCCAGCTGCCAACCACTCACCTTCGAAGGATCCTTGTGGCCACCAGTGTTCCTGCACTGGACCTGCAGTAATTATTTCAGATCAATAGCAACACCTTGCAGGGTTTAGTGTTTTCTCTCTCATAGTTTATTTGGCTGTTAATGTTAGTGCTATGGTCAAATAACAAAATGAAAACAAGCAATCAACAACAAAAACAAAGAAGCAAGCAAACAAACAAAAAACCCACTAACATTTCAAAGCACAGATAGTGAGTGATATTGCCAATGAAATTCAAAAAACATATTGAACAAACCTGGCTGTGGAACATTTTAATAAAATTGAAAGCATCAGGAAGCTTTGAAGTCTTCCAAGCATACAGAAAAATCTGTTATTTACTATTGCAGCATCAAAAGAAAGATCCACCAATAGCCTGTACAGACATCAGGAAGAAAGGCTGTCATGGTTTTTGTTTGCAGTTTGCTTGTTTTCCTTAAAGTCTGTGCTAAAGGAAGAATCATGACTCTTTATAATATAGCACAGCCCTCACGTTTATTCCAGGTATTTTTTCTTTGAAGATCACTAGGGTACAGGAGTTCTTACATTGACTGCAGACATACATGAGGTTAATATCTTCCTGTTTTTACAAAAACAGGAGGGGTAGCATGACCACAAACAACAAGTCTAACAAATATTTTTCTGGCATTTCATTGTACATTGACTTTTCAAAATATCAGCTCTGATTTGAACATAAGCAACAGCTTAAATAAAAATAATTTGTCCTTTTAAAGGCCATTCAATATTTCTGCAGAAGAATCTAAACTGCAGATTCTCAAGAGTTTGAAGTTCACAGTAATTTCAGTAGAAGTCACAGTTGCTAAACCTTTGAGTGTCAGAACATTTATATAGGTGTCTGAATAAACAGTTTGCTTCATTGACCATTGACCAACAGCAAAATATAGAATCTTAGAATTGTTTAGGTTAGAAAAGGCCTTGAAGATCATGACGTTCAACCATTAACCCAGCACTGACAAGCCCATCACTGAACCATGTCTGTAAGTGCCACATCAACACATCCTTTAACACCTCCAGGGATGGTGACTCTAACACTTCCCTGAGCAGCCTGTTCCAGCACTTGACAACACTTTCAGTAAAGAAATGTTTCTTAATATCTAGATTAAACCTCCCCTGACACAACTTGAGGCTATTTTCTCTCATCCTATACCTTGTCACCTGAGAGAAGAGACCAACACCAGCCTGGTTACAACCTCCTTTCGCAGAGCTGTAGAGAGCAACACGGTCTCCCCTGAGCCTCCTTTTCTCCAGGCTAAACACCTCCAATTCCCTCAGTTGCTCCTCATCAGGCTTGTGCTCCAGAACCTTCACCAGCTCTGTTTCCCTTCTCTGGACATGCTCCAGCATCTCAGTATCTTTATTGCAGAGAGGGGTCCAAAACTGACTGCAGGATTCGAGCTGCAACCTCAGCAGTGCCCAGCACAGGGGGACAGTCACTGCCACACTATTGCTGACACAGCCCAGGTGCCATTGGCCTTCTTGCCCACCTGGGCACACCTGGCTCATGTTCAGCCGCTGTCACCGGCACCCCCAGCTCCTTTTCCACCAGGCAGTTTTCCAGCCACTCTGCCCCCAGCCTGAGGCAGTGCAGGGGTTGTTGTGACCCTAGAGAAGGACCCACACTTGGCCTGGTTGAACCTCACACCATCAGCCTTGACCCGTCAATCCAGCCTGTCCAGATCCCTCTGTTTAACCTTCTGACCCTCCAGCAGATCAACACTCAAGCCCAGATTGGTGCTTTCTATACATATATTATACATATATTTATAATTACTGTTATCACTTAGAAATATTCATCATTATGATAGAGGAGGCACTGCCACTCTCTGGACCTCATGCTCTCTGGACCTGCCAGAGACCTTCAGGGAAGAGGGGATGATGCAGATAAGAACAAAGGGAGACAGTTTGCTGTTCTACCTTTTTTCCCTGTATCAGGTCTAGATAGACAAAATTGCATAAACATAGACTGGTTAGAAGGCACTTGAACTGATTATCTAGTTCATTTTTCTTCCTATAAAGTAACTACTCTAGCTGTCTTATTCCCAAACTATCTTATCCCTGCTTGCTGAGCCTGTTCTTTAATACTTCTAGTAATGAACATTGTGAAAGGTTCTTAAGGAACCACAATGCTTACCAATTCCTACTATGAGAAAAAACATTCCTAAAATTCTAAGCAAACTTCTCTGTCTGCAGCTTGAGATTTATTTCTTGCCTTACTCTTCATGGCCATAGGAAACATTCTTTCTGTAGTTTTTTTATGTATTCACACACTGATACAACCTCTCCTTTCTATCTTGTGTCTTCTAAGAACACCAAACACCCCATTCTTTGTAGATTCCCAAGCTTTCCTCATAGCTTCCCTCTGTACTCCCTCCAGCTGGTTCACTTCTAAGAAACCATAACAATGTTGTGAAGACTTGCATTGCAAATTTTATGGACTATGCTGCTGTTTATAAATCCCAGTGTGATGTTTGACCTCTGTGCAGCAGTGTAGTGGGCTGACCCTGGCTGCATGCCAGGTGCCCACCAAAGCCACTCTGTCACTGCTCTCCTCAGCTGGGCAGGGGAAAGAAAATACAACAAAAGTCTCATGGGTTTAGATAAGGGCAGAGAGAGATCCAGTAACTGTCATGGGCAAAACAGACCCCATTTGGGGAAATCAGCTTAATTTATTACTGATCAAATCAGAATAAGGTAATGCGAAATAAAACTAAATCTTAAAACACCACTCCCTTCTTCTCAGGTCAGGCTCAGCTTCACTCCCCATTCCTCTACCTCTTCCTCCCAGCATCACAGGGGGATGGGAAATGGGGGCTGTGGTTGGTTTATCTCTGCTGCTCCTTCCTCCTCAGGGGTAGGACTCCTCACAGTCTTCCCCTGCTCCAGTGTGGGGTCCCTCCCAAGGAAGTCAGTCCTCGATGAACTCCTCCAGCTGAGTCCTTTCCAGGGCTACAGTTCTGCACAAACTGCTCTGGCATGGCTCCCTCCACAGGCTGCAGTTCCTTCAAGCACAGGCTGCTCCAGCAGGGGTACCCCACAGGATCACAAGTCCTGCCAGCAGGTCAGCTGCAGCATGAGCTTCTTTCTCCATGGAGCCACATGTCCTGCCAGGAGCCTCTTCCAGCATGGGCTTCCCACAGGGTCACAGCCTCCTTTGGGCTGCAGGTGGATCTCTGCATCCCCATGGACCGTCATGGGCTGCAGGAGCATCGCTGCCTCACCACAGGCTGCACCAGGAGCTGCAGGGGAATCCCTGCTGCAGCACCTGGAGCACCCCAGCCTCTCCTTTACTGACCTGGGTGCCTGCAGAGCTGTTGCTCTCACCTATTCTCATTCCTCCCTCCAGCTGCAGTTCCACAGGTTTTTCACCCTTCTTAAATACCTTGTCCCAGAGGTGCTACCTTCTGGCAGCTTCTCACAAAAGTCACCCCTGTAGCCCCCCTGCTGTCAGCAACCCAAACCTTGCAAAGCAAAAACAATACAAAATTAACCTACATTTATTTTGTGACCCACTGTAATGTCCAAATACTTCTTTGCAAGACTGTTACCTGTCTTATCTCTGTTTTTCTTATTGTATTTTCTCAGCTGTTTATTCCCACCTAAGTGCAGAACCATGCATTTATTTTAATTAAATTCTGTGTTGTTTTCAGCACTATTTCCCTAAATTGTTGTGATAGTTTTGCATTAATTCTTATCTTTCAATCTGTTTTCTGCCTCTTTCAGATACATTTCACTTGCAGGTTTAATAAGCATATTTTAACAACCTGGTATTGGATTATAATGAAAACATTGAACATACTAAGCCTAGGATAGATCCTCAATTCATCATAGCAGTTTGACAGGGAAGCACTGGCAACTGCTCTGAATGTAGCATCCCCAGACACTTTTGTCCCCACTTTACACTAACCCCAACTTGCTCTTGTTATGTGAGACCCTGAATAAAGCCTAGCTATATCATGTCTATACCCTTAAGGCATCTTACTTCAGATAAAAAGATTTTGGATTGATCTGATATGGTTAAATCCTGACAAATGAGTTAACATTCACTGCATACTGCCAACAAATTTACTACTTACTCATTTGGTGGTTTTAGGTGCCCTACAAAAGTACTGATTTCTTTGTCTAGTATGTTCCAACAAAAAGAATTGGCTCATCATTCTATAACCTTCCCTCTTGATCTATTTTTTTTTTATTTTTCTTATGTTTGCCCTTTTCCAGTCTTCCAAAACTTGAGCCACCTCCACACATTCTCAAAATATACTGAGACTGCTGGGGTTGCTTTAGCTAGGGTTTTCACAAACCTGAGCAGGATTTCATGAAGGCTGGAGAATCATAAATTTCAAAGTGTACTCAAAGCAAGTCATTGATGTTAATTGTGACAACAGTCTGAACACCATTGCCTTCATAACATGCAGCACAGAAGAGTCATGATTCAGTCCTTGCAGCCTTCTCCTGGGAGAGGCAAGCGATGGCCAAGCTGCCCACAAAGCTCCTGAAGTCACAGAAAATCTGCCTCAGCTCTTTCAGTATCCAGGGTACCAAGACTGAGCCAAACCAGACTCCAACAATAATCTTCTACTCAAAAATGTTATTTCAAGATGTGGAAATCATGTTTTCCCTGCATTTTTGCTTCCTCTCAGAGTCACAGAACCACAGAATGGTTTGGGTTCAAAGGGACCATAAAGCCCATCCAGGTCCAACCCCCCTGCCATGGGCAGTGACGCCTTCCACTAGACCAGGTTGCTCAGAGCCCCATCCAACCTGGCCTTGGACACTTCCAGGGATGGGGCACCCACCACAGAATGTGAAATAACAAACAAGCTGAGCTAACCTTTTAGCTCGGGTGTAAAAATTAGGCAGTGCTGAAGGCTCATAACTCAAACTTTTTTGATAAAAAGATTGTTCAGTTTCCATGCAACAATGTTTTTCAATCTTTGAAAATATCCAAAAATTATATATTAAATGATCAATTTAAAAGCTAAAATGTATTTTTAAAAATCAAAGGTCCCAAGCATTGGGACTATTAGACTTAGGGAATTTCATGCAATTTTCGTTTGTGCATAAAGATGATTATTTTTTGAATGTAACAATTTTTTTTAAGATCTCAGCCTTATTGATTGTGGAAGAGACAAACAATACCTCCAAACACCATGCTAAGTCTTATAGTATTTAACTATTTTGATCTAAATATTTTGTAACATATTATTGAAAGTACAGTGACAATATTCTGATCCCACCTACAGGGAAGAATTACATGTTCTTTGCATTCAAGTTTGACAGATATACTCCATTGGCATATGGGGAAAATTCCCATTATCTTTAATAAAGGTAAAGCACAAATGTTTTAAAAGACAAGGCAACCTCATTTTTTGCGAAAAGGCACAGCAGCAGGTGGGAAGGCACAAAAGTGTTTTTTAGCTATATCCAGCTTCAAATGTTCATAAAGACAGCTGATGGAGTGAGTTTAAATCCTTTACATCACTACTCACTGAGACAAAGGACTCACTAACATCACTGTACAGGCCAGCCTAAAGTCAAATTGAAATTCTATGACTGTGAATGAAGTCCTGTGGAAAGCAGACAAATAAACTGTAGATTTTGTGAAGAATGGCCTGAGACACATCTGGGGAAAAAAAAGTAAAACTCTAACTGAACAAAGAAGTTTAAGGGATTAATGTACATGGATGCCTCATTAAATAAATAATTATACTGAACTATTTTAAATCAAAGTAAATTAATTATAGAATTCAGCTTCCTACATTCAGAAAACAATTAAAACACTTTATCATTTTATAACTCTTTGAGTTGCCTAGAGTATTTACAAACAAGATTTCTTTCCAACTTTACATTCCATGTCTGGGCAGATGTTTTGCACAATTAAAGGAGTAGTTCAGAGATCATTCTGAATGGCAGCACAGCAGCCACTCCTCCCAGTTTTCTATCATCAGGGAACTTCCTGTGGAGGGACTCTACCCCTTCATCCAAGTCATTGAGGAATTAATTAAACAATACAGGACATAGTATTGACCCTACCACCCCCTTTGCTGGATTTCATTATTTGGCTTAGGTGTTCCCCACTTTAGGCCATTTAGTTCCCATTTAGTCCATATGATGCAGTGTCTGCCTTACAGGGGGAAAGAAGAGATAAAAATAAAAGAAAAAAGAAAGAAAATAGAGTGAACAGGTTCAAGCACCATCATGCGACCATCCAGACATGTCAAGTGTCACTGCTGTCCTTGATATGGCCTTTACCAACTCATTATCCCCCTGACAATACCTGGCCATCACCCAGGAGTTCTCTCAGCCCACAGATGGTCCAAATAAGTAGTTTGAAAGTAGAAATCTTGTTATATGGACTGGAAAGTAACATGAGTGTTAAACTGTGTTTATCTAAGCAAAATAATCTGTTCCATGGCATCATGAACAGAGGATGGCCCCTAACCTGGTCTCTAGTAAAGCCTGGGGGGACATTGCCATTCTGAATGTCATGATGTCTAAACCACTTCTTCACCTGCACCCTAAGCATTTGTTCAGATTTCTTTGAAGAAATGCTTAACATCATATACACATACCTGCAGAAAATTCTGTATTTTCTGTGGCAGTGTAACAAAACCACAAGAAATGTACCATAAAACCCTCTTGTGCTTTTCTTCATAGGAAACATGCAATTAATTCTTCTGGCAAAAAAGGGGGTGGAAGGAACTTTTCAAATTTGCTTTCTTGCTGTCTCTCATTCTTTTGGGTTCAATACAGTCAAACAGATTTTATAACAGGAAGAAATCTCTTCATCCCTTTTTGTTGTGCACATTCACGATGCAGAATGGTGGGGAGGTTTCTTTACACTCTACAACTGAAACTACATGAAAAGGTCATTCCATGTATAACAATACATCAGGAAGACAAGAGTGGTTGGCAAAAATTTAAAAATCACATATGCAGAAATATTTTATGGAATATGCACAGGTACTCACTTTGGCAGTGGACACACTCTTTCATACCTTGAATTTTCCTCATCTGATCCTCATCCTTTCATCAGAATCAGTAGCTCAGCAATGACATTTGTAGAGTTCCAAAGCAGAGTTAGTATCTATTCAATACCATCAAAGGAACTGATAAAGAATAGGGAACTTCAGGACGCTTTCAAAAATGGTTTTACTTGCTTTTTCCTTATCTTTTTCTTTTTTTTCCTAATTAAGATTTTATTGAGTTTTCCATAATGGAAGACTATAACCAATCAGCAAAAGTATTATCATATGAATTTTAGCTTAGTAATTTACTTGGGCCAATTCATTTCTTTTTCTAGCAGGCCAAGAAGCTGTAACTTCAGGTGCAGTCAATCACATCTTTGGGAACATTAAGCAGAGGAAGCAAGAAAAGAGAAGCACCAGCATAAATTAGATAAAAAACCTGAACAAAGACTGAAAAGAAGGCTAAATTCAGTTTACCAGCAAAATCTGATGTACTACGTTCATGAAAATTTGAAAGTTTAGAAGAATTCATGAGTCAGCCATCCGGGGAATCATATCAGAAAGCTAATGAGTTTATTCTCACATGAGACCCCATGAAAAAGAAATTGGTCTACGAAAGCAATTCCAGAAAGCCAAACATACCTGAAAGCATTTCCAGCCAACCCATCAGCTCTTCCCGAGAGGAATTAGGAGTGGCTGTTCCAAGGGTAAAGGCTGATTGGCATGCTGGTCAAGTAGCCCACCCGTAGAGAACACTCAGTGCCTGTGGTCTCTTTGCCATCACAATATCTTCCCTCCAACACCCACAGAAAGCTCTGTGCAGAGTCCCACACCAACACTGCAAAGGCTGGACCAGCTTGGGCTGGTGCACTTCTGCACTTTGAATGGTTTGACTTCATTCAAAGGAACCTGTTCTGCCATTCCCAGCAGCTCTCACTGCCACTAAGCTTTTACACAGTATAGGACTGGAGAGGCCTTTCCCAGGCCCAGCACAGGAACTGGGAGATGCTGCTTTCTCTGTGTCCAGATACACAAAATAGATCAGTCACCTCAGCCCGAGTCCCAGTATCTCTGAGTGGGAATTATCTGACCAAATGTCAAGGCTTGTCTTATTCGTACCAGGGAATAGGATGCACTTCAGCACCCCATGCCAGATGCTGTTGGGGCCCTCCCCCTGCCATGTAGTCCTGGGAGAGGGGCCCTGGCGGGGAGGCACAGGGTTTCCCTGGCCCTGGTCAGCCTCGTTCCTCATTGGTTGTTTTGTGTTCCCCTGCGCGGCCAAGGACCCTTGGGTCCCGTGATTGAGCAGTTCCTCGGCAGAGCCCCGGCCATGCGGCTGGAGAAATAAACATCTCTGAAACATCTATCAGGAATCGGTCCATATATATTTCTTTTCCACAGCCTCCTTGTTTGATACGCGTGTTGCAGTATCTGCACTGTAACAAGATGCCTCCTTCAATATGAGACAAATTGCACCTTCAAGAGTGCTTATTTCTTTCTATCAGCTATAAAGAGATCTTAATGTAAATAATTCAGATGTATCTTTCAACACCAAACCCTTCAACATAGGTGAGAGGAAACCATGCTATATGTCCACAACACCAAAAAAAAAAGCACTACAATTAATACCAGAGAGAGAGAGGGAGTTTGTCAGTTCTGAAAAGGAACCACTCTTAATTTGTCTCACCTTTCTCAGGAAAAAGAGAGCTCTGTGAGGAAGTTTACAGAGGTTACCATCCAACATCAGGCCATGCTGGCAGGTTTCTTATATAGAGTTTTCAATTTAAAATCTTTCACATTATTTTTTTTTATATATTCATGTGTGCATATATAAAAAATTAAATATAATAAAAAATTAATAATGAAAAATAAATGAAGGTATTCCTTGATCTAAATTTTAGAAACCTGCATTTGGGGAATATTTATTATTTTCTGGAATACATAAGAATTTATATTTGACTGAAGATGAACAATAACAGAGCAAAATCAAGGTTTTAATTAATCACTGAGTACTTGTCATTTTGACAACTAAAGAATCGGGAAGCTACAAAGAACCAAAGTGAAACAACATCAATCATCTGGCTACAATAAATAATTTAATAAAAAAAATCACTGAATAACTATGAGGTCTAAAGAGGTAAAATAAAAAAGACAAAGAAGTAAAATAGGAGCATCAACCAGACTATGCACAGCTGACCCTATTTATATTAATATTACACAACAGTTGCAATATCCATCACATCTTTTGCTATGCAGAATAAAACACCATATTAATTTACCTCAGAGATGAACATCACAACTTTTAGAAAGAAGAATAAAACAGATTTGCAATGACATTAATATATTATTTTATCATGTTTTCTACGAAGTTAATTAGTCTCATCAGCAAATATAGTAAAAGAAAAAGCCAATTTAGTTGCCATCATGCTGCATCACAGGCAGGTCCAGTGCCCTGCTTCGTGCCCATCTCACAGAACCTGCAATCAACCAAAGCCAGCCACAGGGAGCACACACAAAATTAGGAGTTAACAAGTGCCAAGCAATGAACACAGTGAGGAACAACTCTACATAACCAGCAGTGCCTCATACTAGATTGTTTTCTGAAAACTTCACCTCAATGTTCAGCAGTGGCCAAAATGACAAACACACTATTAAAAATTAGCAGCTTAAGGCAGAGGGTAAAATGAAGCACAGCATTCTGCCATTGTGGAAACCCCCTGTGTGGATAAGAAACCTTTCCATAAGCCAAAATGGGGCAGTGTTAAAGGGCAGTACCAGAACAGCCGAGCCTCCGGTCTGACACAGTGGAGCTGCTTTTGTGGTTTCACATTCTGTGAGATTTGTTTGGACAGAATGTGGGCCCAAAGCAAGAGTAAACTGCACGTGTTCTGTTTCATATCTAAGGGTTTATGGAACATGATTGTGTCAGGATACAGGTGAAAAAGCCAGATAATGTTCTCTTTCGTTTTTTAAAAAAAATATGTTCCCCCACTCTCCCTGGACAGAAGATGCTCACACAATATCATTTCCTCTCTCCTTTGCTTTGGGATCAAATAGGCTCAAATCTAACTACGCATTTAAAAATCCCATCACTTTTCCAAAATGGCACAGGACAGAGACACTACCAACAACACTGCAGCATTTCAGCAAGACTCCAGCAAGGCAGTGGAGAGGCAAGACCAACTTGGATTGAGTGGTTGTACAGAGTGCTAGAAGATCCTGATGTTTTCCTCCATAAGGAAGTTTCACAGTAAAACACTGAAATCATCCAAAAGTATGGTGTGCTGCAATCCTGCAGCCAGCCAGTGGCCTTCTCCACAAGAGCTCTTCTCTAGGAGTTCAAACATTCAGCCACCAGCAAGCTTTCAGCAGGCTGCAACATCTGCTGCCCTCGATTCCTGCTCCAAGTCTGCAGCTGAATTGGCAGCTGGTCTGGCTTGGCAGGTAGAAGGGGATGGTCATGAAGGAGAAGTCCTTCTACCCCAGCTGGTTCCTCCAGGGGCGGTGTCAGCAGAGCCCTCATACCTGCAGAGACCTTTCTGAAATTGGTATTATGTACCTTCTCTGTCTAATCCAGCCTATTCTTTTCATCTGGGATCTTTTTCCCCTTTGACCTATGGTCCCTTGTTATTTAAACACAGTATGGGATTGTACTAGTTTGAAAGCAAACCAGTGAGAGACTCAAAATCAGAACTACAATTTAATAGGAAAATTAAAAATAAATGCAATAGTACAAAAACACTGACAGAGTCAGGATATGACCTGACACCCTGCCGGGCAGGGTGGTGGCAGCAGTCTGATTAAGGGGTGGCTGCACTTCTCTTGAGGTGATAGATGTGGTTCTGTTGAGGCAGTGATCCTGTAGAAGGGTCTGGTCCTCCTCTGAAGGTCCAGTGGTGGTTATGTAGCTCTTGTCCTCTGGGAACCCAGTAGGTAAGGGCTGAGTGTGGTGTTCCAAACCTCAGATAATATCCAGGTAGGAATGCTTGGTTCCTCCCCCTGGGCGGAGCATCTCACAATGGGATGACATAATTTTATGGGCCATGCAGTGAGTCTTGGTGGCCCATTAGCAGAAGATATCCCTCCAGAGGGAGTTACCAGGGATGTGTCATGGAAGAGATAAATAACCCTACCCCCACCTGGTTTTAACAGCTGGTGATAGAATACATACTTTTGGTTACATCTTAC
Organism: Corvus kubaryi; assembly: GCF_017639235.1. NCBI lineage: Eukaryota > Metazoa > Chordata > Aves > Passeriformes > Corvidae > Corvus > Corvus kubaryi. The sequence goes on along the minus strand of NW_024581116.1, from coordinate 5,937,279 downwards.
AGTGTAACCTAGGACAGGAATGCAGCGCACCTTCTGGCTTTTCTGGGGGTTATTGGGAGACAGCCCATGATGGCTCTGGGGTAAAGGGGGGCTGCAGAGCCAGACTGGGGAGCAGAGCACATGCCCTACACTCTGGTGAGGGATGGCATGGATTGGGAGAGAGTGAGTGAGCCATGGATGCCAGCACTGCAGCTGTGGGGCACAGAGTGAGGTGTCACTCCTGGCAGAGCTCAAAGGTAGGCACAATAAAACACTGTGTTGAAAGATTTTCTTGGCTAATTGTTGTTTTGTTTCAGCTAATTACACCTCCTTAAATTGCAGGGTGCAGCACCCTTGCCTGCCCAGCCAGCAGCACTCAGGAATCCTTCCTGTGACTGAGCTTGCTGCACACATTCACTCATTGGCCGCCTGCTCGCACGTCAGGCCCTGCGGTCCATTAATCATTTCAACCACTCTTCACTCTACAAAATAACATGATAGACTCCTAAAAATGAGAGATGAAGAGGGCTAGCAGTACCATCCAATCCCTTCCCCTTCCCAGGAAATATTTCCCCAGTCTATTTTTCTTACCTACTTTTTGACATCTCAAGTTTAGGCCAACAGTTCTTCTGGCAGTCCTTCCACTTTGTTAATGACGGGATGACGGATAATAGATTTTGTTTCCGTAACCTCTCCACTTTCTTCAAGGGAACTTTTTGAAATAATCCCATCAGGATTTCTTTCAATCTTAAGTTCAAGGGTTGGCAGTGGGGAAGACCAACTCATCTCATGCATATTCTCATGCCACGTTAAACACAAAATGCTTCAGCAGTTTAGTTTCCCCACACAGCTTTCAGCTGCCCTCTGTGCTGCATGGGAAGAACTAAGCCCTCAGGGTAAGGAGTTATTTCTTTTCCTTACCAAGCTAACCCCAGGCTCTTCCAAAGCAGAGAGTCTGTTGTCACTGGAGCACAAATATGACAAATTATGTGTAGATAATTTTCTGATATACTCATCTATCTCCCTAAGTGTGGTGAGACCACCAAAGGAAAATAGTGATGATGGACCTGAAAGATACTGAAAGTTATGCCTACTTTTTTATACACATCCCTATGAAACAGATTATCTTAGAGGTTGATAAGAAAAAACTGCAACCTCAGTTCCCCACGTCTTTTTTGTGCATTTATTGCTTGGTTAATAAAATGATCAAAACATTCCCATGGCAGTGAGCACATTTACATACACAGAATATTATTGAAAGGGTATGGTTTTCTCTCACTACAGCATGCAAAAATCAGTAACCGCTTAACAACCATTGCTATTCCAGGAAAAACCTAGGAGAAATACCTCTCTTGGTAGCATTAATAGTGAAACAATGTGCAATTTTTTAGACTGGTATTTTCAAATTAGTTTAGTGGGTTTAGTTACTTTATCCCTCTTGAATCTCAGGAATAGCTGCGTCTCACATGTAATAGTTACCCCAAAGCAGCTACACATTTAGCACTCCATGGCAAAGGCAAACGGGCTTTGGCTTTCTCAAAGGATGGTACAAAGCAGTTCCCAGCTCCTTCACCAGCTTCTCCCCACATCATCATGCTGATATACTCTGTTTTTCCCATGTTTTTTTAATGAATAGGATAACAAAGATGAAGCTACTCAAGCAGAAAGCAGAGCCATGGCTGTTTGATCTTCGATACATAGGAACATTTTCACAAAAATCTTGAGAAATAAGGTGATATTCAACATTTACCACGAATAATGGTACCCATCATTGTTCAAGCTTTTTACTACACATGCAATAGAAATTATAGGAAGTTTTTAGAGCAGCTGTGGGCCTACAGCCCCACAGACTACCAATATGGTTCACAAAATAGTGTAGGACTTTTCATTCAAGACCAGTGACAGAACTTTATTAGGAAATCCTAGTTTCAGGTTCCTCCAGTCTGGCCCATCTGGAGCTGAACAAGCCTACAAAAGGCCACTAAGATGCTCAGAGGGCTGGAGCACCTCTTCTATGAGGACATGCTGAGAGAGTTGGCTTGATCCGCCTGGAGAAGACGAGGCTCCAAGAGACCTTATAACACCTTTCTGTACCTAAAGGGGCCGTAAGGGAGCTGGAGAGGGACTTTTTGCAAGGGCCTGTAGTGGCAGGACACAGCAGAAATGGCTTTAAACTGAATAAATAAGGGTAGGTTTAGACTGGATTTAGTTTAGAAGAAATTCTTTATGGTGAGGGTGGTGAGACACTGGAACATATTGCCCAGAGAAGTTTTGGCTGCCCCATCCCTGGAAGTGTTCAAGGTTGGATGGGGCTCTGAGCAACCTGGTCTAGTGAAAGGTGACACTGTACACGGCAGGGAGTTGGAATTGGATGAACTTTAAGACCTCTTCCAACTCAAACCATTCTATGAGTTCCCTCTGCCTCTCCATTTACTCTAGTTACAAGAAGTTTGAGTCCAACAAAAATGTTTGATTTTCACAATTTTTAAATTTACTTTATGTCAGGTGATCCATGTAGTGCTTTTTTTTTAAATAGATCTAATAAATATTATAATAAATTGCATATTTTTATATTGTAGCATTTAATATTTAATTATACAATGTAGATTTTATTACCATTATTATAAAACTGCAGTGCTATAAATTATAAAAGTTAAAATTAAGTGTATGTCCTTAAAAATATCCTATGAAATATTTTTCCAGCAAAGGCTTTCAATACATCATCACCTGCTAGTCTAAGTGCATTTTAACATTTAAAGACCCCTTCAAAACCCAGATACCGAGGAAACTGCATTTCAGATAAACATCCACTCTCAGCTTTCCTGCCTGGCATAAATCTTAATATTCCAGAAATGTCTTTCACTATAAATGTATAAACAACAGACCACCAGAAAAATGTAAGTAAGACAAAAGAGTCGAACTCAGATGCCTTTAGTTTAATATCAGCATCCACATTTAAGTAAATGGACCATAATACTCAGAGGTACTGAGTGCAGCTCCTACTGCCTCCTGTCAGAGGAGAGAGAGGCAAGGACAGGAATCAAAGCGGAGAAAGAAAAGACAGGTATATGAGTTTTCTGGAGAGAGGTTGGATTTATGAACACAGTTATTAGAGTATAGTAAATAAGACCCTACTGTGTGATTTTCTGTCTGTACAATCTAGTTGTCCTCTTAAAAATGTGCTAAATATAGAGTAAATGTACCAGCAAGGAGAAAATGAATTGATAGGCAAATAAGCACAGCAGTAGCTTGCAAGGAATGTAAAAAGTAAAACTCTTTAAGAGATCTTCAAAACATTGCTATTTTTTTCTCACTCTGAAGCCTGTCTGGGAACCTCTTGCTCAGCTCACAAGGGATCAGAATGGAAAAGGTGCAGAGGGGATCGCACAATTTTTGTCAGCCCAGAATCAACACAAGCATCTCCTGAAATGTAACCAAGCAGATGTCTGACTTCAGCCCAGTCCCATGCTGGCCTCCAGCCAGGTCCAGGCTGGGTTTGCCAACTGCAACCCCAGGCACGCAGATGACTTTGTACCACATCACAGTGTGAGGTGACCAGTGTGCAAACAAGACAAACCAGCAGGAGAAGGGCTGCTGCAGCTCTGCAGGAGGGCTTGGCCAGCAGTGGCAATGTGCTGACTTGACGTACAACGATTTATTTTTATTTATCTTACCACATTCACTGTGCTCACGTACCAAAGGGGATGCAGCTTTTATCAAAGAGCCTTTCCTCTCGCCTTGCAGAAGGATGTTGCAACAAGAACCTGAAGTACCCATGTCACCTTTTCCATGTCAGCTCCTGTCAGTGCCTGGTGGAGAAAGGAGTTCAAGTGTCAACTCACAGCCTCCCCAAAGTCTGGCAGGTCTTTGGGCTGAAGTAATCCAAGGAAAACAGGAGTACCTGAGTTATTGGTGCTCAGATTTCTGAGCTTTTCTAGAAAGAAAACAGAGCTCTTATCTGAAAATTTTTGAAAATCCCAAACTAAAAATTTGTTCTCTGTCATCCACAAAAAACCACATTCTTTTCAAACTGCAGAGAGCATGCAATAAAAAATTTACATTCACACCTCAGTTCTTAACTTCCTTCAAGTTTGGACTCAGCCTTTCCAGATCAAATACAGCTCCAGGTGCTAGGGATGATTGTCTACATTGTACTATTATTAGTTTGTGCTAATGACCAACAGACTAACATGAGCCTTCCTGTGGGGAATATGTTTGCTAGGACGGTATAAAGTAGCTTTAATTTCCACCACTTGAGTTAAAAAACCCTGACGTTCCTAAGTCTTCAGAGCTATAAATCTGGAGCCAGATGAACTCTTTTTCTGCTTTCATTAATAAAATGAAGATGTATTTCTTTTCTTATTCATGCAGTGATTCCTTGCCACCTGTATAAGCCGTTAGTACAAATGACAATGGCAACATGTCATCACAATTTAGAAAGGTAGAGATCACAGTTCTCCTGAGATGAAATTCATGGCTATGAAAGCCTTCAGCCATCAATAACAGAGAAAGAAAACAGTGAGATTCTGTAATTATACTCAGAAAATCAAAGAGCAGCCCCTTTTGCAAATCAATGCCACATAACCTGTCAAGAGTCATTTGCATGTAATCCTACTCTTCCTGAGCCCACAGAGGTCCAAGCGAAATACATCAGTGCAGTCAGGGTCTCTCCTGCAGTACATTTGACACTTACAATTCTCAAAGTGTACCTGTGAAAATAAATTCCATTACCATAAGGTAAACAAAATGTAATTGCACTGGCCAATTATAACGTCATACAACACCACAACATTTCATTTTTATCCTTCTTATTAGAGCTATTTCCAAAAGACTGCTGCTCACCTTCCATCCTCCAGCCCAGTCCCTATTATTATTATTTATGAATTATTCTGCAGTAGCAGAGACACAGGACAATATTCTAACTATTTCTGCTTTTCAATTATGAATGTGTGTCACTTTCGCCAATAAGAAAGGCATTTGTGTAACTCGCTCCTGGAACCAGGAATTGCTGCTCAGGTTTATAATGAACTTGACGCTCTGAGGCACCAGAAGGAGAGCTGCAGTCCAACAGCTCTTTGAAGCAACTCAGACATAGGCAGTATGTGCAGGTCACACGATACAGGAGAAAGGTCAGTGAAAGTAGGACACCCTGTTCTCAGATTGATGGGCCTTCAAGGAGCTGTGGACAATGGCAAGGATCGCTGTGCTGCCAGTAAGCTGCACATCGAGATTCACCTTCAAAGCAGAAGCAATTCTGCACCTTCTCGTTGCTGACTTTTTTTCTCCTTGTACTTTCGTGGGTCCTTGGTCAGTGACAAACAAGACCAGTACTGCTATTTTTAATACACACATGGGGAAGCCCCAGTGCCTGAAGCATTTCTATAATAATGCAATCAAAGTTGAGGGTGGGAGGGCGTACCTGGGTATGCCAGGTCAGCACTTGAAGAGCACATTGACACCTTCTACAGACGGGAAACAGGGTGATAAGGACTTCAGAACTGCAACACCAGGGTTCCCAAATTTCCACTTGCATAAAAGATTATGACACTATTGCCACTGACTTAAGTGTGCTGGTTTTGGTTGACATTGAGTTAAATTTCTTCACAGTGGCTGGTATGGGGCTGTGTTTTGGATTTGTGCTGAGAACAGGGTTGATAATACAGAGATGTTCTTTTCTCATTGCTGAGCATCCCAAACCCTGGTGGGGGAGGGATGGTTGTAACCTGCCTTCTCTCAGAGGATATATTTCCAAATTTGCCCAAACCAGCACAGCAGGGAATACACAGAGCTAAGGCCTTTTCTGCTTTTTGTGCTGCCACACTGGTGAGGAGACTGTGGGTGAGACACAGCCAAGACAGCTGTTCCCAGCTGGCCAAAAGGATATTCCACACCATAACATCATGCTCAGTGTATAAAGCAGGGGGCAGAAGGAGGAATGGGGCGGCATTTGCAGTGATGATATTTGTCTTCCCAAGTCACTGTTATATGTGATGAGACCCTGCTCTCCTAGGGATGGATGAACACCTGCTTGCCCATGGGAAGTGGGGAATGAATTCCTTGTTTTATTTTACTTGCTTGCATGGCCTTTGCTTTTCCTATTAAGCTGTTTTTGTATCAACCCATGAGTTTTTCCAGCTTTTACCCTTTCAGTTCTCTCCCTGCTCCCGCTGGTGAGGGAGTGAGAGAACAACTGTGTGGTATTTGTTTGCTGTCTGGGGCTAAACTATGACACTAAGACAACACTCTATTTAAGAAAGCAATGTAGTGAACATAAAAATCCCCTTAAGTGACACCATAAAAGGGCTTTATTTTTATGAGACCTGGATAAACAGGAGAACATGAAGTACAAGAAAGATATGCAAAGCCACAAGTTGCAGCAAAGTAAATTCTGATTATACATTAATTCTTTCACCATGAGATAGTCAAATGCTGGAACTGGTTCCCCCAGAGAGGCTGCAAGAGCCTCATCTTTGTAGGCAGTCAAAACTGAGATGGACAGAGCCCTGAGAAAAGTGCTCTAAGCTGGCCCTGATTTGAGCATGTAGGTGAGACCACAGGATTTATAGTGATCCTTTGCAACCTAAATCATACTTCAGTAGTAAAGACCAGTTGTAAAAGTTTATCATGGAAACATTTTCCTGCATTTCCCTTATCCACCACCATGAGACCCTAACAGAAAGGTCAGTGTCTCATGTCTTTGATTTCCAGGAAGGTCCTTGTCCAGCCATCCAGACTATAAACATTGCCTTTAAAAAGTCCAGTGCATGGAACATCAGTTTTTGCAGGTGTTTGAGCCATTCCTGCAATCTGTGACCTAAAAAATGAGCAGTCCACAACAGGGATTGATGTTCTAGATAGGAAATATAATCAGAAACCGACAAATAATTTGAAGTGCATCAAGGACTTTTGCCAGGATTCTTAATCCTATTTTCCATCTGGTCTGCATAACCTCTAAATTATAAACAGCAGATGATAGCATTGTCAGGGACAAGAACAGGGACAAGATGAGCTGCATAAACTTGAGCATCTCTTAGGGGATAGTTTCTCCTTGTGGTTAGCTATAAGGAATAACTCATCCCCCATCACTTGGGCATGGCCCTTCAAGGGCTAATCCCTACCTCAGGTACAGATGGGTGCCAGGGACCTAACTCATCTAGAAATCTGAAGTAAATCACCTCATCCTTAGGTACCAATGCTTCCTTTGTGGGCAACCTCATGAGCACTCTGAATCCCAAAAGTCTTGTAAGACAAATGATACCAAAGCTTTTATTTGGCACATTTGGGGAAGGACATGGACAGAGTGGGGTTAAAATTAATTAAAAATAAAGAAAGAAAGACTTGAGAATATAGATATAAGTAGGAACAACAGCAGGAAATTAAACAAAGGGAAAATTAGGATAAACATCACAGAAAATTCGATAGTGAGAACTATTAGAGTGTGTCACAGTCTCCCACGGGGATGATCTACTGCTTCCAATACTTAAAACTAGATTGGACAAAGCAATATCATTCAGGGAATAGTCCTGCACTAAAAAAGGAACAGACTTCTTTGTCTGACATGTCTTTTTCATGTCTAATTTTGTTGGGTATGACTCAGGATCCCTTTTCAGGTTGAAAAATGTCTGTCACTGATTCGTGGTCCACTTACTCATTTCCTTGTGTTCACCTCAAGCTTTCTGAAAGCATTAGCTACCCAAATCAAAGCACACAGTTTGCATTTGCAGGTCTACTATTTCAATAACTATCTGCAAATATTAGTTATTTCACATACTGCTTCTCTTCATTTGATTACAAGTAAGAACAATGTCCTTAAAAATATTTAATATCTATATTTTAGTGTAGCACTATATTAAAAAAAAAAGGTAGGGAGAGAGAAAATTACCTTCAGTGACAGGCAATTCACTGGCTACTTGCCTAGAATTCACATGCTACATTTCATAATGTTCATTTTAAAGTCACAGTAAACTGCACATCTTTTCCTCAGAAAGCTGAGTTTAGAGATGAGAGGTGATGAGAGATAATCAATTTTATTGTGACATTAATAAATGACAACAATGATGTTTAGGAAAAAATAAACAGCCTTGAAAATATGAGTAGCTGAATATTTCAGTACATTATTTTGTAAGTTATGTAACATTGCAATGTTGGTGCAGTGTTTCTTTCTTTTCTTCATCCCACTCCTCTCTCTCCCCTCCAAATGAAATAACAATTCAATACAATTTAAACAACTTTTCTTGGGCTGTAAGAACAGCAAGCTGAAGAGGAACAGATTTCCTTGACAATCACAGCTCCACAAAGGAGGCTTTCACAAGGAACACTGAAAAAGTGGAAATTTTTCCATACAGGGAAACAGAAACACATTTAATGTCTCCCTGAACTTGCTTCGGTTTGCATCAGCACCACACCTGAGCTGGATTCACAGGCAGAAGTACTGTCCACCCTTTCCTTATCCTGCACCTGTGCAAAGTGCCAAGGCACTGCAGGAGCCTGGATGACAGCAGAGAAGATCAGGCCAGGGTATTCCTGAACCTCCCTGCATCTCCTCCTTGCTGCCAGTGACCCCTGGAGCTGTCACACATAAGACAGGACAGACCTTAAGGTGATACAAGCTCCAGAGATGGAAACAGATCCTGGCAGCTCCAGAACAAGAGATTGGTAAAGAGAGGGTAAATTAACTCCTCTTTAGGTGACTAAACCAACTCTGGCATAAAGGATAATTTTATCTGTTAGTATCAAATCATTCCTGTTACAAGGACAGGAAGAGAAAAATAATTTGCTTCCTGACCTGAAAACACATGATGCTGTTCTGTCTCACTTAAAGTTTCTGTGTCTCCTTCCAGCTCTTTCTTTTTTCTGTTCAACTGCCAGGCAGAGAGAGAAAGATCACTAATGAACTACAGCTTCTGTTCAGGTCATTAGCCCTACCAGAGAGGAAGTTAATGAACCCTAGTATATAAAGACAAAATCAAGTTTTCCTTAATAGTTTCCATACCAAGAGCATCATTTTCTGTTAGTGTAATCCCTGGATGATTTAGTTTGAGTCCTTTTTTTTTCACTCTCCAGCCTAGTTTTGGAAGAAGTGCAACAGAGAACATCTGGTCATTAAGTGCATACAGATGATATTCAGATGCTGTGGAACAAGCACCAGAGGTAGTCAGAGAGGGAGGGAAAGGTAAGCCACCTTGTACAAGAAAGGCTCTGGGGGAAGGCAGAAATAAAAAGTGGCAACTTGCTGAAGCATTGTCCCACAGCATAAGTCCAACTGCAACAACAAAACAATTAGGCACCCACTGAGCCCCTGACGTTCCCTGACACCATCTCTTTCCTTCACTGGTCTTCCCTCACTTGTAGACAAACATTCAGACACAAACGACTTGTGCACCCTTATGCTTTGCCTGAGTGATTTAAATACTTCAGTGCATTTATCTCACATAGAGGCCCATGTGGATAAGAAAGTGCTATTTCCATTCTATGGCATTATTTATGATTTTCCAAGCAAATAATGCATTTTGATTTCCAAGCAAACAAAGGCAGGATGTATTTTCCCCTAGCTCTCCAGCATCCTAAAAGAACAGTCATTCTTTTCTTCACAGCTCCATCAGGATCAATAGATGGTACTGCATCCAGAAGAACTTACCCACTCCTAGAAATGCTCTTCTTTTGATGGAAATGTGCTTGAGAAGTTACACTAATAAAAGTTGTGGTGATAAGGAAATGGAAGAGAAGAAAAAGCACCTATAAAAGTCCCATGAAAATATGTGTACATTAAATCAAAACCTAGGAATGTGGGCCAGCTGTACCAATGAGCCCCTTTCAGTAAGCTTTATGTGACAGTTCTTGAACCCAGCAGTCCTACTGGGACACCATGTGGACTCTTACCCTTTTCATGGTTATGAACCCTATGTCATTTTTTCATATTTATTCGTGGTCCAGTTTGTATCATTTCCATGCCTCACTAAAACCAGACAGGGTGCATGAAGAAATGAAGTGCCATATAATGTAAGAAACATGGATGGACATTATCCAATGTATTCTACTTCCATTCAAATTTTCAGGTTCTTCTATTCCCAGCAAACTCCTTTCTGCAACACACTTTGGAGGTGAATAGAAGACAAAAGTAAAGGTTCTCATCCAAATTAAACTTTCTTTATCTTTTCAATAAACACTGATTGGAAAGCAAATTACTCCATAGCAATTTGTATATTAAACACACTGTCCACAAATCCTAATCTCCTGTTACCTGTGTTTCACAGTAACATCTACCAGCTGAACACTGGGGAGATTGCATCCAGTTTTATGTCAAACATGGAACGAGATTCACTGCTCCAGCCTGCATCTTTGTGCTAGACAAATGGATGCAGCCTAGCAAAGATAAATGCTGCATCCCTCCCCCAGTTTTTCCTCATTAGGGAGTAGCTTTAAATTATGGAAAAGGAATCAGTGTGTTTCCCGACTTGTCCCAGCCCTGAAATGCTGCAGCCTCACTCATAGGCCAATGGGAATTGTGAGGAAGAAATCTGGTTTCCTTTTTCCTTCATTTCCCAACCATTTGCTTCTCAGCTACTTTTAATAATAATGAGCAGAAAGATCAGCAAAGACTTGGAAAAGCCTAGCTGGTGCTGTTTACATGCAAGCATCCTTCCACTAGCATTACTTTTCCATCAGTATTTCTCTAGAGTAGATAAGAATGGTATTTTTATCCAAAGGCAATTTACTGGCATAGAAAAAGTACAGCAGACAATGCAATCCTACTCTATTATGCATGAACACCCGGTATGTGCTCAACTTTCCTCTCGATCTTATTTATCGCACTGTCATTAAACCTGTGTTGCTATTACTGTTCTCTAATACACGTCACAAAAATGTGTTCTTATCAGGGCTCCTCTCTCATCTGCTGATCTAATAATACACTGGCTCAACATTTTGGTGATTTTAACACAAATAAACAAACACAGAAAGGTTCAGGCACAATATACTCAGGAAAGTGATGTTTGTGTTTCAGCATAAACAAAAGCCTTCCTGTTATTTTCAAGTCACCTTAATGGTTCGGCACTGCTGACAGAATCATTCAATAATGCCCAACCAAGGGAGCTGCAACCTAATTAAAACTTGTGGTTACAGCGGCCTGGTTGGCAAATATTTGTGAATGTTTATGGAGTTTTAGCAAAAACTGCTGTATTGGATTGTTTTGACTCACAAGAATTGTTTGCGGCTATGTTTAGAGTAGGTCTCAGAGAGAAGTATCATCGGGCTCTGTCTGACCTAATACTCTGAAAGTGCCAGGGAGTCTCCCAAGACACTGAAATTCAACTGACCAGGCAGTGAAATCACCAGGAAGGTCAGTGGTGGTGGTTTTGGCTGAGGACAGCAAACATCTTCCAGAACAGAGCCTGATAGAAACAGGAGGAACCACTCCTGATCTGCAGGCCAGATGCAAACCCTCTGTTCCAGAGGGAGACCAAGCTCAACAGCATTTCAACCCATTGGGCCTCTGTACCCAAGAACAGTCCCAAGCATGCTTAATTTATCTGTATAAACAATGCTGAGTAGTGTCTGCTCCACTCTTGTCAGATAAGATGGTGGTTGTCAGACTTGCCTGAATTTGCTTCAAAAACATTACTTAGTGTCAGGGCTGTGCAACCACCAGAATGGTATTGGGCATCCGAAGATAAAAAGGACATGGGGTTCTGGAGATGTGTTTAAATAGGGCTCACCACACTCTTTTATCATTGTATCGTTTGTCAGTGCAGAACAGGAAGCATGTGAAAAATCATTAGAACGAGCGAGGAGGATGAATCAATTAAGTAAATTATCGTGAACAAGGCAAGTCATAATCCAATTGGAGAAGGTGATTATATATCATACTCAGCTAACTAGAAAACACAGTCCGGAAAGACCCATAGTGGAAACACAAACTCTTCTGATTAGAATAAAATAATTTTGGGCAGAAAAATGAATTCAGAACAGCATTTTTTTAGCAGAATTTTCCTCAACTAAGCTCTAATAGATCTAATCAGTGCAGCAGATGAGGACAGGGACTGTGTTGTTATTTTACAGGATGGTGAAGACATTGTAAACAAGGGGAGTGATATTTTTCACCTCGTTAAGCCCCTTAACAAGCTACCTGATTATATACTGTACCTTTAGAAGGCAGAGGATAGGAACAGTCAGGTAGGGGACAAAAATCTAGTGGAGGTTGTATTAAGTTTAATGATGTTTGCAGGTATGTGGTAAAAGTGCCAACTCTGCTTTTCGAACGTGAACTCTGGTTATAGTTACAGAAGTGACACTATTAAACTTTTGAGGCACTACATGAATCATATCTCTAGAGCAATATATTATATCAGTAAAAATGGGAATTTCAATCCAGAATGTGACTTTGCTATACCTATCAAACACCAGTTTGATTTCTGTAGGCCTTCATTTTTCCAAAAGTTACATTTATTTTAGCATTTCAGTACTACTTGAAGAGTCCTGACTCAGTTGTTGGCATAGATGATGTTGGAGTGTCACGATTACTGAAACTATTAATTCATATGACCACTAGTAACTCTACGAATATTAATAACCATGAAAATCAGCATCACTACCATCCAAATAGCATCCAAATGCCAGTGGCAAGTGGGCTGCAGTCTGCTATGCACTTTGTAATGGGTGAAGACCTCTTTAGGTGAATGTTAAGATAGTTTATATATATAAAAATTACACATATATAGTAAGATAGCATGTATTTATATATATATATATATATATACACATATGGATGTAAAATTCAGCCCCTGCAATAGGGCCCAATTCCACTGAACATCTGTATATTATCACAATTCTGCAGTCTGAGGTCTGGTGGAGCTCAGTCAGTCTATGCATTTCATACAGCCCTTGGTATTTTTGGAAAGAGATTTCTGCCTAACTTCCCTAGATGTAGCAGTAAGATCAAAATATGCACGTGAGGTGTCTTATGTGAGATCAGTGTCATCACAGAAATGTTAAGTAGTTCAGTCCCACTCAGACATCCTACTAAGTAATAGCATTTTAAGATTCCTGAATCACGACAAAGTCCATATTTTCTATCAGAAGCCAGAGCCAAATTCCCGAGGGGATTGCAGCCAGGAGCTTCTGTTAGATTCAGCAAGAAGCGTGTTTGTTGGGTAAGGATTTGGCTTTATATATTAAAGATATAATAATATTTAGCTGAAAAGGTTTCACAAATCTTGAAATGTTTCCAACCATAAGTTCTCTAAAATCATGAGTCAAGCAATGAAAACTCTGAGACTGGCTTTAAAATTAAGTTCTCTAGCTTTTGCAACTTAGTAAACATAGTTCTCTTCCCTTCCTCACCAGTTCCTTTACAAGGAGCAGCATTATAAATATACTGTATTTTAAAATTACATCTGAGTGTCTCATACAACCTTCTGGTTCCTCAGTCTATATGAAAAGCATTTTAATAATCAGCAAAATCTCATTTTACCCTCAAAAAACCACAATCATTATGTTCTACTGCCTGTCAGGATTAGCCCTGCTCTGTTCTATTTCCCAGACTGTTCACATGCATTTTTTGGGGAGAGTATATTTCAAGCAGCACTCACTGCTTCAAAATTTAATATTTGAATGAAGCAGATAAGCCCTGATTCCTGATGGATATACCAATTTAAACTGCTTTCTCAAGTAATTCTTTTGGCTACTTCAATACAAGTAATTGAGGGATATTCAGAATTTGAGTCAAATGTGGTTCTAAACCTCTCCTTCCATGATACTTGACAGGTATCTCACACTTTGCCATGGCTTTGCCCATGACAACTGAACACTCTCAGACTTTTCCAAGCCATAGTCTGGGGAATAGCACAGACCAGGAATGACTCCTAACAGACAGATAGGGCATAGCCACGTTACTTTTTCTGATGAGATTTTTCTCAGTGTGAACATGAGCCAGACCAAGGCAATAGGTCTGCAAGTCACAATTCCATTGTGTTTTCTTTAGCATAGTCATTACAGCCATTGAGACAAATAAACTATCCAGTAGAACAGTCTCCTTCTAAGGGGAGAAGCACAGACACTGTAGGTACTGATATAACTATGCACCAGAATGCCAGAGCACTAAGCTATACCTTTAAATATCAAAAAAGATTCTTAATTTTGGCATCTTTACAGCAGTTAGTACAAAATTCATCTGCTTCAAATTTACTCCAACATTTCTGTGAATGAATTTCCATGAATATGAAAGCCACACTGGAGAGAAGTTTTGCCTAAACACCTGCAATTTTCCGCTTCTTAACTCTTCAGTTCTTTGCTTCTCAAGAAAAAACTGGTTACCATGAGTCTGAAAATAGGAATGTATCATTCTAAATCCTCCAGTGGTGTGGACAGTCCACCAGCTTCCTGGATAATGTTCTCCTTTGCAGATAAGACATTTCCTCCTAAGGACCGTCTCTGCAATTTACATCCATTAGTTCTCATTCTAACAACTGTGGACACACAGAACAGTTTATTTAATTTCATCCTTACAGCTACCATTTATGTGTGGGAAGGCTGTTTTCAGATCATCTCTTTAGACCCTATCAGTCTTTTCAAGATAAGGCAAACCCATTTTTCCAAGCTTGCAGGCTTATTTTAAAATTTTCATTTCTTTCTTCTGGATATTCTTTAATAGATTCCCATCTTGCCTGAGGAGTGGTGTCCCGTCGGAAGCTTATCGGCCCTGAGGAGAAGATTACAGCTTGGACACAATATTCCCATTTACAGTGCTCAGAGTAATAGTTGCTTTACTGTAGGAAGTCAAGTTTTCCCCACCAAATTATTTTACATGACCATTTTATTTACAACAAATAAATATTTCTTCTTGGCTATTTTCTCAGTTAGTTATTTTTTTCCTGCCTGTTACTAATCTTTCTGATTTTGTCCCTACTTACATCGCTTTTCCATTTGCTCTTAACAATTGAGTATATTTTTCTTGTGTATCATGACTGCTAAATGTTCATATTTTAAAGGATATGGATATAATTTTTCTAAGTCACTATCCTTACCCTTCAGTGATGCTGTTAGTGGTGGCATAATTATTTCATTAAAATATATCCAGATGACTTTTTATTATACTTGTTTTCCAGCAGACCATTCTGAACAGTCAGCTGAGGACTTCTTTCTTGGAAACTTTATCATTCTCCCAGCTTGTACTTCCATGAATCAAGATTTAGTGTTTAACACTTTTGGTCTCCCAGGTTGCCTTCCACTTTCCTTTCCCCAAGTAGTTCTTTTTCATCAATCATGATCCAATCTACAAGAGTCTTTCTCCTTCTGCTTTCTCTGCTATTAGTATCAACTGTTGTCACCAATAAATTTGAATAAGTCTTTGTCTTTTTCTGTTCCTATATTGACTGATTCATGGGGTGTTAAAGTACCCCATCAATACTAATTACTGTGCATAAGACAAGTGAGTTACAGGCTCAAATCTCAGGTTTCATTCTGGCACACAGCTTGCTTCCAGAAGCATCAGAGCCCAACAGCAGCTGGATTCTGCTACTCATCCCAAAAGAGAGTCACTAAGTACTCTCTTCTTTGTTTTCTCTACATAAAGGTGAGCTTCCAAGACTTTGAGGTATCAGACATTCTTCTTCATTTGTATGAGTTCCCTTGTAGAAGGTAAAAGCTTAACCGGGAGCAGAGTATGATGTGCTGACATCAGCCATATTCTGACTGGGGTGTTTCAGGATGAGGAGAGTACAAAGGAGTGAAAGGTATAAAGGGACAGAAACAGGTAATGGAAGATGAAACAGAAAACAGAAGAGGGACAAAAGCATAAAAAAAAAAGCCAGTAAGCTCTTCCCTCCAATTTCTGTCCTTTTTGTACTGGCACACCACTGAAATCTCAGTCCTGCAGCTTTCAAACTGTTTGTACTGACCTTCTTTTGAGAGTCCTAGAAACAAGTATTTTCTCTCCTTCATTCATTTTCCACAGTCCTCATACAAACTAGGCTATGCATCTGTTAATATTTTTAAATGCTTTGGCATCCACAAACATCTGAGTCTGAATTCTCTCTCACCAGCTTGCTGCAGTCTCAATAGTCTGACATATGGCTGGACAGGAGTCCTCAACAAAAAGAGGCTAAAATGAATATAAATATAATTTTGTTGCACAGTACTGTGCATTGTATGTGGAGTTGAAGAAACAAGCCAACAAGCAGGTCATACATACCAAATTATCTGTGTAACCTTACATAAATTTGCTCAAAACTACACAGACATATAGGAAATAATGTCTAAAAGGCCACTGTACATATTTCTGTGCAGAATTTTTGCAGGAGGCTGGTTGCTAACACATGACTGCAAGTTGTTCCAATACGTATGGCAAGAACGAGAAGGATCATATGGTTTGTTTCTCATGTACTTAAAATGCAATTATTTTAATTAATTACACTATTGTAATTTCTCCAGAGGTATATAAAGAATGTGAAAGAAATAAGCAGAGGATACCTACGCCAAATGGAAAACAAGGTAATACAGGAAAGATTAAAAACACACAAAAGGGAAATTTAAGCACAGAAAAATAGAGAGTAGAAATAATAGAGCTGGCAATGAGAAAGGAGGGTATCCAAGGGAGGTAACAAAATACTTGTAGTTAAAATAGTTGTCTCTTTCTAATGTCAGCATCTCACATCTGCTGTCATACAGTAATGAGAGCTGAGGCCACTGTAATGCTGACCCAGCCATAGGTAGATGATTTCTAATTAAATTGTATTGCATATGGAAAGGTGTCACAGTTTTCAGCTAAATCTTCAAGAAAGCTGAAGTTCAAGAAATTAGGACGGCCACTCTGTTATTAGCTGTAGAACTGACTGAAATGGAACAAAAAAATATATTTTAAACCCCATCCATCCCACCACAAAATATTCCATAGTTGCCTTTTATTTTGAGGTTTGAGCTCTACTGTCCCAAAATAAGCTCTATGTAGGAGACAGATAACTCCCAGGTATCCATCTTTGTAAACGATGGAGCAAAATCCACCATACTTCCAAGGGTGTCTTTCTTTCTCTACTACTTGCTAGGCTCATTCTTGACCAAGCTGTAAATCTGAGTGGGTTTCTCTGAATATGACCACCAATGAGTTCTACAAATGTGTGGTTTTCTTTCCACTTGTTGCTATTAGGAACACCAAAAAAATCTAAAGAACTGGTACAGAGAAAAGAAAATTTTATTCAAGATGTGACCTGCTCCAGACAGAACGCAAGTGCCTTGCAGAGATTTCTGCAGTAGAATTTCATGCATTGAATGGGATTTGGGAAGCAGTTTGGACATGTTAGCATACACAATCTGAAATACTGGAGCAGGGCAGTGGGCTAGCTCAGCCTGGTCACATTCAGTACCCATACACACACATTTAGACCTCTTCTAAGCAGCTCACTGCTCAAAATTATTGCTCCAGCTCTATAGAATCAATGAGTGCAAATAGTCCAGTTACAGGTAGCTCATGCTGTACATACAAATGTTAGACAATTTCTCAATTTTTTTTAATTTTCAGAGAATTCTGGCATCTGAGAAATGAAGCAGGAGCCAATATAGCCCAGCTGAGAATTCCAGGTATGTCCAAGTTTCATGATTACTTGTGAAAACTGGAAAATGCCAAGTCCTAGCTGAACAGTCATAAAGTACTCTCTTTTGAAAAACTTAACGCAGGATTATGGCATGATGTGCCATCTGTAGAGTTTAAAATCCCAGGCCTTTCATAGCAGAGAATTCCTCATTTTCTCTAGAGGAAAAATAGTCTTGAACTAAATCTATACTAGTAAATTGATCAGTGGCATGGAGCACTCCTGGAGTTTCTCAGACTGTTAAATTGCTAGAACAGTCCCTGGGACATTGTGGCTCATGGACAACCAGCAAAGCTCTAACAAACTCCCAGATGTGAACTGGAAGTGTGCTGAGATCAGGAATCATTTCCAACAGATAAGGTGGATGTCACCACCCTGTTTTGGAGGCTAAGAGGATGTAATGACACAAACTCTACCAAAGCAAGCCAGCTGGCCATCCAGTGAGGGAACAGACCCACATGCACCTGCTGGAATAGAAGCAGCTTCAGATAGATTTTCCCACTGATCTAGCTGCTAAAGCAGGAGGCAACTCATAACCTGCCAGTGCACAGGATGATGTTTGAAACTTATTCTTTTTTATATCCATGCTTAAAAAAACCATGAGGCATCCAGCCAAAGAGCAGGGAAATATTTGTCACCATAGCACAAAAATAGCAAATAAAAACCAATGAAGAGTTGATGAGTTTGTCAATAGTCCACTACCTGAGAAATTTTTGTCTAACTGATTCAGCAAATATTTACCACAAATTTCCTGTGCATCTTGCTCCTCTCTTTCAAGTTTCTTCCCTGTTTTATCTCCTTTCCTAAGTTCACAATCATTTTCTGCCTCTGGACTCTCATTCTGTTTCCTCAGCTCACGCCAATCCTCTTTCTGGAGGATTTAAGAGACTGTCATGGGTTAGCAAGCATAGTCCCGGAAGTGATTTTCTTGCAAAGAGGTGCTTACAGCTTCCTCTATGACCTGACAGAACTTTTCGACTGGCTGACTTGAATACTGACAATTTTTTAAGCCACTTAAAATTTTGACCGCCTCTGTGGTCCACATTTAAAAATGAACAAACCCCGGGAAGCTCTCCCTCTTGCTTCTGGCTGGGGGACAGGTAACTGGGCTGGGCCCATATAGGGCCCAGCGGGCCCGGGCCGGGTCTGGGCCATCGTGGAGCCATGCAGCCCTGTTCCACCCATGGCCACCATGCTACGTGCAGGTGGCGCGGCCCGGCTTCCCCCTCTGCAGTGCAGCCGAAGATTCAGCTGAAGCTGCCCCGCTGTCCGACAAAGAGCATGTGACCAACACCGATAAGCGAAATTCCAGCTGCAAGGCCCAGGTGAGATTAACCCTTTTAGTGCTGTGAAGAGCTGAAACCTGAGGGAGGAGAAAGAGGAGATGCTTAAAGCTGAAATTCTGTTGCAAAGCTATGGTGGTGATGGACTATGATACATCAGCGTACCCATTGTAATTTCATGAAAGAATGGGGGGTGGAGCATTCAAACTGTACTTGTGAGCAAAAGCACCTGTGCTGGAATAAGCAAATGCTGAAGCAGCTCTCATTTGATGAGAAGTTTGAACAGGGAGAGATGGAAGCGATGAGGACTCTTGCTCCAAATTGGAAGGAGAAGACCTCAGTTCCTAGAGATACTCCCAGAGATAGTCCTAGAGATGAAGATGAGGAGGACCTTTTTCTCCCAGGAAAAGGGGAGGGCCTCTATTCTTAGAGATGAAATGCTCCCAGAGATGGGTGAAAAGAACTTTTGTTTCTGAACAGCTCAACCTCACAATGGTACCCCAGTAGCTCAAGATTGGACCCTCGAAAGCAGTTGTGGGAAAAGCTGTAAGTCAGGGGAAGGGACTCTCACATGTGAGCAGAGAACCAACATGTGCAGCTGTCTCGTGATATTGAAACCATGAGAGAATTTCTTGTGGAGATGTCTCCAAAGCATGAGCAAGAGAGCCTCCTCTCCCTAAATGAACTCAACAAGGTTATTATGGAAGTGGTAAACAGACTGAACATCTCAAGGGCTGTCTTTTTACAGTGGGAGAAGGGGGAAAGGTGGGGCGAGGAGAAGTGTTCTGAAGGTGTGGTATGATTTTTTTTTTTCCCTTCTTTTAGGTCTGTTATTAAACTTCTTTATATTCTTTCAAGTCTTGTGCCTGCATTGCTTTCTCCTAATTCTTATCTCACAGAAGGTAAATAGTAATGAGTATTTTGGACCAAACCACTACACTAAATTGTTGTTTCCGCCCGGTTTTCAAACTGAACCCGCTACAGAGACAAAGTGGTATTAGGGTATGGTGGGAGGCAGACTAAGAGATGACAGAGGGGGAAGGGGACTGGAAAGGGAAGCAGAAAGGGAAAATTCTTCATTTGACCAGTCTTAGTTTTAAGGGGGTGCCCGAAAGTCAGCAGTGAAGGGATTTTGCAGATATGACCAGGTACAATCGACCTTATATGCTGGGACAAGAAACAGGGATGGAATTGAAAGAATGGAAGAAAAAATGGTGGTGGATAAGTGTTAGACCCCTGGCAGAAGTTTTGTATGTTCAGCCAGAAGGATTTAAGTGGAGCCTTGCAGGTTTTCTTAAGATCTACTAACAAACTTTACAGTTACAAGAGGTTACTTTCAAATTACTTGCTATGCAGTGATGTAGCATCTCTAAAGTTTCCTCTAACTGCAAGTGAATACTGCAATGGAAAATACTGCTCTGAATGAAGTAAACACCACTGGTCTTTTTCCTACTCCCAAAGTTAGATAGAACATCCCTATTTGCAGTATCTGCAATGCCTTGACACAGTCCAGCAAAATGAAAGTAACATGAGAAGGGGAAATAAATCTACACTACCTGCTGTGAGCTACTGGAGTGGAAAGAAAACCCTCTTCATCTGCTCTTCTCCTGAACCATGTGCATCTTCTCATTCGTGTAACAGATGACTCTGAACTCTGCTCACACTTCACCAGAAGTACAGGCTGCTTCAGGCAGCAGGAAATTACTTTTGCAGCCCTTGCTAAGCATTGGCAGATCCTTTGTCAAACACCACATGAAAAAAATGCTGTTACTGTAAAGGACCTACATACAACAATTACCTTTAAATAGACGTTTCCCTCTTTCTTATTTATGTTTTAATTCCTAAAATTGAAAATCACAGACACTTCAGGGAGTTCCTGGTTCAGTTTGTCATCATGAGGCTTGTTCGTATTGCAGGATGAAATGCAGAATTGTGAATACTCAAATGAATAACATTTCCCTCATTAGGAAACACCAAGCTCTGTCTACACTCCGAAATGCTTCCCTGCAGAATAGGGACACCCAGAAGATTGACATCCTTTGCTACATAAGTAACTGGTAATTGGCCAAAATTAAAGCAAAATATTCTGCAGAAACCCAGGATTTAAAAATAGAAACAAAAGAAATATTCAATATGGAAATAGACTTTTGTGGAGGAGTATCAGTAAGTCTGTGAACCCTACTTCAGAGTTCACTATTCAGGAGAAAAAGTTATTTCTGAAACAGGGTCTATGTGCAATAGAATAAAGTTCAGGGATGATTTTTTTTCATTGAAACTACTTCATTTACAGAAATTAAAACTATGACCTTGATGTAACTGGCCTCTGAATAAATTACAATCTGAGTAAAATTCTCAAGTATTCTTAAAAGTTTTAGGTATCTGTTTTCTATTGACTCTCAGACAGCATGCAAGTTCTTTTGAAAGTTTTAGCCAGGATAATCAACAAATATAATGACAAAAACCAGTATCTGCCCAATTTTAGAACTACTGTGAAATAAGTGAAATTCATTAAGCAAATAGGGATTTTTCAAACTGCTAAGCAATCTACCCTCTGGCAACATATTCATTAAGAAAGTGGTAGGGGAGGACAGTGCATTTAGTGAGTAATAAGGGACTATTCATTATTCTAAATACATAAAGTTTTATTTATACTTCAAGTTACAAAAATAAATAGCTACACTTTTTGGGATACTTCTTGCCTACCCATTCCTCCTGAAGTGTGCATGGTGCCTTACAAGCAACTATTTCTATACCATTTCAAGCAGTGTCATGTGGAGATACTCATGTGAACTGTGAAATAAAGAGCAGCAGTTTTGCTGTGCTAGTGCAGGGTTAATTAGTGCACGCAGAGCACTGTGATAATGCCATTAATGTCTTTGTACAGCTCTGCTGTTGGAAGTAAGATATTCTAACCTCAATCGGTTTCTTCACATATCCTGCTGAAAGAAAGCAGTATGATTGAGGTGGGTAAACAGATGTGTCATACATAAGATGTATTATGTGCTGCTTTCATTATATTCAATTTCCATAGACAAAGGCTTCAATCCTGCACTCAGTTTCACAAAGGTCTAAGGGAAAGAAGAAGAAAAAGAGAAAAAGCTGGAAAGCAAAATTATTGAAGCCAGTCAGAAGTTATTTTACTGAATTAATACAAAGCAGAAACTGCTGAAGGTAGACATTGTAAGTTTTAAACTGTGTAAACAGATGGTTCAAAAAAGAAATTAATCAGATGATTTCTACATCCACTAGAAATAGGACAAGAATTAACTGACCTAAATAGAAGCAAGGGGCATAAGATATTAGGAAGAACTCTCAAACTGAAAGAATAGTTAACAGTTTAACAGATTACTGAAGGCAGCTCTCAACTCACCATCACTGGAACAAACTAAATAAACATCCATCAGGGCCGATTAAAGAGCAGATGGCTTGGTGCTGGGCTGGAATAGTCTAACAAGGCAATACACATACTATCTGATATTGAACAGAATGTTTTTGAACAGGAGGAATGAAGCACTGATTTCCCTGAATCAACAGAAAAATTGCTGGCTCCAAGTCCTGACCAGCTTAACATAAATAATTGTCTAAAAGGTTCTGTGTAGTGGGTTATTCTGTAGTTGTCACAGACAGCGAAATGCCATTGCACCTTTTTAATGAAGCTCCTTTTCCAACACTTATGTAAGGAGTTCTTTTCTGTGAAACAACTGGAAAACCTCCATGAGTTTTTGAAGAGGTGTTGGTAACACAGGTAACACTGAGGATCTGTGTTTTCCATTTGTGAAGGGGAGACAACTTGCAAGCAAGATAGGGAGAAACAATTGTGAAAATAAGTGAACAGCTGAGTTTTAACATTTCAACAACAACTGGGGTTTTTTTTTCCCTTTTTAATTAGCTAGCAATAATTTTCCTCCACATCACAAACACATTTATAAGCCAGTCGATCTCTGTCTCACATATAGCAGAAATTCTGGAAGAACACACTTGCCAGAGGCTCCAAATATGATGTCTACATTTCCCTTGCCAAACTCATGCATGTGCATGAGAAGGCTTTTGATTTTGTGTACATTGACAGATTAGTATACTGATGGTGGCCCATTTATTAACCCATTTGGCCGTTTTTTATATGCATCCTATGATTTTATATGCATCCTATGATTTTATGATATTGCTGTGACTCAAAGATCTGGTCCTCGGGAGAAGGAAGACCTAACATCTATTAACTCCAGGTCCATGAGCACCAGGGGGATGAGGAATTAATGCAGAAGATAAATTAATCAGAAGCAGTTTTCATTCCATCTAAACATAAATAAAATATATACAAAGATTTTGTTTCTCTCTTTCAGTTAGCACATGTAAACTACAAACAATCAATTCAACTACACCCTCAGAAAAAGTAGTGCCAACTCCTATAAGTATTTGGTTAGTTTTAGATGGCCACAAAACTGTTGAAAGTACTACTCAGTGAGAATAAAGTAATTCCAAATCATCACTGAAGTCAGCCTGCATTAATATAAATGTGTTATCAATGCATAAATGCTCTCTTATGTGAACAGCCAAAAGGATAAGCAAAACATGGCATGGTTTCCATTAAGTCCTAAACTTTATGTTAACAAATCTGACTTGTCAGCACTTGAATCTGAATTCCAATATTAAATGATATACCAGCTTTAATTTCCATCTGTAAAGACTTACAAGAAGCAAGTGCTGAAACGATGAGAAAAGGACATCTTAATGCATGTATACCAATTCCTGATCTGAAATCAGTTCCAACAGAGCTGAATATTGGATCTTATCTTCAAATTTGGATATAAGTACTAATAAGCTTACCTTTTGCCATTAATAATTCTCCTTCTATGCTTCTTACTTTTAATGTGTTCCTATTTACTTTCCTACTTGGACATAGCCTGTCTCACTTTCTTCTCCCTTTCTCTAATTTTCCCAATTTCCCTTTAGTCTGTTTTGTTTACATTCCCTATTCCTCCTTCATTACCTTAGTCCTTCTCATTTCAAAAGTGAAGTCAAATTTACACTTATACCATTATGTAAACCAGACCACTCAGCAGAAGACCAGGCTAGAAATACAATATGGAAATCCGTGATAAGGATAAGGCAGGCAGAATGAATATTTGTATTACTTCTTTTTTTTTATTATAATAAGAAAAATATCTTATTGTGTTACTGAGCACAATGCACAATATTTTGCTAATATACTACACTGGTCACTAATCCGATGTGAAGGTCATACACACATCATCTATTAGCTTTTACTATTGCTCTCTGTAATAAATTGATAATCCAGCTTCTGAACCAACCTTTTACATCCTTATTCAGTTTATATTGCAATTGAAGACATTTTTGAAAAAGTAAAAAAATTTAAATAAAAGAAAGGGAAAAGAGAAAGACGAGTTAATGCTGATGAGAGTATTGTTTTCTTCTGTCTATTCAGTCTGATTTATTGCAAAGTATTTGCCATTGAAAATCCTATTGTTTTTTCAGGTATTGAAATTTGCTGTATCATTTTTCAAGGGTTTTAAAATTGCTTTTGCAAATTAAAAAATAGAGCCAGTAAAAATGAATTTCAGCTGTACCACTGTCAAAGAGACACTGTATATTCCAAGACAGTAAGGAATAATAACACTTTGGGAATGTATGCTCACCTTTAATTTGGAAAACTGTCTGAAATTAAACACATTAAAGACAGAATTTTAAGCTAGTTTTATCATGCTGAAATTCACTGCTTTTCTTTATAATATCACCTTTCTGGATATTTTCCACTGTGAAAACAATTTCCATGCAAGAAAAATGTTTAGTTTAAGCAATGGTTAAGGAGCCTGACAGAACAATTACCTTTGGTGAAATTATACTTTATTCGCTATTGGTGCAGTCCTGTTCAATGTTTGGTAATGAACGATGCTCATCGCTTCTCAAAAAGCATGCACAGATTGCTTCCAAAGGATAAACATTTAGGTACAATCCTCATTACCAGTGCTCTGAGAAATTACCTGCTGCTGTTGTAGCACAAAAAACATTTTTCAAAGTTTTAAGTTTGTCCTTTACTTCAAGAACTATTTCAGTCTAAATGCTCCTTTTCAAGGCCTTGCTTAACTTTTGTACTTCAAAAGAGGTGCTGAAGAAACCGGGGGTTTGTGTGCTGAATTACTTTGGGCCCACAAAAGGTCTGAGAGCACTGACATATAATGCTTAAGTACTGTAATAAAGATATTTATTGAATATATAACGTGACATTTAAGACGACAAAGTTTGGAGCACAAGGTATCCAACAATCTCAAAGCCATGAAATCATGCAGTATGCATTTTCAAGGCTATTATAATTAAAGTTGTAAAAAAATATATATATATACAACTTGTGTTCAAGAAAGATCCAGCCAGGCTAGATCACCCAAGCTGCTTTATCTAAGTCACCTAAACGCAGAAGAGGCATTAGTTTTAATCTGTTGGGAGTTCAGCAAAATACTGATGTCATATGTAAATGTGATAAATACAGTAAATAAAATGTCATATGAAGAAGCATTAATGATGCAGTCATCAAGGTCCAGGAGCTGAACTTTGACGATCCCTGTGGGTACCTTCCAACTCAGTATATTATGTGATTCTATGGTTAGGAAGATGGGAATTAATACTGTAACTGTGAAGTGAGCAAAGAATTGGCTAGTAGAGAAGTATCTAAAGTATAGAAAGTAAAGAAAAAAGAAAGGGAGGTAGAAAATGGTTGGCCTTGGATCAATTTTGTTGATTTTTTTTGTGTGTAAATAACTAGATTAAAAAATAAAAAGTATTCTTTAGATGAAAAGCTAAAAGGCACTGTCAATACTGAAGAGGATTAGGGTATTTCACAGAAAGAACTGCATGGCCCTGAGGATGAGAGTGAGCATAAGTTAAATTAAGTTTAATATAAAAAGAGTAAGGTCATTGGGGACTATGAATAAGAATTTCTGCTATTCACTAGGAACTTGTAAGTTATAAGTGGTTGGGAAGAGGGAGACACAGGTGTACAAGCTGATCACAGGACAGCTATAAACTATCAAGGGATGGCAAGCATGGAAGAACTCAAATGCCATCCTACAATACATTAGTCAAGGTGTTTCCAGCTCAGATAGAGAAGAATAAATTCTACTATACTAAGTCCCAATGAGACTTAATTTGTAAGAGTGTGTACAATTCTGGTCATTTACTTTCAAGGAAGATATGAAGTGGAATAGGGATAGAGCAGGATCACTGTCATTATCCATTGAGTGGCACCAGGAGCTAATCAGACAAAAGAATTCACCTTGCAATCCAAAGGGATGTGATTGGTGCCTGTATGTAAAGCAGAGTACAAATATGGGAGATAAAGGAGCTATTTATACTCAAAAATAGTGTTTTATACAGTAATAAATGGCCATAACCTGAATTGTAATGCAATAAGAGACAAAACAAAGGATATCCTGAAATCATCTTCCAGGTAAACGGCCAGAGATAAAACATTCGACTACTATTAATATACTGTTTGAAACACTTAAGGAAGTAAATATATGAAACTGTGTCCATAATGTCAGAGGCTTGCATTTGAAGAACAAGAAAACTTTTCCAGTTCTGTGTTTCCAGGATTCCAAGATTTAGCCCCTTCTAAGGATTTCAGTACTCCCTATGAAGTCATGAGAATATCAAGAATAAGATATTGTATATGATTTTTTTAACTTACAAATGTTAGAGAGACAGATGTTAGCAGAGAGACATTCAGTATGACCAGTGCAGCCCGCTTTCTAAACCATGTCTAAATTGTTCAAATTATCTAAACTGGACTGTCAGTAGGGAACAGGGTCTCTGAAGTTTTATGGTAGTCTTCAAGAGGTTCCCTCTCCTGCAGGATCTTGCAGGATTATGGCAGCTACACTCATCCAGATCTCACTGCAATCCACAGAAGTCTTTCATATATTAGAAAGTTTTGAATCAGGTTGTAGATAAATCTCTCTATAAATGTGTTTATTTAAAAATCAGAAAAATTAATTCAGTCTAAGTTCATAAAAGAGAGAGATCATAACAGTGTTTGCTCCCTTAATTGCATTTTAACTCAAGCAAATTAAAACCAAGTATTCCAGCATGTCATTCATCGAGTAAAACTTATTCACAGGGTTGCTTTATTCATGATGGAATCTTGCACATATTCAAATTCATCATAATTTTCTTAGTCTGAGGTTCTTATTTTCATGGAATAAGTTCGTAATTAACATTTCAGCAGAGGGGCACCTGTTGACACACTAGAAAAGTATTGCAGCTAAGAAGGATTTAAAAATATATGAATATATTTTTAAGTGAAAGTGGCTCTTTATTCCCTCCAAAACAGTATTCACTCTATCAGAAAGTTACAGTGTATAAACACACTTAATTTCACAACATACACACATATAAACACATTTTAAAAAAAATATAAGATAGACTTTTGTCTGGTAGAAGCACTTGGGAAGTAGCAAATGAAGAAATAGGTAGAAAACGTTTGGTAAATACAAGTAATGAGTAGTTATATTGTGTTTGGAGCAGAAAGCATGGGCAAAGGAGATTAACCTGCCTCAGTGCCTTACCTCGAGTAGTCTCCTTGAGTGTCAATTATTCTCTAGTCTTATCATGCTGGAGTTCACTGCTTTCCTTTATGATATCACCTTTCTGGATATTTTCCACTATGAAAAAAAGTTTCCATGCAAGAAAAATGTTGAGTTTAAGCAATGGTTAAGGAGCCTGACAGAACAATTACCTCTGGTGAAATTATTCACTCTTGGTCCAAAATAAACCAGCTAACAAAATCACAGAATCATAGAATATCAGGTTGGAAGGGTATCTCAAGGATCATCTGATGCATTCTTTCTTGGCAGAAGCCCAGTAGAAAAGAACTTCTTTGGTTTGAAAATAAATTATTACATATTTATGGCATCTGAGTACACAATTTAGATGGGAAATATGTTGGTTTCTCTCCTAGAGAATTTTTAGCCACAGATCATTCATAAATATTGCAGTGTAAAACACTGCCTGGATACTAGTTTATCACTGTTGGAGGCTGAAAGATTATTATAATCTTCAACCAGACCATTGCCAGAAAGGTCAAGTAGTTAAACAGTTATCTCCCCTCACTGTTAGAAAAGGCTGGACCACAACAGATAGCATAAACTGTCAAAGGGAGGTTTCTATGCAGTCTCCAAAGTAAAAATAAAGGTAGATCATAATGCTAGATTGAGGACATTACAAATAAAATAATGTCTCCCACAGCACCCCACTCTCCATTCTCATATTCAAAATTCGGTCACAACTTCTCTGACAATGGTTTTAACACAGTTGTAGGAACCATGGGGGAAAAAAATTAGTAACAACAAAAAATTAAATAAGCAATAATTAAAAACAATGCACCTCCCATCCCAACAAACAAATAAACAAAGAAAACACACACAAAACAACCCAACCTAAAATACCTGACTATAAAGAGGAGAGGAAAAGAAGCTGAGCAAAAATGACTTAGTTTCTGAAAAAAGGGTCCCTTCATAAGTTCCTGAAATGCCTGTAAAATGTATTCAGGCCATAATCAGAATTAAAACACTGCTCTCATATTGTCTAAGCCCACTTAAACAGAGATCCACCTAAAAAACATAGTATATTAATATGCCTCTAACTGTTAAAAGTAATGATTTGGCAAACTTAAGAAGGCAGAAGATAGAACACTAGGCTTAGGACTGCCAGATTTATGACAGTGTTATTACTGCTGGCAGACCACTTTTCTTTTTAAACTGCAGCATGTACCAGGTGGAACTGAATCATTCCAACAGTAGACTCTGTCTTGGTGTTGCACAGATATTAGCAAATGACAGTAATTTATCAGGAAACATACCAGGTCTCTGCTGAATCAGAGCTCTGTCTGTCACGCTATGGGGCGTCCATATCACTGTTGCTCACCTGGTGAATTAAAAGATCTACGTCCTGGTTGTTTGGGGTCTGCAAAGAAGTCATCGACATTGTTATGTCTATCTTTAGCATCTAGGTAAAATGGCAACTGGGAAAATTACATTATAAAATACATCTTGTTATTGGCTATTAGTGAAATGTTCTATGTTCATTACCAATCAGCCACTTTGCATTCAGTTCGTTTTTGTTTTTTCTCTCAGTCAAAATTAGGGCTTATCCTAAAAAAAAGTATTAATGTATTCCCTGTGTATGAAAGGATATAAATGCATTTGTGTATTAGTGTATTTTTAGCTGGATTTAACTGCTTAAATTGTTCATTGTCATATTATTGCAATTCTTCATAACACTTAGGCTCTTGCATTCTGTTTTCACAACTATTCAACTTTCTTCCTGAAATTCTGCAATTAAAAAAAAAAATAAGATAAAGAGAGGCAAATGCTAAAAAGAAAAAATAAAATGACCCAACAGTGGCAAACTCAGTGGACTAACTCTCAATTCTGGTCGGCTGCATGTGGCATATTCTCCATAAGAACATTTTGATGCATCATGAGATATGTCTTGCACATATGTGATCCTATTTACAGCTGGAGAGCAATGCAAGACCAATGTACTGCAATGACAGCTTTGCCTCTGTCTGAAATGTGGGTTCAGGAGCACTTCTGAACTTCCAAATCTGTGCATGTACCCTCACAGCATCGCTGCACAAAGCACAAGTCACAGATGGGAAGCTTGAGTGTATTCAGCAGATGTCAACATCCATGTGCTCTGGTTGGGTGCTAATTTGAACAATCAGTGAGAATCTGCCTTTCAATCCAGAGTCAGCCCATGAATCTGTCTGTTTCCCTAACAGCTATGCCTGGTTTTCCCTTCTTTATGTCTGAGAGGCACTGACATAATTTACGGTCGCAGTCTTGCACGTATCCTGTTAGACAGGTGGTACTAATTAAATATCGGACATCACAGCTATCCATTTAGCAACAAATATAATTATGCTCTATCTGCTGGTGCATGAAAGCAGGAGTCTCTGGAAACTCAGTTGAGGCAGGCATATTTTAAAGGAAACTGCAAATAACTTATCAGAGCCTCTTCCTCTCTAAAGCAGTCCTCAGTGAGATTCAAAAATTGAATAAATGAGATCTAGCTCACCAGGTGGGTTTTTGCAGGCTGTGATGTTGGTTCTTATAGTTCTAAAAAGGAAGTGATAAGCCTTCTGGATTGAATGTGAGTGCTCTACAGGCAGGAGGATAGACGACTGAAAAGAGAAATCCCCACAGTGAGGGATTTGTGAGATTTGGCAGGAAATCTGCATCACAATACTGTGCTATTTCCCACAGGGAAGGAGCCCAGAGAATTTCTCAAGAGGAAGGCACTATTCCATCATTGCTACTTTAAAAGTGACAGGCAGGAGACAAATCAGGGTATGGGCACAGAGAGGTATCTTCTATATTGTGCTTCTTGACACAGGAAAATCTGAAAGGTCTAGGACACCATTTTCAGCCCCATTCTGCATATAAGGTTTATATGCAGAATAAAACTGCAAGTTCAGAGTATCTTGGAAAAATCCATAGGGTGAACATAAATCACTTATTTCCAGAGCTTTCTAGCAGCTTGCCAGACTTGCAAGCTTAGCAGAAGTCTGTAGAAGCAAAAAATAAAGCCATCACAAAAGGCTGTATTTTGGGACTTACAAATGGAAGCGGAGATATTTTAACTATTCAATTAACTGGGGCTATAGGATTTGCTTTGTGAGCATTTTATTTCTTAATCTACGCTGCCCTTCTCTAACCTCTGAATAACTTTCTGCTCTCTTCCTTTTTATCTGTTACTACCTTAAAAGATGAAGCAGGAGACTGTGTGAGTTGCAGGACCACCTCTGTTGCCTCTGAAAGCCATTATGTGTGGTGAAAGCATTAGAAATTCAGAAATAAATTGCAAAGTTGGTTCAGAGCACAGTGAAGCATTTAGTTGCAACTCAGTTGGGTGGAAAAAAAAAGAAGTCACACTCCAAAAGAGACAGAGAGCTTTCTCTGCTTGAAATTATTGAATAATTTATTTGAAACACAAATCAAACTATTAGAAGGAAGGTGATGGTCTTCAGACAGAGGTCATGTAGAAAAGTACAGGGCCAATAACTGCCTTTTTTTTTCCCTTTCATTAGCTATCAAAATACTTGGTTCTTTTAAAAGAGCAGCCAGCCACAATCAATCATTTTTATATCCCTTCCATTGTAGATTGTGTCTAATCAGTGTAACTTGATTTGAAAAATGCTATCACATA
Source organism: Corvus kubaryi (assembly GCF_017639235.1). Taxonomy (NCBI): domain Eukaryota; kingdom Metazoa; phylum Chordata; class Aves; order Passeriformes; family Corvidae; genus Corvus; species Corvus kubaryi. Next base: position 5,906,219 of record NW_024581116.1, on the reverse strand, counting down.
GAAGCTACAAGTCATGCAAAATATCTCTTAAATAATGAAGCCCAAATGAAGATGTATCACATAAGTCCATTGAAAACTCCATTTCCATTGAATGCTTTGTGAAAAGCAAGTTTTATAGCACGCATTTGGCTTCACTACAGAAACAGCTGCCTGACAGAGCTCAGAGCGGTGCAGCCACTGTGCATCAGGCAACACACAGCTATAAAGTAAATTATTAGCTTTCAAACACTCAGCCCAGATCATTTTCAAAGGTAGTTTATGTAAGGACCCATTAATCCCCCAAACAGGATTTAAACACGTTGCACAGTGAAGCATTCATGAAGGGAAACAGTTCTTCCCATTCTCTCGGGCTGTCTCTCCTCCTCCTCCTCCTCCTCTCATACTCATTGTATTCTTCTCTACCACCTTACCCAGTGGGTTTTTCCTCTCCAGCCTCAGCAACCGCTTCCACAGGAAGCAAACCCTCATTTATCTTTCATATCTATGTGCTTTCTTCATCACAATTTTTGATAGCAACCCAAAGAGCTACAGATTGCAGAATTACCACGCCAGATTCCTTAGCGGTAGCCATAGAGAGGTTTAAAATCCTTAATCCGTTGCTTGCCTGCGGTAAGCCTTTGTAATTAGCCTTGGGAAGGATCCTTATCAGGCAGCAATCTGATTTAGCTCTCATTCCCAACTTGCTTGGGTGTTTTTTACCTTGTGGGAAACTATCGTTGAAGTAGTTAAGCTTCTTTTACGCAGAGCTAATAAGCATTTGGATGTCTGTTGCTCTCTTTGAAAAAATCTGCTGTGGATCGACATGATCCTGTTCTTGTGTAAAGCACCCAGGCCTCTCTGTCAGAGCAAGAATTATACTTCTTGAACCCTTTTTTTTCCACAGAGGAGAGATAAAATCCTGCACTTTCTTTTAGTTTTGCTTGATGAACGGTATAACTTTATCATTGGCTTCCAAAAAAAAAAGCCTAAAATTTTTGAAATACAAATATAACAGCATGTAGGCATTATGTATGCTCGGAGATACATAAATTCTGCTTTACTCTCTGTAGTCTGGCGTTTAACTCTTTGTAGTATCACAAGCCAGACTTCCATATAGTCAGAAATTTTCAAAGCATTATAAAGGATTAATTCATGCAAATTTCTGATAAGGATATGTTAATTCTGAGAAAATAACATATCAGCTTCAGTAAAACAAAAATTTAAGGCATCCTTAGAATCTTGTAACCAGTCTGAAACACAGTAAACAGTATCTGCCTTAAACAAACACTATCAGACAGTAAATCTTCTATCCATGACAGACTTCTACATCTCGTTGCTATTGTGTATATTCAAATGCAAGCCTTCCAAACCACTCATACATATACGTTAGCAGAAATACACACGTATTCCCTTCTGAGCCAGAGGTGACAGGAATATCCAGCATGTGTCCCTTGTTCCCCTGAAAGTCTGAGGAGAATTGCAATATTTCTGGGCTTTCCTATCCTAACAACAAACAAGCAATAAGGCACAGGTCTCTGGTTTACAGAGGATCAGTAATGCTTCTGAGCACTGGCCCTCTTCACAGGCACATCTCAGCCTGAGTCAGGGAGACATTCAGGCCCCACTGTTGCCTTTCACATCTTGACTTGTAAGTTTTCACCCTGACTGATTCAGCCAATAGAGGATGACTAGGTGTGAATTGCCAGGTAGATGCCTCCCAATAAAACCTTATCCATAAAAGCTTTTGAGAATGTGTGACAGTTGAAACATTTTCTTTCTGGTATTTCTGAATGTTCCTAGATGAGTTGCTGCTTTTTGCAAAGGTGTAGTTTTAGCAAAATTTATGTAGTATTATAGTACATATAGTGCTCCTAATAATACCTATCTTCTCTGCCTCTGTTCTGGCATATGCTCTCCCCAACCAGGATCTCTCAGTAGTTCAAGAAACCAAAGTTTACCTGCTGAGAAGATTCTTTTCTAAAATTTCCTTTGTGGACATCTGCAGAAAACACAGTCACAAAGTTTTACAGCTTAAAGTGATGTAACTCTCTTTGAAGAGGTCTGCATTTTGTTTCATGTTGTTAGTTCCCAGAAAGCAATTTGATTTCCTTGCAGAAATAGCCATTTTAAAGATTTCTTGCTCTTTGATAGTATTATGAACTTATTAATTAGTCTACTATTGAGTCAATTTTCAGCTGTTGTAAACTAGATCAAGACCTGTGGGATTAAACAACTAGATAAATATTGAGCCAGTGGGGCAGGATTTTAATGCCTGTACTTGGGCTTTTTTTTCCAAAAGAAACCTTCTGAGACTTCAGTAGTTTTTTTGTGGGTTAAGGTGCTACTCAGTGAAACTAAAATGATCAATACTGGACTCTCAGTTACCATGAGCTAACACTTTATGAGACTGGAATTATTCATGTGTATTCTAAATATTTCTATGTTTGTACATAGACAGCTATTGCTGACATGCTTAGGAATTTTCACAGTGGATCCAAGCCAAGGACTCTCTAGGCCAATATTTACTCTTCACTGATGGGTAACATGAGAAGTTTCAGAAATCTGCAAAATCCAGATGGGCAGGCCCAGAAGAAATCTCAAGAGACCATTTCATTCAAACCTTTCTGTTTAGAAAATACAGATGAGAATCTCTCTTTCACAAGATAAATCTAATTTTTATTGCTGGCAGAGATAAATTTAGAAACTTCAAATGTGAGATTTAATATTCCCTACAGGTATTCAGGCACTTTTGTTACACCAGTGTGCTCTGGACTCCTTGGTTCTCTAGCGTTGGCAAGACTTCCCTTGAAGACCTCCTCTTTACACTTCTTAAAATATCCATTGAATGCTTCAACTGGCCTTTATTATAATAGAGATAGCTGTGATAGCTTTGTTCTTTGCCTGTTAAGCATGTTCATTAATCAACATTTCTTATTTAAAATAAAAAAATACTTTATCCTGAAACTTTATGGTTATGGTCTCCTAGCAACAGAATTTCCTCTTAAGGAGCCACTTGTCTTTCAAAGGGTCTGTGCCTAGAATATATTTGACAGCACTTTTCAAAAAAAATTTAATCAACTGATTTCTTAATATGAGTTAAATAATTTTTTTTTCACAGAGATGGCAACATTATCAAGTGCTGCAATTTTACATCATTGTTAAAAAGAGATCACAAAGAGTAGATTCATTGTCCATAAAAATAGCAACTAATTATTATTAATGCTTATTATGAGTGTTGCTGTCATACACCACGATATCAACAGGCAAAGTCCTGTAAAACCAGACAAAGAATGTACTCTCCTCATGCAGCTTACAGATTTTCATTGTTTCTTTCAATGTTTCTGAAGCATAAGGAAAAAGAAGAAGTCTGGTTTCAATTAAGGAAATCTACTTGTTTATGAGGTCTCTGATCCATACAAATAATTCTAGTGCATTTATTATGAAAAATCTGATTTATTGAACAGATACTCAAGATCATTTCAAACAGTCATGCTAAATGCAAATGCCAGACTTGAAAACCTGAGACTATACTGTTCTGCAGGTACAGCCTTACAGCTCTCCCCTCTGACTCATTTCCATTTATATTTTCTGGTGTTAATTGAATGGCTTGTAAAGTGATCGCTTGCTATGGTTCCCCATGATGGCAAGGTACAGACCCTACCATGGTAGGAGATAACTTCCAGTTCTGTTCCCCTGGAAATCCCAAACTCTTACAGAGTATGTCAAGACAGCAAACCCTGAGAGAAGGAAAATCAGCTTCAAAAGAGCAGGTTTAGAAGTGTTTTGTTTGAAGGGATCCAGACCTGTATGAAAATCAAAGATCAGAGAGGGGAAATCATGGCATGGTTGTGACAGGCTGTGATTGTAGCTGCTGTGGAGTAAATATTCCTGTAGGAGGGGAGAAGGATCATAGAATTATAGAATCATTAAGATTGGAAAAGACCTCCAGGACCATAGAGTACAACCCTTGGTCATAACACTAAAATATAAAACAAATAATATTGACAAAATTATTACGGATAAGTTCTGTCTGACCATAGTTTAGATTTCTACAAAGACAAACTTGTAGAGTTATCCAAATGGAGAGTTATAGAAAATGAAGTAAATTTTCTATTTCTAGTATTTGATTACTGTCTTTCTATAGTGGATAACTAAAATAAGTTAGAAAAATGAGTCCCTGAAATTGCTTGTTTCTCACCACTGACTGTTCAGGGATCACTGGGGGAGTAGCTAGATGTGGACATCTAGACACATGATGTCTAAGACTATAGGAGTTTAATCCCACCTCCTGTGGTTTATTTTGGTAAAGGAGTTCAAAATTTAATCTGTTTATAGATCTCCTGCTCTCTCTTAACTTTTTAAACACAATTTGCCATGTACATGAAATTACATATAAGTACTTCAGATGCAAGTCCTTCAATCACAAGATGGAAATGAGAGGACAATCAGGAATATCGTGCAATATCTTGCTGTCCAAAGTAACAAAATGAGCAAGATCTAGCTTGAAACCCATCAAAACTCTTCAGCCACTCTCCAGATGTTAAAAAAGCATTCTCTAATTTTCAATCCAAAGTTATCCATGGCCCATTTATAACAATTTGACTATAAGCCAACAGTTCACTTTACCTTTAAAAACCTGCCTTATTCTCATATACAAAAATGATTCAATGACAAAATCCAGTTGGAACAGCTGAGACTTGGTGTCACCCCATCACCTTTCTCTCTTTCCATGCCATTTGATGCTGATGGCTGCCCAGAAGCTTTCTTCCTCTCTGAAAAAGTATCCATTTGTTATGAAATGCCTATCAGAAACCCACTTACAGTGATATCAAGATTGAGTAGCAGCTAGACAGTATTTTTGTTATGACTGCATACAAAAACACCTCTGTGAAAGGCTTGAGGGGTCTGTACAATTTGTTAAGCTTAAAATAACATAATGATCACTATACAAGACCATTAAATATTCATATGTAGGAAAAACATTAACTCAGCCACCAACATTAAATAACAATATGCAGGTGACAAATTACCAATCAATATATCAAAGCATTTTAAAAGCACTTTCACCACCTTCAGAAACATACTCTTATTCAAATAATACTTTCAGGAAATTACACTGCAAATTAATTTTCTTTTAGTAGACTTTCAAGAGATTCTGCGCCATCAGAGAGTACACTAATTCATTTACATGACCTTACTACAATTATTTTTATTCACCCTAATTATTAATATATTGCTATATTTTGTCTGAAACAGGTTTAGTGGGTAGTATTTTCACACCAGTATTACATCTTCATGAAGGTCTGCTCTGCTGGCAGAATCCTTCAAACCTATACATTACTACCTACTATGGAAATTAGGGATGATCCCAAGAAAACTAGGAAAGTTGAAGCTAGTTAAAGAGTTTTCTCATGTGCTTCTGCTTGGGCAGAAGGATTGAGGGTTGGAGGAGAAGGAGGAAGAGGGAGGATGTTCATTTGTTTTTCTAATGCAAAGTTAGAGGCAAGATTTTAAGTCCAAGAAACAGATTTCTAGCCAGTTCCTTGTCTTCAGTCCTATCCCTGGTGCAGGCTACCACCTCCAGCATGACATCGTGCTGATATTTATCATTAAATGAAGTGCTATCTTGTAGAACTGGATCAGCAGTGCTGGCCAACATGGAATTTTTCATCATTGTTGTTGCCAGCTTGGCTGGATTCTTATCGCCCTGGAAAAATAAAGAGAGCAGACACAATATTCCTTTGCCTCATGACAGAATGAAGAATTTGGTGGAAAGACATGATAAAAAAAGGCAACATTGCATAGATTTCTCTGTCATTTGTTCTTGGAGGTGAGAGAAGTGAATTCATTGTTCATATAAACTGCTAAATTAAAAGTCAAAGAAACTGGACTTTAGTCATTCTTTCTGAACTAAGCAATGAAGAGACAGCACTTGTGACATATCCTTCTCTCAAGCTCATCTTTGGTCCCACTCTCCACCCTGTATGGATCCTTTAGTGAATTGCCACCATCATTCAGGTTTCTTCCTCATCTCAGGCCTCTTCACTGATGCCAATAACAACAGATGACATATTATTATCTGGACACTCTTGTGTCAGAAAATAGTCTTGGTTTACTGTCTGGTTGAGTGGTCACACAAATTTGAAGTATTTAATTGACATTTAAAATATATTTCATATGGAATTTTATATTCCATCCAAGATTCTCCACAATGTTATTTCTAATAAGCAGGTTAAGATTCCTTGCAACACAGATCCAAGATAACCACTCTAAAAACCAGGTACCACAGAAAAAATATCAAAAACTCTCACATGTGTTCATTGATGGGAACACAGAAACATTTAATTGGGAAAAAAATCTGCTTGTTTGATTTTTTTGTTAGTATTTTTGGTTGCACAATTAAAGATTTTTCTTGCTTCAGCAGTTTTCCCTGCTGATTTGTGGGGGCTCACAGAGACTTTGCTGCCTCAGCAACACCTGGGACCAGAGGTAAAGCTGTTTTAAACTACTTGGCCTATAGAAAAACAATTTGAGCATTGAAGCTGAAATTGCACTAAATTTTCTCAGCTGTCTGTAACCACACAGATTGGCTGTATATGGACTACACTGTAGGCAGAGAAGAAGAAAAAAAACCCACAGAGAGAGCATTTTGATATGGTTTTGACTGAAGAGTGCACATGCTTGATTTTAAAATTCTGTAACAGGCTATACATTGTTAAATCTCAGGCTGAATATTTTTGTTGTTATTTTTCTTTTCCCAGCTCTCACCGTACTGTTTAAGGCCAGTCTGATACCTTTTATTCCCACTGATTTGCACCTCCCTTCATGATTACTCCCATTTAAATTAGAAGGCTGCTCAAGGACTGTCATATTCTCCAGAACGAGTAAAGTAGCTCAGTTTGTCTCTGAGGCATTCAGAAGCAAAATGCAGATGTTTTCCTGTGCAGCAGAGTGGGAATGACCTGTTAAGATCAGTTCAGATAAGTATGTCACTCTTCATCTGGTCTCTATAAAAGGGAGTCAAATCTGTCCTTCCTTGGGCACTCACATGAAAGGTTTCATCTCTTCTGAGCAAATGAAGGGTCAGTTCCTTGACTCAAGTGTGAGGATTCAAGAGTTTCTTCTAATCCATGAAACTATGGGCACGTCCTCCTCGTGGTGATCATAGACCCGTACTTGCTCAGGACAGGAGGCTACAGGCCCTCTAACCCCAAGCTGTATTCTTCAAGATTTTCCTTAAATAACAACAGGGTTTCACACCACTTATTTTATGTGTGGATATCCTCTCTTGCCTCCCAAAATAGTCAACTGAAACTCAGCACAATATTTCAGAGGACGTACTTTGGCTGTTTATGCAACAAACCCACTTGAAAGAGAGCAAATGCCTCTCCATTGAGAAAAAACACTAACACTGGTCACTTAGATGCCTGAGACAGATAGGTAGTGCCACCAAAGATGGTACAAATACCTACAAAAATTTTCCAAAACCTTGGTTTTGTTCCATAGCCTTTTGGGAATTGTGGAGTGTTGGAAAACAATTTACAAGATTCACAGTGTGGGCTGTGCAATACAGAAAGACAAAGACCCAAGGCCATAACCACTTACTCATGGACAAATTTTCCCTGAAGTTATACATGGTACAAATAATTGCCTTATTAATGTCAGTATGAATTTTACAGATGGCCCTAAATAAGGGTTTATGTGCACAAAACTGAAAGATTAAAGTTTCACCTCCTAGAGTAACTACAGCATTTCTTTGCCTGGACATTTTAGGAGAGTATGGCATTATAATCTCACCTACCACATGTACAAAATATAAAATATTTTGTGTATCTACAGTTATAAAAATTTCGATTTGATGAACTCAACCTATTTACCAATCTTTAACTCACAATATAGTTTTGAAGAATAGGCTTTTTTTGTTGCATGTTCACAATATCATGATTAGTCCTGAATAGGCAGACTGGAACAGACTGCCTATGTACCAGTAAGAAACTGCCATATGAAGATCTGGGAGTCATCCAAAGAAATCAGATGGAAATATGTTTAAAGCCAGCAAATAGACATGGTTATTCCCAAAGAAAGTGATTTTTCTGAAATTCCCAAAAGTTTGTTAGTTGTACATATATAGGTTCAAGTGACGTTTCCACTAATGAATTCTAAGTAGACAAATGATATCAGGCTAAGTAATTCCATGAACTTAATATACCTAGAGGCTGGTTGAACAATAGAGAAAAATAACAAATACCTTTGGTCTCTTCTGTACCTTTCTCTTCTGTGTGGAAACACTCCTGTGATAAACCTAAATCTATTTCTTGAATAGTGAGGATTAAAACTGACCTTCTTCTTGCACCAATGTATTGTTTCTCTCTAACTTCCTTTTTAAGAAGAGGATTTCAGTAAATAATTCCACCACTAGAATACCTAAGATTCATTTGCATTCATAGCCCAGGAAAGCAGAAGAATGCTATCAAACCTCCTGCATATGTTCCGAGCAGAGTAACCTCTGGCTCAGCACAGCATGCACACTTTTAGCCCACAACATAACTGTTTTGCAAGATAGTAACTGTCCATAAAAATGTATAATCTAAAAAATATACTCTTAAATACAATACCAATAAAAGATATCTTTCTTTCCTGAACTATAGGTAACTGTGGTTCTTCAATCGTCATTGAATGTTTGACACCTATTTGAGACTTTTAAGAACTGGCTTAGTGTCAAAAAGATAATGTAGCCACACACACACTGTGGTATCTGCTGCAGCTCTCAATATCATGAATAGGCCAGGTCCAGCAAGACTTAACCTTCATAGGATATTAAATCAGGTCTAATAAAACAAATTGATCCACACATTTGAGATTCATCCTCCCCTGGTCTGCATTTACTAACATGAAATACTGGTAGTCTCCTCAGGAGCTACAGGCAACCTTCAGATACATAAAGCTTGGAGGGAGCAGATGTTGCTGCATTCTTCTTCTAGAGGAAGATAGGAGGGAATAAGACCTTCTCCCTGAATTTTTTATGGTTATTCCCTCTAATATTTCAAAGGTGGCTTCCTTCACGCAATGCAGAATACCCATTTCTACTTCAAGGCTACCTGAGAACCAGGTCTGATGTTTTTAAACAAGACCGAGTTACCCAAGCGTGAAGTAGCTGAAACAATTTTCTTAACAGCTGAAAAACACTTGGCTAACTCAAAAATAGCTGAACCAATTTTCCTCAAACTTTCCAGTGCAGTACACCTTTGGACTAACACTATACCTGCTAAATTTCTCCCCTTCACATGCGTCTTTCCTTTTAACCAGTGACTAACAACATAAAACACAGATTAAAGATCCAATCTTGGACATATACAGGTACATTATTAAAATCACTAGTAGAATATTGAGTCACTGTTGGCAGGGTCAAACCCTAAGAATGTTTGTACCATTTCCACTTCATAACAGTGCTGTACCAACACTTCAGCTCATAAATGTGGAATAAGGTAAAGTCCACTATATTTTATAAGGCTGTAGCTTTTCATGGTGTTCTCATATTACTCTCAATAACGCTCTAGGGCAAACCTAGTTGGCTGAATTTTTAGAGATTGCTTTCTAAATCTGCTCATGGCTGCTATTTCACATCAGCTAGGCATGTAAATTGGAAATGTTTTTATAGGAACAAATCATGTGACAAGTATGAATCAAAATGGGACACATTTTTGTATGCAATCATGCTCTGAAATGAACAAAAATGCTCAGAAGTCAAACAATAGCATTCACCCTTTTTAAATCTAAGGAGAATTTTAATCCAGAGCCTGTCAAGCTTTCTTCCAAATCAGTGCAGGTATCATTCCCAATTCATGCTCTTACTTGTGATAAGTGAACTATGTTCCCCTGTACATTTTCCTCACTCTAAAAAACATAGTCATCTGCTCTGTGCAAATCCAGTACTGCAAAACATATGTAGACCCTCACACCCTTATCAATCTCTCCTGGAGTTCAGCATCTATAAGACACTTATTAAAGTTAAGATATGTGGATTATTATATAAGAACTTAATTTGAAGGTCATTATTTTGTTTTCTCTGCTCTCCTCATCAGTGGCACTCAGCTTCTAAGAACAACACAAGTCCATTCAGTAATCAAGTACAGCACATATGTTGTTCTCAAAACAGAGGGATAGCACTGGAAATCTCTAACACGTGCAAATTAGTGACAGCTTCCAGTATTGCCCTTTCTTTCACTTGGCCAAGCACAGAATGTCCACTAAAGTGGACCACATCTTGTACAGCTGTAGAATATATACAATAAACTGGTCCTCATCCACATTTAAGAAAACTCCTAATTACACTTACCTCATCAATGAATTCTTCTTCATTATCCCCATTAGCTCACACCTGTTGTTTTAAGATCAGAGAATCACAGAATGGTTTGGGTTGGAAGAGACCTTACAGATCTCCTAGTTCCACCCTCTGCCCTGGGATCTCTCCATGTGCTCCCCAGGGTTGTCCTTCATGGCAGGGGAGGGTGACCACCACCACTTCAAGCCCTGAACACATCATGTCAGCTGCTCTCAAAACAGCTGCCAGCTCCTGGGGGTTCTTGGGGGTTATCTGGGGTTTCCCAAGTTCAGGAAGTCCCCCTGCATGCCACAATCCCTCACCCTACTTTGGAAGGCTCCTGTTCATGAGTGCCTCAGCAGGGGAGAGAAGGCTCCTCACAGAAGCCACTCTTTTAACCCCCCCACAACCAAAACCTTGACACTCAAACATAATACAGTATCTTAAGACAAACCCCAATACATTCATCCCTTGTTTCTTCCTGGGTCATGTCCGCAGGCTTCTGATCTCTCCTCTAATGTGCTCAGTTGACCCAACTCTTGTTTTGAACTCCAGCATTCAAACTGGACAAAGTCTCTTGTCTGAAGTTTATTGAGCTCCAGTAGAGCCAAAGAATCATGTTTCTGAGCTGTATTTCAGCTTGCACATTTTTTCAGAATATGCAATAATATTAAAATAATATTAAAATGTGCTGTAAGACCTCTATCCTTTTCCACATTATGCAGATCTGCTCCCAAACAGCACTTCTTCCCACTCAGAACACATTTGGCTTTGTGCAACTAATTTCTTCCTGTGTGCAGCATTTCTTCAACAAGATCCATTTTCCTGTGCTATTGCCAGGTTTGGAAGTACCATTTTCATTTGCAAGCCTGTCCTGCAGCATACCAACAATAAAATGCCATCCTAAAATATAACAAAGATACTTTCTACTTCACCTTACAACTTATTAATCAAAATAGAGTATTGGAGCCAAGGCAGCCCTCTATCATAGAAAAAATAATTTGAACAGTAAATCTAACTAATTCTTCTTGTGCAGGCTGAGCATTAGAAAGCTGCTTTATTCAGGTAATAAGGGATAGAAGCCAAAATTAGAGTAATCTAGGTATACACAGGTGGGCTTCTCATCACACAAAGGCCCAGTGGTTTAAAAGCATCAAGAAGCAGCATAAGCTCACCAAGTGGTAAGTTACTTTTTCCATTTTTCTAAGTACTCTGACTGCACAGAAACAAAACACGATAAAGTATATCCCAAAGCAGATCTTGTATGACGGTGAGTCAGTCAGTGTTATATTCATTATTGGACTGAAATTACTTGAAACAGAACGTGCTTTTGAAGAGAGCAAAAAGAATAGGAAAAGGAAATGAATGATTCAATATATTATCTCCTCAGGCTGTAATATACTAAGCTGGCAGCTTCAGCTTTACCAGCACTTTAATTTCAAGAGACAAAGGGCTCATTTCTATCATTATTCCACTCACTAAAATTTACATTTTAACCAAGAAAGACCCTCTGTGCCAACTCGTGTCAGAAATGACCAATTTATATCCATTAAAAAAAAAAAAAAAGACAGAGAGAAGTGCTAAGAATAATAGTTGAAATTTTGTCCCAGTTCATCAATAGACTCAGTAGTCTCAATTCCAGCAGAGTGCACACAGAGGATTTTATATTCTGTGTTAAACAATTAGACCAAATAAATCTGCTCTACTGCTTACAGCAGTTAATCTTCTAAAGAATACACAGAGGCAGAGCTACAGAAAAATATATACATACATATGATTCTTATCCATTAACATGTGATTATTTTAATAATAATAAAGCCCTTAATAACTTTACTTTTTTCCCCAACAGATAAGTTCTCATCGGCTATCTCATATCATTATCTTTTTCTCTAAGTATATACAATGATTTCAATAGGACCTCTGGTGGCACAAGGCACATATGGTAGGACATTTAGCATTAGTGGCAATAGATGAGAGAATATCTGAGCTTCGTCCCTCAGTTTCCCTTATAACTGAAATGTAGAAAGTGACATTGTACACAACATCTCTTCACAATATCATAGTCTGTAAAATCTTTGTAGCTTTTCTGGGCAGGAAGATGCCACAGATGAAAATTGAGAACCAAGTTGAAGACATTTACGTGGTGTCCAAACCCAAAATATTCCACTGCCCTTTGGAGCATAACATTAAACATATGTCCTAGAAAGCTTCCTACATCAGTGCTTTCCTTACATCACCCACATGCTATAAGTACAGTCACTGGTATGCATCTGCAATTCTCCACATCTTCCGGAAGAGCCATCCCCTGGAAGAAGATTTGGCTTTCTAAGTCTATAAATCTGCCTCTCATTCAGCTGGACATGGGATGCAAGCAAAGGGCAAAATCTGATGTTTCAATTCTGGGATGAGAAAAACATCCCAAGAGTTAGTAGAGGGCTTAAGTGAGTCTGCAAAGGAAGCATAAACTTTTAGGATCATGCAAAGCTGCACAATGTTTAGTGGTGCTCGAGAAGGCAGGAATCTTTCCTGAACTGAGAAGAAAGTAGATGAAACATTATCTTCCCTAGTCCTAACTGAGCATTAGTGCATTTGATGTAGCCATATAGCCCTGATGACTCCCTTTAGCAGACCTAAAATTCAGGGAGTAAGGGTATTATTTTGGCAGGTGGAAAAATATGCAACCATATTCCAGTAGTATAGAGAAAGTCCTGCCCAAAACCGGGGCTGTGGTTGTATACTCTGGCTTATGCCAAAAGCTGAGATTTAAGAAATTGAAATGAAGTTGAAGCTAGCACTGAAACTACCCTAAACATTGAGGTCTCTTGAAACCCAACTCCAGGTCTAACTTGTACAGATCATGCCAATCCAGCCTAGTAATTTGGTCTCTGAGGAATTTTTGTGATGTAATTAATCATTTGGTTCTATCTGTGGCTCAACACAATATCAGCTTGTTATAACCTGTGCTGTTACTCTGGACATCCACTCCTTTTCAATCTTTCAGTGTCGTAGGAGGCTGCCTAAATCAACTTCAATACAGGTATTGCATTAGAGAAACCTAATAGGACAAAAACCTCTCACTGTTCATCCAAACCAAAATATAATACATCATGTTTACATTTTATGCATTTGTGATAACTGACCTGAGTAACAGACAAGGAAAATGAGCTATGTACAGTATATTCATATTGAAGAAGCTTGCATTTATTTATAACAAGGGGCCTATCAATACTCTGCATACAAATCTGTTTTGGTTCAGTTTTCTTTCTTGGGGAGAGCTTTAAGACATTTTCTCAGTAGTCCTACAGAAATTGTTAATTATTCCAGTGCTCCAAATTACATTTTTAAGCTTTATACATAAGTAATATGTTTTCAGATTTGCACAAGCAAACTGACATCTGCATAGGCAACTGATGTTATGTTTGGGGAGAGATCTATCTTTTGTGTGCATTTATATGATAGTTAGAACAATCCAGTATGAAATAAAAGCACTAAGATGATGATGACGCTGATGATGATTGTTGTTGTTAAAGGTCAAGATTTTAATTAACTTCTGTATGGGGCTAGGTAGGGCTCAATGCCTTTGAAAGTTAAGCCCACTTTTATAACAGTGCAGACAAAAAATTTCAGGTTGCTGCATTTGAAAGCAATGCTCCCAGTTATACGGCTTATGACTTAGTTCTGGCCTGAACTTTCAAAAGTCTGAGGAAGTCATGCTTCTTAATCCCATCACATTTTAATAGATTGGGCAGCCTATATCCTTGTGTGCAGGCAAGGTAATACTATGGAGGTTGGAAAAGCAAGAAGTCTAGTTACCTTCAATGTGATATAAATGTGCTATAATAACTAGGTGAGAGGCACTCACACAATCTGAAAAACTGCTTAGTTGCAAATATGACTAACCAAGCTATTCAGCAAGGGATACTGGAATCTGACTTAGCCAGAGCAGTGTGTCTCACAGAGAAGAAAGTATTAGTTTAGAAACATAAAAATGCAAAATTCAAAGTTATGCGGCCTAGTGTATGGACAGAACTGGAAAGTCAAGGATTATTCGCTCCGAGCGCTGAATGCTATAGATTTTAAATGAATTAATTAACTAATCATGGAATCCAGAACAGCCACATGATAAAAGGCTGATAACCAAAGGACTACCATGTGGTCAATTATATAAAACCAGTGGAAGCTCCAAGTACAGCAGCTTGCAGTCAAGACTTGGCTTCCTGGACATCTGGACCTCACACAGGAAACATCTCACCTCTAGTTCATAGACCTGTGCTTGCTGCCTCCAGCCTCAAGTGCAGTCTGATACTTCATCTTAGTCTGTCTTTTGGGGCTACAGTAGGGAATACAGTATCATACAGTCACCCCAGGACAGGGGCTCAGAAGGCAGCCTCATTCTGCTGACAGCCTGCTTAAGCACATCCTTTAGGGCACATGCATCCCACACTGATCCAAAGATTTTGTGAGGACAAGGCACCTTGACCCTGGTTGACACATTTCCCAGGGAAACAAATGAAAGATGTAATAGTTTAGGTTTAAGGTAAATATCTGTGGGTAGAAGTAGAAGTAGTCAGATACAAGAGAATGCAAGTGCTAAAACATGAATATAAATATAACAGGAATTCTATCCTATTAATAGTATGCTCTCTGTCAGAGCTGGTGCATCTCAGGTGAAATACACAGTCTCAGAACCCTGCATTTATAGCAATTCTGACTCAGATTGTAGAAAAACTTCTGTCTCTTTCTTTAATACACCAGTATAAGTAGTCTTGATCTAGTGCAAAACAAATGAAGAATCAATGGCTTGTCTAGAGTGACTGCCCTCTTTGTTATTAAAAGACTCCCTAGGTTTCCCACTCCTCCCCTTTGTATTCATATTTCTGGCAAGAAATGCTTTTATTCTAACTCCAGCCAACTCATCTCAGCCCATGCTACCTAATACACATTTTTAAAAGCTTTTCTGTTTTCCTAATATGCCATATGGTATTCATCATAAAGTAATGCATGATGATGCAGGCAGGGTGGTGATCCTACAGCCTTTCTATGGGGATTTGATCAAGATCAAAGCCCTTTGGAGCACATTACCAGGAAGACTCTAACCACAAAAATAAAGTATCTTCTTGGGCAGATCTTAAAGAGCAAGCATCCTCCCTTTACCATCTCCTAACTTTTATTCTCAGCTGAGACCACCCAGTACTGCTAAGGATGAATTTCCTACTGTATTATAGGCCCTGTGTTAAAAATGCTTCCTGTCACCATTTTACCACCACCTTTCACAACTCCCTTTCCTTATGTATTTATTCCCCATCTTTCTCAAAGGAGGAGGAACTGAGAGAATGAACCAGAACATAACTCAGTTGCTTCTTTCCTTTTTAGCTCAAGACAAAATGGGTAGGAAAAGCATGATGACAAGGAAAAGCAGTGCATTTTTCAGTGACTACTAGTACCCTGCACCTCTAAGACATCTTTGTTCTAGTAATATTAAAAACAATTGACCATGAAAATGCTATGCAAATCTTGTACTCAAGGAGAATTCATTGTTTTAGTGAGTAAGTTATGCACAAAGAGACATAGATTCTGTGAAAGTTATATTACTGTGAGATATGACTCCAAAATAAGAATGCTTGCGGAGCTATGACTTTATTTTCATTGCTTTCTACAATCTAACTTTAGTGAATCAATAGCAGAAAAAGTTACTTCAAATTATTAAGTTTTTCAAAAAAATAATATATGAAAATTTGTATCTTTTTTTCCCCTTTGTATTTAAATGCCTGTACATATCTCACCAGGTTTTCTTTCATGAAACCCCCTGTATGTATTCTGATATATTTGATTTTGATTAGTCTAAAAGAGGAAACTATGCACTGGCAGGAAACCATGTATTTTGCAAATAATACCCTGACAATATATATCTACAGAGTGCAGTGCAACTCAATTATAAAGAGCTAGATATAAAGTGCAATAGTTATCAGATGTGCTCAGCAGGTTGTTAGGAATTTTTTAATTGAAGTTATATAGGAAAATTTAGTTGATGGAAGCTTTTTCAGCAGACTGGGGAGGTAGCTGCAAGACTCAGGTGCCTCTGTAGGGTCACTGGGCCCTGGAAGATTTGAACCCTAGAACTCATATGACTTTTGCTATAGAAAAATGTTTTCTAAATGATCAGATGGCCTTTGCTCTCAATTTATACTGTTTGCTCACTCACAGAAAGTGTTATGGTCCTAAGGGGACAAAAAAGCAAGGGACATGGTATGAGTCAGATATAATGTCAGGAACAAAGAAACCAATGTCTGCATCAGTCAAGGAACAAGATGAAAAGTCTTCTAGGATTAAACTGCAATCTGGAATCAAGAGCAAGAAAATCAAGAGGCAAAACAGGGGTATATACATTCACTTTAACCAGCTGTTGACAGGGGGCTTTTTCATATAATGTGGCTCCTGGTCAGGCTTCTGCAAACCCAAAGCTGATACTGCTTTTGAGGTCTGTAGCTGTCAAGAGAACACTTACTGCCAACCTTCATGATAGCCACAAAGCAGTCACCAATAAAAAGCCTTGTATGAGGATACCAGTTGAAATAATCTACATTTCTTCATTTTATTTTCTGTTGCCCATGCTGTATTTTCCTTGGAATGCTTGTCAGTGTGGCATGAGAAGGAGTGCTCTCTCCAGCCAGGGAACAATATCTCTTAGGCACCCAGCTCTCACAGTGCCCTCCAGAGCACTCCCTCATTCAGCCAAGTTGTCACCCAGAAACTTCTCTATCTAAAAAGCTGTCAATCAACCCTGCAGCATGAGCCAAACTTACCCTTATTCACAGAGACCCTCAGAATTTCCAACAGTCAAACAGAACAAAGATCTTCCACATTCACACTTTGATAGCATTTCACATGTGCAATATGATGGCACCACCCTACCAAAGACCTGGTCCCCAGAGGACGCCTGTGTATTTATCTCTGTAGACAAAAATGCAGCTAGAATATTTGCAACATTTCCCGAAATCTACACCTACACATGTAGATTGCTGCCTGAAAAATTATGGGAAGACTAGAAAACTGTGCAAGGTTGAGGTTAAAAAATCTGAAGGAGACCTATAAAAAGTCACCACCAGCAATCTGAGGAAGGTGAGGAGGAAGTAAAGCTCCTGCCTCAGAAATTAAGTGTATCAAGGGATGGTAACACCTTCTCTCTCAGAAGATGGGGGAGAAGGAAAGAAAAAGGAAGGAAAATTGTTTTAACATCTGCATCTAGGGATAACATTACAGAGGGAAATTGCAGGGTAAATAACACATAAGAGATCACCATGGCCATGGCACCAGACAAACAAGAACACTAGCTAATTCCTTTTCCTTGTTGTATCTACATGGCTAAGCAGGGCAGATGCCTGAACAGGCAGATCCCCAGTCCCATCCTCACAGGAATGTTTTAGCCAGGATGTTTTTAACAGCCAAACCAGAACTGTATTTGTGTTCTCTATCAACTACTGCAGGAAACCTGACACACATCACTGTCTAAAGGGGATATGTTTAATCTCAGCAGGTTCTGAGGGATTCCAGATGGTCCCAGGAAACAAGCAGGTACTCTGTGAAACTGTTTTCTTAACTGTGATTCACAAATAATGAGGTCTGGGTCCTCTTAGAGTAGCTGCCCTTCCTGTTCAAACTCCTTCTTGGTTATTAATGTCCTCATGTAGCAAGTAGTCCCTGGGGTGCTCTTACATACACCCCTAGATTTCAGGGCTTACCCTTAACCTGGATAACCTTCCTCAATGCTCAACATATTTTGCTTGCAGGTGCTGTCACTAAATAGCTTTCACACACAGCAACAGAAAATATTTATGTGCCTAGTAGTTTGCATCTGTTTTGGGGGCCCAGTGTATAATAGGAAGAACTACATCAGTCCTTATCCTTTGCAGTAGTCCTGGCAGGTAAAAATATCAAACTGTCATAACATTTACATCCCAGGAAAACAGGTTCTTAGAGGAAAATGTCATATATGGGGGAGATATGTTAAGGAGAATACAGGCTGGAGAAGAGATTTGCCTCTGAGATATGTGCAGTAGGGCAAGTGTGAGTTGACTGTGGGAACTGGTGAACAGCTCAGGTCCACCTTTAATCCGAATTCAGAGGTGCCAAAATCTGTTCTCCTATCCTTGGGCAGGAGCAGCAGTTGAAGCACGAACCTGCAAAGGTAGAGAAAAGTGTGATGTTTAGCATTTATATATGATGTTTCCCGTTTACATAGGATGCTTTGTATTTGCATATGTTGTTTTGCATTTACATACAATGTTTTGCATTTGCATATGATGTTTTGAACTTACTTATGATGTTTCCTTACCAGCACAGGACCAGGATATGACTAAGAAATTGGTGTGCATCCTTGGATAGTTTGTGAAAGGGGTCTTAACAAGAGATCTCTAAATCCCTCCTTGTCCTGCAAACAAATTGTGACATGTAAAACAGGTAACTCTCAGCAGTGCTCTCCATACCAGTGTCAAACCAGACAAACAGGCAGGGTCAGAGGACCTTGAGTTGGCTGGGGGCACATGTAGAAGAAATGTGGTTGTTACAGTAGGACCACAGCATCCTGGCAGTGGAGGATAATTAGTGCACAGCACCACCAATATTAAATCATTCCTAAAGGAAGGGATCATTCCTCTTCTTATTATGGTAATTATCTTCCCTCTTGCATGTTCTGGTACTGTTCTAGATGCCTCGTGTGGCAATAACGCAGATTTACCAGCCAATATATTTACATATCATGATACTACTTACAATGACTTGCCATCAGCAACTTGTGACACCACCACGGCTTGTCAGCACATCGCTTGTGCTACGGCTTGATGAGAGCTTGGCACAATTTACTTCCAGAAGGCAGCATCTATATGGCAAGCTAAGCTGGGGCACCAAAAACCAGCAGTACAACCATCTTGACAGTGTATTACCAACAGCTCAGCATAGTTGTGCCTGGAGCCATCCATCATCACCCTGAGATGAGACCCAGCACCTGGTGGCATGTGGCAGGCAGGCTTAAGGCAACAAGAAAGGGGGTGAGAACTTCAGTGCAGAGCTACACTGTGGTTCAACGTTATGGACAGAACAGAAAGGTCAATGGCAGGTTGACAAAGGAGCTTTACCAGCAGATTTACAGTTTGTGAGATGGGGTTGATGATTTGATAAAACTAGTGCCTCTGTAAGAAATTATATGATCTGAAACCTGGAAGTACTCCAGCTGAGGGAAATCTTATGTGTTTGACAGAAGAGTTCTGGTAAGCTTTACAATTAATGTGGGCTTAAGAAAGCACTACTTTGTGTTTTTAAATATTGTTGGATGTTTACAAAACTTACATGTGTTTAGCAAGAAATTTTTCAGTCATCTATCTAAAAGTGTCTAAAAAGTGTGCTATTCATTCAGCTTTTGTATGAAATAGACACAGTGTTCACTCCTCAAAATATTTTTTTAAAAGACAGAAATTCTTGTGCTTTGGAGTGGCCCTAAACTGAAGATGAAACATAGAACTGTCACAGCACCTTTCTGACAGCTTCTTTAATAGCATCATAATAGCATAAGAAATCCCAGCCAATTCCAGGCTGAAAAACAGTAGTGTGTGAGCTGTGGAGAGGGTTAACCAGAGGCTGATAGGAAGATGTGAGACAGGAGAAAAGAAAGAAACTTGAGGATTTGCCTGACATTCTGAGGTGCCTTCCTGCAATACAGCATTTGCAAGAGACCATTTGTATGTGCCTGCAGGAGAAAAGTATTCCTTAAAATTCAGGATCTAGGGCTGTCAGCCTCACTTTTGATGCCTGTAGCTCAATAAGAGACACCCGCCAACCTCCCGCTTCCTGCAGATGGTACCTTCATACACTGTTTTATCTCTAAAGGTCTGCCACTCACATAAGTTTAGTGACAAAGTCAAAATTCATTCAGCAAAGCAATCTTCTCCAAGTTTTCTCTTCTCTCTATCTTTCTTTCATTTCTTATTCCATAGAAATGCAGTTTCTGTTGGATCATCACTAGCACCAGTCTTGTCTTTGGGAATTAGACATTGAAATACAACTGCAAAATGACATGTTATCCAAGAGTTCTTGCTATTCAGAGAATTTCCTTGGTAATTAGAACATTATTAAGGTTCTCATAATTGAATTGCAAGAAATATTAATCTTTCCTACACTCCACCATGCCCAGGATCTTCAGAATACTTTACCATTGGGTAAGGATGACACATAAAATCCTACTTCATTTTTAGTGTAATAGACCTCTCAGGACCAAATTCTTTCTCTTTTACCTCTTACTATTAAGAGCAAACAGTTTTCCATAATCCTCTGTGCCTGCAAAAATGTATCACTTTCTTCAGTCGTAAGACTTTGTTTCCTTCAATAGGTTTAAAAAATGAAAAAAAACCACACACACACACACAAACCCTGCAAACATAAATGAACCACAAAAATAAAATCGAACTATTAACTAGATATTGAGGAATTAGAAATTAATCTAAAAAAGGCCTGATGAAGTTCTCAAAATTTATTGAAAGAGAAGAACAGTGACTTTTGTCTTTTTGAAAATAACAAAAAATCATAAATCATTTTCTTGTTGCATAAAATCTCCTAATAGCCCTGATGGCTTTTTTCTGTATTTAGCACACAAAGTATGACAGATAATGTTCTACAAAGTTCTAAGCCTTTGTTCTGTGGCTCCCTCTTCATTTTAGTGTGCACTTGATCTTATTTGTCTTAGCCATTATGCCAATAGCTTTGCCCAACATCCTCACATTCTTTTGCCCAGTTCTGTCATCACTGTTGACATACTTCACATGTGACTCCCAGTTTTTCCTTTCTGTCCTCCAGTGTCAAGGGGAATGATGTCATAAGCACGACAGCTGTCCCTTCCCATCTGGAATTCATAAATGGATAAAATTCTATTTCCACAGAAACAGTTCAGTGCTGCCTGGTTGCTTGGGTTTGTATGAAAGTCAGAAGGTTTTGCCTCCACGCACATTCCAGGGGCCTCTGATGATTTCCATAATGCCAGCCCTGTGAAATGTCCTTCCTCAACCCTCACTGCAGCAAATATATACTGCAGTCATCTACCAGCTTCTTGTGGGTGTCTTACTATGTTGGATGAAGTGCTGACAGCTTGGTTTTATGGTGGGAAGAGTTTGAAATCTGAATTCTTTGTCTGCCTTAGTATTGAAATGGTGATGGCGGCCATGGGTTTGACTGCGTTCTTTGCATTGTACTTGGCTCTCAGACTTTTGGGAAGGGCACAGCTCTAAAGCAAGGCAATGACTGCCCAGCCTGTGCATGGAAAAGACTGGAACTAACTACAGTTATTTTATCCTAAAATATGCAGAGATTCTATTTTTTATGAAGAATCAGGTTTTGCTACATTTTATTGCAGCCAACCCTGGTTGAAGGGCAGGGGGGAATGGTTTCAACCATTTGGACATATTTCAGATTTACAATCTTTCTCTACAATGATTTACAGCACTCACAATTCCTACAGCAGAGGTACAAAGCAGGCTAAAAAACTCTGCATAAAAATTTAACATCTTTGATACTACCAGAGACTCTGAAGTTAAGCCCACATGCAAGAACAGGGACAAAGTTGGCTTTTTTGACACCCTACTGCATTTCAGTGTTTTCTTTTCCTAGTGGGAACACGCAGCTCTCAAAAGTAACATTAAAAAATGGCATTGTTTGCTAACATTACCCACAACCTCAGTAAACAGGGCAAAAACCAACAAGCCCTGAGGCTGTATCAGACCACATCAGTCTCCTGAATGAACGGCAGCCCTTCCAAAACAGAGACAAATCCAGCTGGTAGAGCAAGGTGAGAAAAATCTTGTGCCGTCATTGCCTTTTGTCATCACATCTTTCAAAAACAAAGTTTCCACACAGAAAGTTATAATGTGCTGAAAGAAAGCTGGTAGTTTTTGTAAATATATATATGAGAATTATGAGACAAGTGAAATCTGAAATAAGACCCCAGAGAAATACAGTGCATAGCAAAAATATAATTTTAAACAGATGAGGAACTACTTGCATTTTTTAAAGCTATGTTGAATCATAGCCTGAGTTATTATGTGAATTGGGTGGAAATGTACTCCATATTTTGGAGGGCTTTGAAGGAACTTAGACACAGTTCATAAGCTGCCTCACTTAGGTGTTAAAAATTGTTCTTCCACATCTGTGCTTCTCCCAAAGGAAACAGCAAAGTCAATAGTTTTCTTGTACTTCTTTCTCCCAGATGATTGAGACAATAGAGTAGGATTTTAATGGATAAGCACTTACTTACTTTTTCATCTCCCTAAATGAGCAGCTAAATTTGGTATAAAATGACCTATCCCTTTTCTCTGTGTTTATAATGGTTGTTTATTAAATGATGCCAAATTTTCTGCCCTTGAGAAACACTATTTTCATGCATGTAAAAAAAAAGCAAATAACAGGCAGCAGCAGTGAAAGATTCCACAGAGGTCTCCACCAAAATGCTGTAATATTGACATAAAGGAACAATTTACATGGATAGAGGCATAATATGTTCTCCAGACCAGCTACAACTACATTTTTGTTTTCTGTTATGAGACCTTTCTGCCAATCATCAGTCTAATTTCAACATTTCTGAAAATATCAGATTGTAACAAGTTTAAGTTACTCCTGACTTAAGAGAATTAGTAGTTGCAGCTGAGGCCACATGTAGATGAGATTAATACCTGCTGTACTCAGAAGTTTCAGGGCCAGTCTAGGTAACCTGATTTAAAATAAAACTTTGCACCCAGTATTCCTTTGCACTCCAGGGAATATATGGAAAGGACGTCCTGACTGGCAGTTCTCACATCTTAATGCCCCATTATATTTTGTAGCCCAGATCCAGGGAGAGGTCAGAAAAGGATTTCAAATTCCTGGGAAAGCTTGCTTTTCTCACTGATGGCTCAAAATGATTTTCACTCTGTCTCCATGGGGGAAATAAGGAAGAGAATTCTTCACTCTTTTGAACTATTTAAAGAAATATTAAAAAGAGTAATTTTGATTAGAATGTTTTACCATTTTCCCATTTAAATTGATTTTATTATTTACAATACCAATAGTAAGACTTTTGACTATGTCTGAGTATATATATCCATGTACATACTCACAATCCACAAACATAAAATGGACTTCAACCACAGGAGATTAAGGAAATGCCCCTTTACTCCACAACATAAACAGACATGGATGAATGTCATAAAAGCTTGTATGTTCAAAAGATACAAATTATTTTTGTACTATAACTCTCCCTGACCAGACCACTTAAACTTTTCAGTCTCTTCTTCAGAATATAGCCTGAAAGCAGCCCAGAGACTTCTAGGCAGATGGCACAAGTATTCCAGACGAGGATACTCTACTTTTTTCAAAAAATTAATGACATGCTGAGCTTTATTTTATTATCACAAGAGAATTAAATATTTCCATTTCAAGGAGCTGCTGCACCTTCTCTGTTTGCAGTCTTTTCTCACTATTGGTGTGAGCCACCCAACCAGTTAAACACCAGCTACAATTCTTTATACAATTGCTAAGGCAATGAATTAAACCTGATGAAAGCAATCAGTTTGTAAATGTGAGAATGTTCTTTTTTTTTCCCCTTTCTGAATATATGTATAAAGTTACCAACCCTTGGTGGTGGCAAAGTACTCAAACATTACACTAATGTATAAATTAAACAAGATGTGAGCTGTAGATTAAAAATCTCAAGTGCCAATTCCAAGCCAATACCACAGACCATCCAATTTTCTATTTCTGACATAAAAGCTTACTATTTCCTCTTAAACTTTTATTACATAGTATGAAATCAGTACTATGTAGAGGTTAAACCTTTTCACTTGAACGCAGTGCCTTCAAGATTAAATTATGTTAATTTAACACAAAAAGTTAGCCATTGAAAAAGAGCAATATATCCTAATAATTTTTTAAGAGTTTAGGATTGGATTTTCAAATTCTATGTTTGAGGTGTATTATTAAGTAGTTGAGAAGCAAAAAATGCCAGTGTGAAACTTTGTACTCTGTTCAGCATAGCTATGCATTTATGCAACTGTAAGGACATTTTTAGGAGCCCCTATTGTCTCAATCAGGAAAAATTCCATAATCTTTCTTTATGATCTTGAAAATACCATGGACTTTTGCAAAAAAAAAAAAAAAAAAGTATCTATTTTATCAATCACTTGTCCAAATCACCATGGTTGGATATTCTTTGGTTCAGAAGATATATGAATTATGATTACAGTTTGTTTCAGAAAGTTTAGGTTTAAATTACAGTGGAAAAACATTTCTGTGATTTGATTCACCATAGTTCCATAGTTCTCATATTAAACAGGGCACTTTTTCCATATGTTTAATTCTCAGTTTCAAAAAAACATCCATCCTCAGAACCAAGAAAATCTGGGCAGATTGCACTAATTGATTTCTGTGGAGCAAGTGATTGCATAGCACAACAAGCTCCAAAGTAAAGAATCAAGAAAAAAAGAATACCAAAACCACGCACCTTGGTTACAAAAGCTGATTTATGGAAGCAACTTTCCAAGTCTCTTGTTGCTCTACAACATTCCAGGCATATCAGGAAAATCCAGCAGCTGTGCCTGATGATTTGTTTGCGGGTTCGACACATCCTGATGTGTGCCTGTGACTGTGATGGAGCATTGGAATGTCAGAGGAACACTGCTCCAGGAAATGTTGCTGAGTGGATACTGCAGTGAAAAAACAGCAGGGGGACAGATGGAATGAAAATAGTGAAAACGTTAAAAAGAAGCAGTGGCTTAGCACATTCCTCTGAAGATCAGACCACCATGGGGCAGGTGCTGCATTGCAATTCATGCACGTGCATTGTTGGGGTACGCTTTTAGTCTGACCTCCCATCATGAGATGCAGTATGAAAACACAGACCCTGGAGAATTGTTTAATTCCAGTGAAGTTTGGTAAAGACTTTCCATTGGATAGGTCTCATCCTTAATGTTCAGACTCTTTTGTCTTCAGAGATTTATAGAGAGCTTTCAAAACCATTCTCTTTACTTATTCTAATGATTTCTATTCTGTTGACTAAAACTGAAAAATACAGTTCATTACAGAACATAATGAATGAACACTATAACATCGTTATAGAAAGAAAGTGCCCCTTTTCTGAGGGACTGTGATTTTTAAGGGACTGTGCTTTCCCAGTCCTGTAGAAATGAAGAATGAAAACAGGAACTGCTGCAGGATACTTCCAAAGCTCTGTGAGCTACAGTACTGCTTCTGGACTACCAAGATCTTTAGACACAATTATTTAAAGCTTTTACTGTCAAAAGTATTCTGTGATTTTATGGTTTTATTTTAGATGAAAACAATGACACTCATGTCAAACAATTACATTTTTCTTGAGTTGTAGCTGGGACCCTTTCACTGCCAGATTAGAAAATCTGATGATGGGAAATACTTATTTGGTCATCAAAGAAATGTCAGGAACAGATATGATGTATCTTAAGCACCAACACAATATTACCATGTTCAATTTCACAAAATTCAGTGAGTGTACCTAATTCTTGCAGGTGTCTTTTATTCTTTACCAGGTGTCTTTTAACACTCTAAGAGCCATAATTTAAATTCAACTTATGTGTAAAGACTCTATTAAAATCTCTTGTGGCACTGAGACAATAACTGAAATTACCAGAACCATGTAATTTTGATTTAGTTGCCTGCAGATTTTATATATATATATATATATATATATATATGCTAAATAAAAGCAAGATGAATTTTTTTTTTTTAATGAAAGCTGTATTTTTGGACCTTCTTCAGTGCTCTGGACATGACTATTCCTACAAGTCAATTAGGTTTTCCAGGGAAAATTCCAAGGAATTTTCTCATAATCCTAGACAAACAGTAAATAAAAGGGTAGGTAAGGATTTTTCCTATGTTTTACACAAATTCATCCCACTAAATGCAGGCACACAGCAGACTTCGGGAGGTGGGATACTTCCCAAGGGACCTGTAGGCTCCCTCTATGGTCAGTATAAAGCAATTTCTCCAGAGAGCTATTTGTCTCACCTGAGATCAGATTCATACCTGAGGTGTCAGGTGCTCTTCCTTAGCAGCCAGAGAGATAAGACAGACATGTCTACAACATGCTTAAAATTAAGTGGGGTAAATCTAGTGACTAAAATCACAGTGTCTAAAATCACATAAATCAGATTTTTCCATAACCTCTCAGCTTTCTGAGTAGAAAGGAGCATCCAATATTAACAGATATGAGATCAAAATGCAAGCTTTTTTCTATTGAGAAAATGTAGTTTTATAGAACTGATACAACTGAGTAAATTTCAGACATTTCTCAGAGGAGTATCTTCAAAGAAACCATTTTTTGTTTATTATTGGAAGGAATCAAAGATTTAAGTCCTGTTAAGAGTGATAGAATTTACAGCCACATTCATATTAATTTAGTTTCACGTCTTTAAAAAAGAAAGAGATCAAAACACTTGAAATCCTACCAGCTTGTCAGAAAAATGTACCATTGGCTGGGTCACATCTCCTACTATCATTAAGAGGAATGTCATAGGCAGAATACTTTGAAACCATAATAAACCTCTCCTGCAAAGCCTAAGAAACTGAGTGTCATAGGTTAGCAAGCATAGTCCCGGAAGGGACGTCCTTGCTAAGGGGTGCTTACAGTTTCCTCTGGGAACTGATAGAACCTATCAGCTGGCCAGTTTGAATATGGACACTTCTCTAAGCCACTTAAAGTTGTGATCACCTCTGTGATCCACATTTAAGAATAGGCAAACTCCCCCTCCAAGCTCTCTCTCGTTTCCGGCGCTGGGACAGGTGGCTGCGGGCCCCGTGTGGGGGCCAGCGGGCCCGGCCAGGCCCTGCTTGGGCCAGGCCGGGCCGGGCCACGGCCATCCTGAAGCCATGGACCTGTTCCAGCCATGGAACCCCCCCCCACTGCCTTGCCGTGGGCAGCCGGAGCAGCTCGGCTCTCCCCCCCCTCCACTGCGATAAGAAAAAATTCAACATTCCAGCTGTAAAGCTGCAAGGCCGAGGTGAGAGTAACCCTTTTATTGCTGTGAAGAGCTGAAAACCTGAGGGAAGAGAGAGAGGAGATGCTTAAAGCTGAAATTCTGTTGTGAAGCTATGATATATCAGAGTATCCTGTCGTAATTTCATGAAGATATGGGGGGTGGAGTGTTCAATTCGTGAGCAAAAGCACCTGCGCTGAGATAGGCAGATGCTGACGCAGCTGTAATTTCATGAGAAGTTTGGACAGGGAGAGATGAACCAGATGAGGACTTTTGCTCCGAAACGGGAAAGGAGAAAACCTCAGTCCGTAGAGATGCTCCCAGAGATAGTCCTAAAGATGAAGATGATGAAGACCCTTTGCTCCCAGGGAAGGAGAAGGGCCTCTGTTTTTGTTTCTGAACGGCTCAACCTTAAAATTGTACCCCAAAAAACTTCAAGAGTGGACCCTCGAAGGCAGTTGCGGGAAAAGCTGCAAGTCGGGGGAAAGGACTCACACGCAGGCAGAGAGACTCCTCTTCCTAAATGGACTGAACAATATTTGGAAGTGGGCGGCTGTCTCGTTGTGATAATGTTTTCATAGCATGAGCAAGAAGAGACTTCTCTTTCTAAATGGACTGAACAAGGTTATTATGGAAGTGGTAAACAGACTGAACATCTCAAGGGTTATCTTTTCACATTGTCAGTGGGAGAAGGGAGGAAGGTGGGGGGAGGAGGAGAGTTCTGAAGGTGGTATAATTTTTTTTCTTCTTTTAGGTCTGTTAATAAACTTCTTTATATTCTTTCAAGTTTGGTGCCTGTTTTGCATTTCTCCTAATTCTTATCTCACAGCAGATAAACAGTAATGAGTATTTTGGACCAAACCGCTACACTGAGAAGATAAAATTTGTTTCAGGACAAATGAGAATTCAAGATTATAATGGGCCTAATTCTCTCACATATAATTTACCAAAATTCTCATCACAACATTACTAATTCAAAGGCTTTGTAAATAACTTGACATCTGGAAAAGATGAACAACAAGAGGAAAATGGCCTTTTCACTTTAATGCTCAATGAAGTAATTATGGTTGAGAAAAAGAAGATGAGTTCTCACTGGCAGATAAGGCAAATAATTATGGTGAGTAAGATAGGTTGAAAGAGGGTCACTGAAACAAAGGGCAGGAAACTGCACAAACAGATAAATTCAAATTTGAAGTTCAATGAGGAAGAAGATACAATTTATTCATTTGGAAAATTATTCCAGTAATGTTTTGAGTATGTGCAGTTAAAATATTTTCTTTAAAAAAAAATAAATTGAGTGAATTTAGCTTATCTTGAATGAAATGGAATACCAAATACAGGAACCTACTACACTATTGAGAGCACACTACTGTTTGATTTTGACTCAGTAGAAATAAACAAGACCTTGAGGTGACATCAGGTAAGAAGCTTATCTAATTGTTTTTCTCTTTCAGACTAGTTCTCATAGCAGAAATTGCAATGTGGAACAAAAATTACAGCCTTAAAAAACTTTACCTATTTGAAAGATTGGGATAATGCAACAACACTGTGGGGGTTTAAGAACTGGGGAGTTCATCCAAACATTTGGTATAATTCAGTCCCTGTCTGGTTTACCAGCACGATTCTGAAGTACTTGGATTGCTTTCCCGCAGATCAGTAGATCTGATTAACTGTTGTTCCCCACTAAATCTGAGCATTGATTAAATTTATCCACTCCCAACATGCAGACATTCTGTAGAGTCTATGGTTCCACGGAAAACAAAGCCAAAGGGAACAATTAGGCCCCCTAATCTGATTTCAGGTCTCTCTGAGAAATTTATATTTCCTCTCAATAGCCTACATATTTAATTGTAATGAATGTTTCAGTCCTTAAAAACCTGAGAAGTATGACAGTGTAGGGATCAAGGTGGACAAGGTCCACATGAAAAAGGAAAACTGATTGTATGTCAGCCAAAGAGATATATCTGCAGCTGAAGAAAAAAGTGAAAAGAAGAAGGCCCTTTCAGAATAATCTAGGACAAATTTCCTTCTCAACTACATATCTCAAAACAAATATGACTCTGAGTGTGTGAGAAAACAAACCACTCAGACACCTGTGAGAATTCTCTGTACCAAATCAGCAACCTATCCAATACCCAGCTGCTGCTTATTTCTATTACTTCTGAGGGGGGGGGGAACCAAAAGAAAAAAAGACTAAAAACTTGGCAGCAGGGGAAAAATTCCTCCTTGACTCTTACAGATAATCACGTAAGGTCCAAAAGCCATTAGCTTTGATTGTAATCATTGGCTTAATACAGTTCTACACAAGCCTAGAATAAAAGCATGATCAGGGAATGCAAATCCTTCTCCCAGCTGTCATTCATCCAGGCCAAAGAACTTCTTCAGTCTGAGCAAAACATACTTTTCAGAAAACCATTTAGTTTTGCTATAGAAACACCTACGGTTTCTTCCCTGTTACCTTGTTATTTTACCAACCTATCAGACATTTCATATCATAGTCTAGATAATGAATAAATGATGTTAAATAGCTCATCAGAAAAATGTTGTATTTTGAGGCAATTCCAATGAAAACAAGTCCTCTCATAAATATCTTCCTAAGAGCTACTGCATTGTTAGATTTCAGTGACACAGAGTTTAACTGAGATCCTCTGCACAACTTATTACTACCACATAATGTAAGCTTTTGAATCAAAATGCCATGAGCTTCTTTCAAGTGCCTTTGTGGACATTTTAGGTACGACTGAAGACCATTTAAAAGGATTACCAAGAGTACCCCTGTATCTTCCTGTAGTCACTCTGGCAGCTTTCTTGTATAAACGGCTGCAAGAAATGTTTATAAAGTGGACAGCTCTGTTTCTCTTTCCCCCAGTCTCCTACAAAAAACTGTTAGGCTTTACTTTTAAAGCTGTCCTACTTGGACAAATATTCCCCTGACCACCTGGGGTAATGAAGCCTGATGAGAAGCAAGCAGGGCTGCAAGAGAGCAAGATGGTCAGGTGAGTACAGGAGTGGGAGAAAAAATCAGTATGACATCGTGTAGGAGACAGCAAGAGTAAAACCTAGTTAGGAGAACTGTTAAGACAGCCCTTTAACCAAATTTGTGTTTTAGTAGGAATGGACAAACTTTAACCAAATTTTTGTTTGGGCAGAAGTATACAAAATAATATAATGGTCCTAACAACCTCTTGAACCTCTAAACAGAATGGACTTTGAATAACTTTAGAGCCCTCAAGGAAACAGCCAAACCTTGCAACAACCTGTTGATAGTCAAGAAGGGCAAGTATGCTCAGAATAAGCAGGTCATGAGCACAAACAACAGTGAAATAGCCATTTTCTGATAGCAAATTGGAAAACTTCAGAGGATGTCAACAGAAAAGTATTTTCCACCCTCATAAAAAACATTGAAGGACGACTTAGGAACCAAAGAGATTATGAGTGGCTCTGTATCCCTGGAGTGGGGATTTTGGACTATTTTTGCAGCTTCAGGAGGAGACAGGTATCTGAAGAGACCGTAAAGGACCTGCAACCCTGCTCCAGGATGTTGCATATCAGAGTTGCAACCACTACATTAAGCCATCTGGCCTTTTGCCTGGACCATATCACTCCTTCCACATCACAGGGGAGTTGTGAAATTGTTGAAATTGCTTGTCCCTCTGATTAAAGTGTTTTCATATCCAAATTTAACCACAAAATGGCACCAGTTGAAGTGATGTGGTATGAGCTCAGCTGTTATTAGAGAACCCTCATAGAAAACAGAGGTTAGGAGGAAGCCTCTGTGCTTGTATTTTGCAACATTTAGACCATCCCTATTTCTATAGCAAAATTTTTCCCATCCTACAATAAATGTCTAAAATAGATAACATAAATCACCATATACAGTGATGTTTCTCTTCCAGTGCCTATGAAGGGAGCCTGGGGTATTCAGTTCAAATGGACATATCCACACTGTCAGCCATCTGAAGTTACATGAGATTACTCTCAACCTTACTATCTTTGAGATTTCTTTCCACACAGGTGTAGTTGAAATTGTCCAGTAAGCCCAGTTTAATACCTGCACACATACACAGCATGAGCGCGTAGGCATTGATTTCTTAGGAAGCCGGGTTAAAAATAGGAGGCAATAAATCAGTGCTGAACTGTGTTCATTTCTTATCCTGTGTCCCATTATTTCTTTATGGTCTCTGAGGCTGCTTGGGCTAGAAATTCACAGAACTGAAACATTATCTTGGATTGTGTTGAATGTTATATCATTTAAAGATAATTATGAAAATATTTGGAACCTGCTGTCATTTATTTCTGTATGAGGAACACTTACATGATGACAGCACAGGTTGAACAGACTATACTACATTGTAGCTTGATAAACATTTTGTTTGTATGTTATTAAAAAAAAGACAACAATAATTTACTGAATATATTTGAGTTCTTGTGAGTCTTCATAAAAACTCGCTCATAGTTTCAATTCAGTTTCAGCTTCTCATTTGGCAAGTAGGAAACCCCAATGTAAAAAAAATATAATTGACACCATTTGAGTAATTAGTAGGAAGTAGGTGGAATTGCACCTACTGCAAGGCTAGTCCATACTGCAAATATGCTAAAAAAATTATTAGTGTAAATGAGAATCTAATCTGAAGTGTTTCTTTTTCTTTTTTTTTCTAGAGTTCTTCAAGGACATCTTTCTTCTGGCATTTAAAACTCTTACTAATGTTAGATTTCCCAGAATAGTGAGCTTTATCTCTTCAGGAAGCTGAAAACCTATGACCTCTTCTTGAATAATTTCCCAGGTGGTAGTATTTAATTTTTAATTGTTTCTAAGTTTATTCTGGCATTTTTATGTCGCCTGCAACAAAGCATCTTTTACTTTCTCTCTTCTTTCTAGTTTGTCACCAGCCACTTTCATTACTGGGGTTAAAATCAGCAGTTTCCAGAGCTTTACCTCACCCAACACAGACAAAGAAAAATGTCTGAATAGAAGTCTTCAGAGACAGGCACCTCCAGAAGGTGATTCATCTGCCCTATCTTAGATACCTCTCTTAGGGAAAGATGAATAGACTTTTGACTAGGATTCTGTCAGTGAGAAGTTTCATATAAATATCTTTCAGAAGTGTTTTTAACAGAATATTTTTTATCTAAGGAATATAAATTGCTCCTATTCCTCCCAGTTGATGTATCTGGCTGGCTGTGAAAAGTGAGTTTGCTTATCTCACTCCTGCAACCACTGTATTCAAATGTTACCACTGAAATTGGATCATATTACCCCTTCCTCATTAGCACTCCATGGAAAAAAAAAGAGAATGGAGGAATAAACATCCTACCATCATTTTGTGCTTTTTCCATGTCAACAATGAAGGAGGTTGGATGGATAATTATAGGAAATTACTGCTGTGTGAAATATATATCTTAACTTTAGTCATCTAAAAATAAGGGATCTGCTCAAAACTAGCTACCTAAGTCAGCTCACTGAAGGCCAACTTGAGGATCCTCTTTCCTGGCTTGAGGCACTTATTTTAAGACGAGTCATGTTATGTAGGGAGTGGCCTAGACAGCTATGTTACAATATAAACTGGTTTCAAATAATTAAGGTTAATTCAAAGTAGTGCCTTGCAAAATTTACTACTCATTCCATGGATTTATGGAGATCCAAAAAACTATTACATCCTACTACTATTAAAGTTATGGGAGCACAAGAATAGAATTGGTGAAATGTTTAGATCTGGGGTACCTTGCTGAGGTTAACTAGTGAGCCTCTGTCTTAGGGAATGGGACTTGGCAGCTTTGCTGTGAGCTTGGCAGGAGGCTTGCGAACAGCACAGGTGTCTCTTCTCCAGCTTTCACATTCTCTTACTTGTTCCACTTTAGAGGCAAAACCCTTCTCTTAGAAACACACACACAAAAGATCTACCCACGATTCCATGAACTTTTAACTCCAATGATTTATATTGACAAATCTGGCTCCTAAAGGGCTAGCAATTGTTTAAAACGAGGAACAAAGTCTGTGTAATTGTAAGACTATCTACTGACCCCAGCAGTCAGAACATTTATGAGAAGATAAACCACGGAGAGAGATGAAGGAAAAAGCAGAAATTAAACAGTGGCCCCTGAGGTCAGGTCCAGTCTTTGTGTGGGCTTGCTGTGCTAATGGGCGTGTTCAGCCATGGGGTCTGATAAATGTTCCCAGACTTGCACCACCCAGAACAGACTCAGCACATGTCCTGTGAATCTCCCCAAAGAGCTTGACCTGAAAAGGGTAAGCAGGAGCAAACAGCAGCTCTTCATCTAGTTTTCACTGGGTGTAGTTCTCGCGGTCTCCCTGGGGCA
The DNA here is from genome assembly GCF_017639235.1 of Corvus kubaryi. Lineage (NCBI taxonomy): Eukaryota > Metazoa > Chordata > Aves > Passeriformes > Corvidae > Corvus > Corvus kubaryi. The sequence continues at coordinate 5,872,583 of NW_024581116.1, read as the reverse complement.
CTGTTTCTGCTTTGTGTTAAGATCTATATTCAGAACAAATACCCCCTTACAGGGACAGCAGGTGCTTCTCATCCAGTGCAGAGAGCAGGCCATGAAGAGATCACCTGGCCACAGTCAGTGGCAGTGACTGGCAATGCACAAGGGCACACCTTTTGCTCTTTCTTTTCCCTAGGTATAGTTAGGGTCCACAATCATGCTGCACTAGACTGGAGCTGCCCAAGGGGCTTATCATTTATGGTCAGGAGCAACGCTAGAAAAAGGGTGGAGAATCTCTGTGACAGTTGAAAGTGGCAGGACTTAAGGGGAAAAGAGTTGTTTCCCAGCTAATTCAAACTTTGTTCACAGGGACAGAGTAAAGAACACAGCAAACAATTGACAGAAATTCCCAGAAAGCAAAACCACTTTATTTCACAGAGACTAAAGGGCCATTCCTCACAATAATGTGTCTCAGATTTCTTTCCCTATTATCTCATGTGGACCTCCTGAAAATGTCTTAACACAGCATGAGAGAGTGTAACATATTGCCATGTGACACTTCTGAGTAAAGTGGAACATATAAAAATTATTTAAAATATCGTCTCTGCTACCAGAAAGACCTTGAAGCAGCAACCTTCATTTCTGATCTGGGCATAATTCCCAACCACAAGTTTAATCAACCTCATAACTTCTTCAGTTTCCTTCCACAGAGACAACCCAAAGCATAAACATAAAGCACCTCCTCCTGCTTTTCCTCCTCAAGGGTATCTTTACATGTGAACAGACATTACATGCTCAGCTCCATGAAAAGTACTAGAATTAGATTTCTACAACGTTTTTTATGGCTGAATCTGCCTTTGCATTCTGAAAGGTCCTGTTCTTTTCTTTTTATCAGTAATAGAAGCTTTTTGTGTTGGCTGTGTTAATCTAATTTAATTCCCATCATAGTCACTGCTCCATAGTGACAATCGATGTCTAACTGAAGGCAATGATTTTTAATGCATTACATGTGCTCTTTTAACTTGTGTATATGTATTGCTAACTTTCCTTTTTGACTGTTTCTCAAGAGCAAAAATTAAATCATCAGTGCTAGATGCATAAAATGTTTTTATATGGTTCTATGTTTCAGATTAATTTGCAAGTCAGAAGTTTCCAGTACATTGTGCTAAACAACACTATGTATTTATCTTGACAAATGATGCAGGAAAAACTAATAGCAATGATGCATATAGAAAGCTTTTCATCCAAAGATCCTGGGACACACGACAAATTTTACATGCTGATTACAGTGTACACTTGGTATTGCTGAAGCTTTTCATTGGCTTTAAAGGATATAAATGTAAATAGAAAGCTATGCCCAGATAATATCAGTCATTGATATACAGCCAGGTCTGGGACAGGAATGCAAGGAAGAAAGGAATTCCTCCTCATAATGCGACACAGGGCATGAGGAATACTGTGTGCAGGGAACAGTGGGGCAGCAGCTATAATTACCTGGTGTAAATCACAAGTTGTTCTCTCGCTTTCTTCACAGCAACTTTCTGAGTAAGAACCAAATAAAACCAAAGCAAGTGGGAAGAAAGAAGTACTTACATGTGATCTAACTTCGGTTTTTGCCTAAGTTACTTTAGGGTAAGAGCAGAGTGAATTGTATACAAAAGCTGGGGTTCTTTTGCTGCCTCAGTGCATTGTTATTTTGGAGGCATATTTTAAAGGCTGAAGAGGCTTTTATTTGTATTTCCTGTCTTCCTCTGAAGTCTTCCTCTCCTATGCCCAAGTGGTTTTTAAGCAATTTAAGCTGAAACAAAGCCCAGAATGTTATATAAATGTAAGTACCTGAGGTTTTTCCAGATCACCATGGGCTGAAAAGTCCATATGTTTTTTTTCTGTTTGCTGACTCTGTAGGACTGAAAAGGTTTGCTGTACTTGATAATGTGCTTTTTCTCTTAACAATTCTTGAACCCCTATGAGTAATTCAGCTAGGTCAGACATTTTCCCAGTATCCTGCTGTCAGTTCCCTGTCTCCCTAAATAGGTGATACTGGCAACAAGAGCTCATGAAAGAGATCCTGCAGGAAGACAGAGTTGTATTTGTAGTCAGTAAAATCCAGTAGTCAGCACAACCCAAGCAGTCACCTTGCCTGGATTTTGTACCCTTGGGAAGTCAAGGTGTTGGAGCCCAGAGAAGCTGTGTTGAGCCTGTCCAGTTTTTGGAAGGTATCTACAAATTTCAACTGCTTCCTTCTCTCATTTCCTCTGCTGCACCCCATCAAACACATTCTTTCTCTCCAACGCTCAATATAACCAAATATAATCAACAGCTGGTTAAATTGTATTATACAACTTTATTAAATATAATATGCTGTATGAGTAGAACAAACTCACAGTGGAATGGGTCACATCTGGGGGATATTTTTTCAAGTGATGCAATTACCATGATTAGGATGGGTTATGGTGAGGCAAAAGTGCCAGAAGACAGTGATGTTTATGAACACCTGGCTTGTGAATATATGGCTTCCTGGAGGAAGCCCTTGAACTTTCTCTTGACCTTCTAAAAGTGTCATATAGATGCAGCTATTCGCCCTTTAGTAAACAGAATGGCAGTGGATAAAAAGTACAAAACCTGCAATAACATGGCTAGCTTTGCATGTAGAATTCATTCTATTTAAGCTCAGCTATTTAACAGAAAGATCTGAAAGTTTGGAGGGGGGGGGCGGTCCATGTTAATCAGTTGAGAGCATGAAGTGCAGAAACAGAAATAGGAGATGGGAGATTAGAACCTAATTTTTTTAATTCCTGTATGATTTGGATTTCGTTTTATTTGAGGTTCTACAATTGTTTGTTTTAGGGAAAGGGGAAGAAACTATCAAAATGGAAGAAAATGGATTCGACAAATACCAAGATACTTTGTCTACAGTTGCTTAGCTTTTTTATGTTTTTTCTACATACTATTTAATGGACTTATAAATGAGAAAATGAGAAATTCTTGAACACACAGACAGAATCTTTAAAAGAATCTGAAACTACTGGATCTTTATACAAGGTATGTTCACAAGGGGAACCAAATTTCTCAAACAGGATGGTTGGTCAAAGCCTGGATGGTGATGAGGGAATTTTGAGGGTCCTTGCAATGGCACCTTCAGCTATTCAGAGTGAAACTCTCAAAACCTCTGTTCTGATACTCCACTTACACACACTCCACCTGTGGTCTTACTACATAAAATCATCTCTTGTCTATCTTTACCATACACAAGAGACTTTCCCACTGACCACTTCTGCACCTGCTGAAGGAGTTTTCACAGGCTATTTGAAGTGTCTTATTTATGTCTAGTTTGATCAATTCTGCAGCAGGAATCACCTCAAGAAGCTTCAGGAATGGTCAGATTCTCCACTCTCAGTGTTAATCAACACATTTGAGCATACAGATTGGTCCAAGCACAGTTGGAGCTGCCGAGAAAATTCTTCAAGACAGGCTGAAATTCCCACCTGGAGAGTTCCTCTGCCAGTTAATCAGATGCTTTGTGGTGAAGCAGGCTAGGGGTTAAGTTCACCTTGTCTTGAGTCTCTCCACTGATTCAGACCAGCCTATTATCTAATCTATGCAGCTGGATGAGGAGTTCCTGGGACACCCAGGGAACTCGTGTCTAAAGCGCACTGGGTTTGCACAGCGACAGGCCTGAACTGCACCATGGTTGCACAATGAATTTGAGCTTCATATTTATAACTGTCACACAATTCTGTAAAATATGTAGAAAAAAATATTGCCCTTTCCTCAAGGAGATATTCTATTTCAAAACATCATGCTGAAGCATTTCCCCAGGTTTAATTTTCTCCATTCTTTTCAGCTAAAGGCTGAAAGGGAATTCTATCTGGTTAGCTGAATTTTTCAGTCTCTCACTTCAGCAGATTTACTACTCATTGAAAACCTCTAGTCTGGAATTACTTTGCTTTGTCTTATTATCCAAAACTGCTTGTGAAGTAGACCATGTGCTGTTGGTCTGTTTCTCAAATGTCAGGAAGTATGGTGCTTTAAATAAAGTATTCAGTTGTCATTCTCTATTTCAAGAATTTATGATGTGGACCGTTTTCCTAACCACATCATTTCACTGCACCTCACTTACCAAAGGAATAGCTAAAGCATATAACCAAACTTTCCTGTATATTTATATTTCAGGATATTGAGGATACTCTACCACTGCTATTAGGATTCTGACTCTAGTAAAACTCTGTGCAAATACTATGTGTGTTTTTTGGCTTGAGTAACTGTATATTTTGTTTATAGTTAGAGCATATTTTCACTTGCCGTATCAATATTTTTTTTATCACTTCATTTGTTAACATTTTTCTGTTCTTTTCATTTAAAGATTTTCACTATCCTAATTTTATCAATTATAATCTCAATGTTTGGCCTGAAGCGTTCAAATGAATGGAACAGTTCACTTCTCAGCATGTCTGTGGTTGGAAAGGTGGATGGTCTTTGTCTGTCCCAAGGTTTCAAGCAGGGGCTACACTTTACTGAAATTTCACTTCTTGTTCCTGCTGCAGATGAGCATTACTCATCTAGGGAAGGCAGATAGGGAGCTCTCCCATTGTCACATCCAAAATTGTTCAAAAATTTTACGCGCACCCTGGAAGTCAGGTTTGTCCACTGCCTGTCTTCTGCCTCTCTTCTTGTAGCAAAAGTCACAGCTTCCACAAGTCAGCTCTTGTCATTCCTTAACCCATTTTGATTTAAAAAAAAAAAGAAAAATGAACAAAAATGGGTTGACCATGACCTATTCCCATTACTTAAGCTAATATGACTTTGTGTAACTGAAATGGGTGAAGAAGCACTCACACAATCAGCTCTGCCAGAAAATAAGAGCAAGTCAGCACTGATGCACAGTAATCTCCTCACAAGCAGAGTTGGGCTGAGAAAAGCACATCTGTTCCCAGCCTGAGCTATGCTCTGCAGAGCTCCATCCACAAAATTAGCCATGCTCTGCTATACATTGCTATAGAGGAGTTCCAGCTTACTTTTGTGTTATTATGAAACCAGTAATTGCCATGGCTGTGGAAACATGAGAGTGAAATATGGGACATTGCAAAGATAAACACCTGAAATTACAGCTCTGAGGATATGGTTTTTCCCTTACTTTCCAAAAGAATGTTAAGTCTGAAACCTAACTACCTCTATTTCAATGGGGGCATTGTTAGCTATTTTACTGCTGAACATTGTAACAAATCCAGCTAACTTGTGTGCTAAAATTCCAGAGATGTTCAAAATCATCTGTGTCCTGAGATGGCTGTTAAGGGAAAACTATCAAGCTATGAGAGTCTGCATTACATCCTTGGCGTGAAAAAAATGGGAAATTGGCTGAGCACAAAATAAATGGAGTTCTTCAAGAAAGCAGATGATATTATAGAGTTGTGCCTGCAAGTATTATTCTCCTTATATAAGTTACTGCAACTTGAACTTAAATTCAGTTTCTGTTAAACCAGCTCAGATTTTTTACCAGCATAACAAAACAGGTGTCCTACCACAGTCTCTGGGTCTCGTTCATCAGAGAGTATGCAAGGAGAGGATCCCACACCAGCACTGATAACAGCTACCTCTCCTTTCTCAGTTTGCATCCCCAGATTGCACTGACATCTAATTTTTGGGAGAATGAATTCTGCTGTTTCAAAATCAGTGCAACATGTTGGCATCAATGGCAAAACAGCACACAGAAGCAGCCAGAAACTGGACTCTGGACCATTGCTTGTCCTACCACTCCACTCTGCAGCATTCAAAAATTGTATAGAATAAAAAAGATTTAGGACTTTATTTGCAAAGTGCAAAAATATTATTTATTAGGAAAGTTCTTTAAAACTGAGTTAACAATCACTTGCCTGCTGGACAGATGTTTTTTCGTGCTTCTAGAGAAAAAGGTAAAAGACATCTTTCTGTATGAAGAAATATAATATAATCTGCTCTGATAGTGACAGTTTTTCTATTAAAGTTGTTCATATTAGCAGAAGCCCATTTTACTTGTTCATTCAGCCTGCTGGCTGAATAAAAGTAAAATCTACACCGCAGTGGGAATGGTCTGAAAAATTCAGTTTCTAAGTAGCAAGTAAGTATATAGTGGAGTTACAGCTTACAGGTTTCAGAGACAACATGGAACATTGTGTTTTGGAGAACCCATTGGGAAAGTAAAATAACCTAGGACCAGTGATATTTTCTCATAAACCCACCCTTAACTGTATACGTGCGGCCCTTGGAGGTTGTGGGATGAAATAACTTGATTTTAACTGGGAGAAAATGAGCAATATGGTGAGGAAAATCTGAGTTGTCTTAGGTGTGTTAATGTTGTTCTGAGTTACAGCCTTGGAAATGAGAGACTGACTCCTCATGAATACACCATGAAACAACCTAATAGCCATTACGTCTTTTCTCCTTCCTTCTCCAAATGAATGTCCCATAATAGAGAGCTCACGGCTCATTCTGTTTATAGGAAATGACTTTCACATACAGCACAAGAAGATGTTCTAAATTGCAGAAACAGATGTAGGTACAAGATGAACAGTTATAGATCCATGTTGAACCAATATGAGTGACTACAAACAGATTACCAGCAATTTATTTAAAGCATTAGAAAAGCTATTTAGATTGATTTATATGAATATAGGATCGAATGGGTTTTTCATATGAACCTTATATAACCTGGGCCATGTCTGGGGAACACGAGAGACTTGGGCATATGAAAAAACACGTGAGCAGAAAAAGTCATGAAGTTAAAGAAAATATTTGACTTGCTAATGAGTCACTGTTACCTGATCTCTTCTTATGGTAGATTCTTCTTATTAACCGAACTATCTTTGGATTTCCAAGTATTTCAAAGAGCAGTTTTATTACACTCTGCTTGTGCATGTACCATTCTCCCCTTATGCAAAAGTATTTACAAAGAATTAAAATACATTCTAATTTTATAAGGGAGAATCATCCATCAGTCACTGTGCTCATCTATGCTGCCTAGCATAAAGCAGTATTTTGGCAAAGAGGATACTTACTGTTTCTTGACTATATGCAACCTTAAAGTATTTGCTGCACTTTAGGTAGTCCTCTAGCACAACCCTACAGAAATCAGCATATTTAGAAGTCTAAATAAATAATTTTCTTTAAACAAAAGCTGAGAAAATTAATAAAATTTGCATTAAGGACAGAAAGTTTATATCATCATAATAGCCATAGCCTAACAATAACATTATATTAGTTGATATTCTCTCTAAAATTACATTAGCCTTTCTTACAAAATTCTGGGGTTTACATTTCTCATCATTGGGATCAAATGGGCAAGATTTAGTTGTGTGCAAAGTGGGAGGGTTTCATAAGAGGTGACACACTATGTTTTCTGAAAAATATGACTCTTAAAGTGTCTGTAATCATATTCTGAAAAGAAAAATATCAAAACTGTCAGAGTCTAATCATTGGGGTTTGAATGTGGTTAGCAAAATTAACGTTTCTAGAATGCACAAAAGAGCCTAATTAATACAACTTAAAGGTGAGAGAAGCAAGAAGTATTCCAGTCCAGTCCTCCTTTTTCTCAGTAAAATGTAATGTGCAGCCAGAAAACAAACTGTGCCTGTATAGCCTATGGTCACAATGGTCTTATTTATTTTATTTATGTGCCACTTTTCACAGAATCACAGAATATTTTGAGTTGGAAGGGATCCATAAGGATTATCCTGTCCAACTCCTGACCCTGCACAGGACACCCCAAGAATCCCACCATGTGCCTGAGAGCATTGTCCAAACGCTTCTTCAATTCTGTCAGGCTTGCTGCTGTGAGCACTTCCCTGGGGACCCTGGTCCAGTGTCCAACCATCCTCTGGGTGAAGAACCTTTTCCTAAAATCAACCTAGGCCTCCCCTGACACAACTTCAGGCCATTCCCTCGGGTCCTGTCGCTGATCACCAGAGTGAAGAAATCAGTGCCTGCCTCTCCTCTTCCCCTTACGAGGAAGCTGTAACTGCAATGAGGTCTCCCCTCAGTCTCCTCCAGGCTGAAGAGACCAAGTGACCTCAGCAGTTCCTCATACAGCTTCCCCTCAAGGCCCTTCACCATCTTTGTTGCCCTCCTTTGGATGTTCTTTTATAGTTTTAAATGCCTTTCTTGTATTGGTGCACCCCAAACTGCCCCCAGCACTCGAGGTGAGGCTGCCTCAGAGCAGAGTGGGACAATCCCCTTGCTTGCGTGCCTGATGCCCCCCAGGACAGGGCTGGCCCTCCTGGCTGCCAGAACACTGCTGACTTATTCCACTTGTTCAACTTGCCACAACTAGGACTCCCAGGTCCCTTTCCGTGTCACTGCTTTCCAACATCTCGTTCCCCAGTCTGTCTGTATATCCAGGGTTGCCCCAACGCAGGTTCAGAACTCGGCACTTTCCCTTGCTGAACTTCATATGGTTGGTGATTGCCAAGCCCTCTCATTTGACAAGCTCTCTATGCAGGGCCCAACCAGGTGGATTACCTTGTCACAAAAGGAAGTCTGGTTTGATAAGCACTCCAAATCAAGCTATGTAAAGACATGCTCTAAAGTCAGAGAAAGAGGGCTTTGAAAGGAGCCTTGCCATCAACTATTCCAGTGCCTTTCAACTTTTTAGCTCACATTTTATTTTGTGCCTCATTTCAAGTGTGTGACTTCTGGGACAGCGAGGTGCTTCATGCCTCATTTGCTGTGGTAACGCTTTCACCACAAAGGAACATATCTCTGGCTGAGAATTTTGTCTTATCCAGCACTGGTCCAAAATCAGAATCTGCTATATCTAAATCATTCCAGACAGAGGCTTGTTCTATCATTAGAGTGACGTGCTTTTATCTAATGTCTTACCTCAATAACCCATGCTACATTTTAAGCTATTATTTCCTGGTCATGTCTATGGACACAGGGAACTGATGATTTCTTTCCTTTTGCTGGCAAACCTAGAGAGCACTGTTACCATGTCCTCCTCAGTATTCTCATCTTTAGGCTAAGCAAAACAAATTCCTCCAATCTCACCTTAAAGGTCATGTTTTCTACATCTGTGGATTACCAGCACTCGCTCTGCTGGACTCCCTCCAGTTGGCCCATCTGTTACTGTGCACTGCTCAAAACTGGGAACAGAACAAGGTCTTATGAATGCTGAGTAAAGTGGAAGGAGTAAAACTTAGAGCACGTCTGCCACATACCCTAGTATGGGGCTTACTTTTCACAGCATGAGTTTCTTCACTCACATTCAGTTAGGGAATCAGTGGCGTCTGTTTAAATTCTGCTTTGCCAAGAGTGCTCTCTTTCTTATATGTATGCAATTAATTATTCCTCAGGATAATGTTCTGCACCTCTCCTCACTGAGGAGTTTTGTCCTATTTTTCCCAGAGATTTTTTCTTCAGCATGTCAAGACATACATGAATCTTTTTGAATCATGTTTTCAGTCTCTCAGATTTCTCCTCCTAAGAGTTTGCAATCCCCTTCCAGGTTGGTAGAGTCTGCAGATATTACAGCTCTACTCCCTCTTCTATCTTGCAAGGTGATTAATGAAACTATTTCATACACTCCAAGCCAGGAGAATCCCTACAGCAAGCAGTCTTTCTTTCACTTTGAGAATAGGCCCTTAATCCCTTCATTTATTTTTTATCCCCAGTAGTTTTGCTCTCACCTTATGACAGATTTATAAACCCCATTTGTTGGTAAGAGTGTCCTGTTAGACAAGATCAGTATTTTATTAGAGTCAAGTTATGTAACATCTCCTCTCCTGGTCACTGGTTTTTTTCCTAATTATACATGCAAATTATTCTTGTCTGACAAAATTTGATCTTCTCAAGTTATGCTGACGTTGTCCTTATCGTACTGTTACACGCCTAGCTCTATTAGTTTCACCAGTATGTTCCTGGTAATGGATGATCATCTGACTGACGTATAATTTACCCATCCTCCGATGACCATCCTCAGAGGTCACACATCTATAGCCACTTCTTAGGTCTTATGTGGGAGATTTAATCAAGAACAACTGTTCTAACTTGGCCTCTGAACTGTCCTTTTCCATTTCCACAGGAGTTCTTCCCCTTAGCTACTGTTAATTTTCCAGCCATTTCTTCATGTCTAATCTTCTTGATGGAGAGTGATGCAAAAACTGCCCAAAGTCCTAAGTCTTCATATTACGATCTGCTATAATCTGTGTCTATCCACTTGTAATCCAATGTTTATGGTGTTTCTCCCTTCTGAAGAAGATCCAGGTCTTGATAAGCCAAACTTCTAATGAGATTTAAATCTGTCTTGAGAAGGTACACACTGCTTGGATATGGAGAAGTTGCTTAGACAATTTTAAAGACACTATAGGAATACGTACAATTGAAAGGCTGAACAAGACCTCTCAAACAACATAAACTCTGCAATCAGGGAAAGGAAAAACTTTGTAATATCTTTTAATAGACACAGCATAGAAGACAGCTTACTTGGAGAGTAGCCTCCACAATTGGCTGGGAATCACCAGTGCAGATAAATAATGTAGATTTATTACTTGGCTCATAATTCAAGTAGAATAAACTGAATTACAAAATTAGTGTCTCAAAAGACTTTTCTGTACCAAACTGTTGTAAATTCAGAGCATGTACTCCAAGGAATCAAGTGCATTTATGGTTGATAGAACATGGCTTACAGCTTTGAAGGTATGAGAAGGTGAATAAACTGGAAATGCAATTCTCTGCTCTCTGAAAAAATAGCCATGCAGAGTAAACAGCCATAAATACTGGAAATTCATCTGTCCCCTGAGATAAAAGTACTGATCATGGTAATAGGAGCATTATAGAAGGTGCAAAGTAGAGGATGGCAGAAGAGAAATTAATCAGTCTGTTATTGTCATTGGTTTAAGTACCAAAGAGCTACTGCAACTTCTACAGATAAAGAATATGAAGTTGTTGGAAAAGCATCCTTTGAGGGCAGTTATCTGCAACTGAGATCTGAGACAGATGCAGAAGAGAGAAGGTGTTTAAAATGAAAAATCACTTTTCCATATCAGGCAAGTTTTCATTCTTTCTGAATCCAAGTAAACACTGTTGCCAAATGGCTTAAAGTATAGGGAAAATATCCAAATGCTTAAATCAAGGCACCCTTACATTAGCTTTCCACCAATACAATTTGATGTAACTTCTACAGGGACACAGCTCTGACATATTGCAAATATATCAGTGATTGTAGTAACTTTCAAAAACAGTACAGAAGTGCCAAAGAGAGCTTGGAGACAAAATTCCTGTTTTCAGTAGGAATTCAGGCAGATGGGAGACTGCATTTTATGCATTTTTACATAAAAACTTCCACTCCAGAATTTCCTGCATGAAGCAGATGCCCTAAGGTCACTGGGGTTTACCTAAGAGCGATGATGACAACTCGGTAAGAGATTTTTTCCTTCTGGCTGCATTGGAGCCACCCAGCTGACTGCTCCCGAGGCTGGATTCAGCCTCCTCATGCACAGCTGTGTGCCTACAACCTGCCTGTGTGCACATATCCTTTTGGGGAAAAAAATGACTGGCACACTGGGGAGTCCCACCAGTAGCATCTGCTCACAAATTTGGAAAGTTTGGATAGCTCAGATTTCAAACCATGAGACAAGTTGCTCTAAGGAGAAGGTAAACTGCACTCACACAAATTAATTCAAATATAAGAAAATGATATTTCCCTAAGGGAGTGTGTTCATAACAGCTACTGTAATTAAAATTCTTTAAAGCTGAGGTGACAACAACTGACCAAGCAAAGCAAGCTGACATGCATCAGAAGTACTGCTTTTAAGAAATCCCTCATCTCTGCCTTGATTAGATGTCAGCAAACACTTCTGACAGTAAGTTTTCAACAGCACAGGAACACAGTCAATGGCTGTTCTCAGCCTACCAGAGAATGAATCTATTTCTAGAAAGGAAAAAAGAGGGGAAAAAAGAAAGAAAAAAAAAACCCAAAACAAACTAAGAATTCCTGACTTCAAGGATATATGGGCTTCCCTGGGAAGTTTGCTTGAGTGAATACATTAGAGTCATTGCATGCACCACAGAGCAATGCTGAACAGAAGGCAAACAGGCAAGACCTCATCCTCTCTCCAGAATAAGGAGCTTCCCCCGACTGCCAACAGCATGATCAGGGGCAGGCCCTGCCATAAGGAGTGGAAAAGGCTAAACTGTGCTGCCACTAAGTGAGAACTCGAAAGTGTTACCAGAGTATGACTCTCTTAACTGCAGTGAGTGTGCTGCTATTTACTGTCCCCACTTGAACCAAGTGGGTATCTGTAAATCTCCATACTTAATGTCCCAAACTGCTACACGAGTTTTGAGTTCAGGTAACTCACTGACTTGTATGGGTTTGTCCCAGCTCTGCAGCAGCCTGCTGAGGACAGTAACATTAAAAGCCATTTGTGGCTGTAGTCCCTTGCTACAGCACTTCAAGAAATTTTGATGAAAACCTGCCTCTAGGCAAAGACTACACAAGTGCTGAAATATGGAGATAAAGCAAACACATCACAGGTTTTACAAATACATTAACTTTGGACAAAGCATCCTGTTGGGGTTTAACACACATTACTGTGCACCAAGGAAACAGAAGATCTGATTTTGTGGGGTGTTTGTTTTTTGTGGAGCAAAAAAATACAAAATACAATGTCATAAAAAATATGTTTTAAAAAATTTTAAAAATATTTCAGATAATGAAAAAACTTTGATTTATATTGGTGCTTTAGTCATTGATTAGAAGTAAATTTGAAAGACTAAAGTTTGCTACGTTTCCAAATGAAATGTCACTGACATGGAAAATCACAATTTTTTTTTCAGTGTTGAAGTATTTTTACACTTTCAAAAATTGCTTTAGTCTTTCTGCTGAGCTTAAATTTTCAAATACCTCTGTGTGGTCCAAGAATCATTTACCACCAAATGGCACAACTTCGACAGGAGAAAATTGTCCATTTGCATTAGTTTGCCTTGTATATGCTGTTGGGGCACTAAGAGGCACTTTGTGCAAGGAGAAGAGTCTCAAGCTGGTGGGGTTATAGCACAACTCAAGCAAAGAGCAGCTTGTATAAACAGCAGATGTTGACCTTTTCACTCACTGAGAGGGGGATTCATCTCCATCTCAACTGGTCACTCTGGCTCCATTTAGAGCCAATGGAGACAAATGCATAGTTTTAGGACAGAATTTACAAAATCTCTTTCAAACATCTAAATTAGGAAGAGATGAAATGCATCTTAAACCAAGCTGCTTTCTACCCCAACCATAAAAAAAAGCTGCTTTACCCTCCCTGACTATAAAGCCAGGGTAAGCTATAGGTCAGATGCACATCTACATTTAGGCTGATGAATCCCACCCATCAAAGCCCAGTGAAATCACTGTGACTGTCTGCTGAGTTCACTGGGCACCAAAAGGGAATCAATCCCCATTAAGGAACTATTTAGCTGTATTTATTACTCACAAATCATAAGTGCATTTTTTTGTTTTGGTTTTTATACCAAGTCACTAAGTCTTGCATATTGATAATTGCATAGCATTGCTTCTTAATGGCATTTGCATAGATGTAGTACTTAAACAGCCAATTGTAAGAGGTCACACACCTTTTCAACGGAAAAATCTGATCTTTTTTCTCTTGTTGACTGTGAGGAGTCTACAGACCTGATCCAGGACCCTGCCAACTCAATGATAATGTCTCCTGTGGCTGCAGCCAGTGCAGCAGCAGACTTTAAAAGTGTGGGTGGGGATAAAAAAAAAAAAAAATTACAAATTTTCTGTTTTGCAAAGCATTCCAGAAACAAATTCACTACTAGCACTCAAATCTTTTGTTTTTCCCCAGAGCACCGACAACCCTCCCACTCAGAAATAATTATTAGCTGGAAGCTCATTCTGGCTTTTAGCATTCCAAATGAACCTGACAAGCAATTTCCAAAGGAATTTATGTGCTGCTGTATTTCCCTAGGCTATGTTTTAAAAGTGTGATCCCCTTTATTGCCTTTTGAGAGAGTTTAAGCAACTTTACCAGTCCCCTTGGGGAGTATTGGTGGACAGTTTGTGAACAGAACAAGAAGCAATGCCATCCTTTCTGCAGGAATTCTCATTACTTCGCCCCACTCATTAGAGAAGTGCAGAAAGGGCATCTGCGAAAATTCTGTTAGTTAATCACTGATTTAGCTTAACAAGACTGTATTTGCTTTCCACATGTTATCTAAAATAATACTGGCACAGTGACAGTAACACAAATAGTTATAAAATACATATACAACACAATTTATTGCAAACCACTCTGTACCACAAATGACACCTGTCCTTTCCTTTTTAGTTAACTTTACAAATACAACATAGAAAGGAAGCCATGTGACAGAAGTGATCAGGCTATCCAAGTTAAAGTCAAATATCTAAAGCTACCTGTGATTAGAATAGATCAGAGGCAAACCTATAGGCTCACTTATGTTCACATGAAACCTGCACTAAATATTTTCAATTAATAAAAAGAAATTTATTTTGGCCTCTTCAAAGGAAAGAATTAAAAGCCTAAACTTGTACAATTAATTACTTCCTAAGGACAGTGCAAGACTGTTTAGCATGAATGATGTTTGCATCTGCTCCATGGGCACACCTGTACATAATAAAGAAGAGTTATTGCTTGTAATAAATAATTGGAGAAAATAATTACACTGAAAATAACAGACTATTGCAATTATCATACCTAATCATACCTAATTGCATATACGTTTTTGCATATGTGTACATACATACATATATGTATAAATATATTTATGTATAAATGTACTTCTCATATATCTGTGACATACATTCATTTCAGTTATCAAAAATATGTAGAGGAAGTCAACTGATAAAGGGTATTGAAGGGATCTGACCAAAGCCAAAAAGCAGCAGCTGAGTTAGGATGGGAATTGTAGTGGTTTGGTCCAAAATACTCATTACTATTTACCTTCTGTGAGATAAGAATTAGGAGAAAGCAAAGCAGGCACAAAACTTGAAAGAATATAAAGAAGTTTAATAACAGACCTAAAAGAAGGAAAAAACCCAAAAATCATACCACACCTTCAGAACACTTCTCCTCGCTCCACCTTTCCCCCTTCTCCCACTGTAAAAAGACAGCCCTTGAGATTTTTCAGTCTGTTTACCACTTCCATAATAACCTTGTTGAGTTCATTTAGGGAGAGGAGTCTCTCTTGCTCATGCTATGGAGACATCTCCACAAGAAATTCTCTCATGGTTTCAATAGCACGAGACAGCCGCCCGGGTCGGTTCTCTGCTCACATGTGAGAGTCCCTTCCCCCGACTTACAGGTTTTCCCACAACTGCTTTCGAGGGTCCAATCTTGAGCTACTGGGGTACCATTGTGAGGTTGAGCTGTTCAGAAACAAAAGTTCTTTTCACCCATCTCTGGGAGCATTTCATCTCTAAGAATAAAGGCCCTCCCCTTTTCCTGGGAGAAAAAGGTCCTCATCATCTTCATCTCTAGGACTATCTCTGGGAGTATCTCTAGGAACAGAGGTCTTCTCCTTCCAATTTGGAGCAAGAGTCCTCATCGCTTCCATCTCTCCCTGTTCAAATTTCTCATCAAATGAGAGCTGCTTCAGCATTTGCTTATTCCAGCACAGGTGCTTTTGCTCACAAGTTGTCAGTTCTTAAATGTGTACCACAGAGGCGGTCAAAATTCTAAGTGGCTTAAAAAATTGTCCATATTGAAACTAGACAGTTGATAAGTTCTGTTAGGTCATAGAGGAAGCTGTAAGCACCTCTTTGCAAGAATATCACTTCTGGGACTATGCTTGCTAACCCATGACAGGAATTCAGACCTGGTAAGTGAAGTTCTAATCCAGAACAATATGGGCAACAATATTTCTGTTGAAAAGGCTTTATGTGTTACTCCTATTGCTAGCATAAAGCTCAGGGCTGGCCATCCCCATGCCATTAAACTCTCTTATTTTCCAAGACATGACAGCAAAACCCATACCATGAGGAGAATGTTCTAAAAGCTCTGACTATATAATTATTAGCAAAAACAATAGGTGGTCAGGAAAAAAGTGGCGCCCAGGGACCATTTAACAGCATGGACAGCCTTCAACTCAGCCCCAACCATCCTGTTCTGCCATACAGAAGTGTTACCTCCATCCAAGACTTGCTGTTTGCTTTCATTTGATCCGCAGAGAATATTTTTGCTATAGCTGCCTCCAGGAGGGTAAGCCGTTTCACTCAATCAACAGAGGTTTTGCATTTGATATCCGAGGCACACTCTCCAGTGGTGTCCTACATATCAGGGTTACGTAGAGATCGTGCTTCCATGCTGAGCTAGGCACCCTATGGAGACATCATTTGTTTCCCCAGGCAAGAAAGCTTTACACATATAAACCAAAAATTTCCTTCAATTGAAAAGACATTTCACACTTTTCCCAAGTGCATGAGGGACACAGCTTACAGAAACATAATTTAATAGGATTTTTTAATGAGTCCTATGATAAATGCTTTATGGCCAAAAAAGAAAGAAAGTAAAAACTCATTGTACTGTGTGAGAGGCCAAAGAACATGTGAGTTCCCAGATTAATTCATAGATCTCCCCTGAAGATCAATCCTTAAGGCCCTCTATTAAATTGCATCTCTTTATTTTGAGGCAATGGGTTTACTTATTCCTTTGCTAGAAACCTGAGAATGGCATCACCAATCACTTTGTGTGACACCTACATGCCAGCAACATTGGGTTATATAGTGACTAACAACTGAGACTCCTTCTACACCTAGGAAGAGCTTAATAAAATTGACTTAACAGATATTTTTTATTATTCCCAAGAACAGTGTTGATAATGAGATTTTTTAGCTAACCACACTTCACTTGACAAATTATGAAGAGATCAATTTTTTTCCCATTAGCTTCACCCTCATCAATGGCTCAGCTGAGGTCAACTAGCCCTTCACTTGTAGTTAATGGTACACAACCTTCACCTACTTATTTTTCTCTATCACAGCTGAAAATAAGAAAAATCAATGGTCCTTATTTCAAATTCAAAGGAAAATACTTTAAATTAAAAACTCATCTCACTTAGAAGACACCATAAATATATTTGGAAGAGTATGCTTTATTCTGATGACAACTCGATGCAAAGGCCATAATCTCAGTGGTACTAAGCATTTGGAAAACCCACAGCACAAAATCTTAGTTCTCTGAGAAGATTATTGGTAATTTCAATGAGGTCTAAATGTCATCTTTGGATTTAATCTGGAAATTTAAGAACTCAGTGTTGGTTTGTATTGATGTAATAATATCTAGATGACATATTCCAAAACTTAAAATATTTTCAATTATTATTATTTCATTGTCTTTTTGTACTGCTGTATGAGGTTCAGAGTGTGTGTTCCACCCACCTCCATTCCCTTACCTGACAGAAATTCACCATTTCCACAGTGCAAATTGTGACTTTTAATAGAAATCTGTATGTGCATGCTGAGTCCCATGGGGGTCATGTCCTCAGACACTTACATGTGCAGGCCATTCAGGTAAGACATGTCAGCATAGAAATAGGGTATCAAAAAAAAATTTAATAATTTTATAATAAGGACCACCTTGTTGTGGGAAACTTATCACAATTTTACACTGTTGTTGGGTTTCAAGGGGATTTAACTACCTCTCTAGACAGATTTGCTAGCCATTAGCTGATTATAAACATCATATTCAGGCCAGATTCTTCCAAGCTTCTGACTCTCAGACAAGGCATGTCTCTCAAGATATCCCTCTTCGGTCCACAGCAACTTAAAAGTGGAATTTCACCTCTGCTGGGTGGGGTCAGCCTGGTATAATTTCCCTTGTCCATAAACAAAACCTAGCATGGTCTATTAGGGTTCCTAAAGAGTCATCAAAGGTTGGATTGGAGGAATCTGGATCTCTGTATGGCAGATGGCTCTGAAAGGAGCACAGATGCATCTTGCCGAATTTAACATTAGGTATCACTGCTAACCCAGCAGCATCACAGCCAACAGAGGAACATGAACGTTTCCGCCAGGCAACTTTTCTGACCCATGTGCATTCCCTGACTCTCTCTGTGGAGACACAGATACACAAGTACAAACAGCCTTCTTCTCCTCCTTCACAGAATCATAGGATAATTAAGATTGGAAAAGACCTTTAAGAGCAAGAAGTTCAATCACCAATCCAGCACCATCACCATGTTCACCGTTAAACACAGCCTCAAGCACCATATCCAAATATTTTTTTAACATTTCCAGGGATGGTGACTCAACACTTCACTGAGCAGCCCATTTCAATGCTTTGCAACCCTTTCTGTGAAGGAATTTTCCCTAATATCCCATCTAAACCTCCCCTGGAGCAACTTGAGGCCATTTCCTCAGATGAGGGAACTAATACAGGATTTTAGATTTGTATTCCTGGAATTGCTGTGAGATTTGTAAGTTCAGCCTGAGCATCTTTGCAGATCTAGCCAAAGGGTGTATTCTTTTAATGTCTGCATCAACTGAATTAAAAGAAAACCTAAGACTGAGGGGTTCTTCCTCTGGATTTTCACTCGACTATGTCCATTTAAGCTCACACACCCTATCTGCAAGATTCTTTCAGACTTCAAAAGATGCTGGAACTTTAACTGATAATTTACGCAAGAAAGGTCTATAAGAGCTTCATGTAATAAGGACAATCCAGATATAAAAATCATAGCAAAAATATTGACAGCCAAATTAATAACTCATCAGAAATGCCTAAGGCTTTTTAGGACAGCAAGTCCTCTTCCACAGTTTGTCCTTTATATTTTCTGTATGCATTATGACTAAAAAGGATCTCTTATAGATAGGACTTAGCTAGTCATAATACCAATACACTCCTTTGGCCACACTGAACAGTGATCTCTTTTATGAGTGGCATCGAATAGATATTTGTTTGTATTAAATGGATCAGCATTTCTCATATTTTTTATTTGGGAAGGGTGTTTTAGTCTGATTATAATATTTTGTGTTAATCATCTCTCCAAGATATTCAGACATTACAGTGCACATTATTCTGAAAAAAATAAGGCAAATGTGACCATCAGGCCAGGTAACATCAACAACTTGCAATGAGTGGATGGACCTGGACTCCATTTTTATACCAGTCTCCAGAAGGATTGTCCTTATACAAAATAATTTAAGGTCCAAAGTTCCCATCCAGAAATTTATTTAGACTTTCCTGCTTCCCCTGAAATCAATATCAATTACAAACTTACATGACCTTGTAGATCTGGTCTCAGGTAGTTAGGGTGTTGTATCAGGAGTCAGATACTAATGTAAAAATGTACAGAGATTTTTAGTTCCTATCTAACTGATCTTATCTTACCCTATCTTAGTGAATATTTTTTTTGGTTTTCCTCAGTTTCATCTTGCCTCGTAATACAAGATTAATTGCTTCTAGCCCAAATATTGCCAATAACAATACCATAATTTTTTTATGAAAGTGTGGATGGATGGATAATAGATCCATTCTTAATGGAGTACAAGTACATTGAATACTTAGGGATTTGTTTAACGTCAGATGATCACTACATGAATAAAATAAATTTTGTGGAGATAATTAATCAGCTTCAGGAAAAAAAAAAGCTTGCACCTTTATTCATTATCTTACTGGAAAGAGCCAGTGAAGCATGAATTGATTACCTGGAATACATTATCCTTCCTAGATGCTGCCAAATATGGCTCCTTCTTCAGTTAAGCAGAATCATAACTTCTCTTGTTTGGACCAGAAAGACATTGAATTTGCATTTCAAATTCATGCAAAAATCAATACAACCCAGAGAATTACTAAGTCCATATCTCAAATTTATGTAATCTGGCTGTAGTTTGAAGTAGAGGGATATCCAGAATTAGAGCAAGACTGAGGCAAAAGAACTTCAGTCTGGAAAATAATTCTTGGTAAATTAACTGAATTCCCCCTACATCCCAGGATCCATGAGAAAATATTTGAAGTAAACTAGAATCCAAAAAGATACATGGATTTGGTTAAAATACTAATTTCCCTAACCTACTTATATAAAGTCTGTCAAATAAAAGCATGGGCATGATCATATCCCTCCCTAGGCTATGATGGATTAGCCTTACAGGGAAACACACACAAGTTGTCAAGCCCTATGTTTGTTTGTGGACACGTTACCTCTTGGGACAGAGTATTTTGAAAGAATTCTCATGGGCCAGACCCAAATCACACAATTTTGTTTGTTTCAATATAATAATCTCTATACTTTTACTCACCAATAATCAGGGTAGCACATTCTGCTGAAAAAGCTGCAGCAAGGAAGCACAGAAGCAGGTCTGACTTAAATAAGTAAAAGTGAGGTACAGGTTAGTGCTCCACACAAACAGCAAGCTGCAAAAAGCACGTGGACCCCAGTCTCTGTATGAGTGAAGGTAGAACTTATCACAAAACCCACAAAGAGTGGCAGCATTTTGTTGTTTTAAAGCCAAAGGAAACTCCTGTGAAGCACAGCACTGAAGAGTAGGCCTGGCTGGGGAGGATGGAGAGAAGAAAATGGAGTAATCAGAGGACTGAAGCCACCAATCCCCCTTCTTTCCTCAGTAAATCTTTAAGTGTGTATTTTTTAGCCATACAGTAAAATAGTAATTTTTAAAAATGTCTAAAATATTCAGTCATTTCAAGAAATGTCTGTTTCAATCCCAGATATGACTAAAATTTTCAATTATTCCAGAAAATTACTAAATATCATAGATAGACACTGTGGAATGTGCCAAAAGCTAGTTTCTCTTGGATCATGGGACAACAGAAACAATGCTTTTATTATGTTTACTTTTAAAGCGATATACTTATATTTGTGCCTAAAGCTACATAGCAATACACATCAAAGAGCCAACACTTATTTTCAAAATTGAGACTATTTCAGAAAGTGATTTTATTTCTGTCCATTTTACAAAATAGACGCTTTCAAAAAAACACCCTAAAATGGATTACAGGGGTTCAGAGAGCAGAGGAAGGAGGTTTGCTGAAGGCATTCCCCCTTCAGTGATAACCTGACAGTTTAACCCTTGCAACCCACACTTACCTGCTAAGGGAAGGTTTCCTGTCAGCAGCACGTGAATGAGCAACCCACAGAGCAGCTGATGGTGTGCTGAACTCCATCAATGACCACCTGAAACAGGTGGAGGCCATGATCCATCCCAGCTGCAAAACCTCTGTAGTGCTGCTTTTGTGGCAGAGTATTCACTGCCTGTCAAAATGAGGGAAGATCTATTTGCAATAGGAGTGGAAGGAAAACAGGAGTGGATCCAATGACAGGTCCACCAGAAGCAATGCAGATTGATAAGATTTCTGGCCTTTTGATTCCTTTTTTATTATTATTTATTTTTAATTGATTATGGACAAGAAATGGAGTCATAGGAGCAGCTTCAGAAGAGACTTCCACCTGAAGAACAGTTTCTCCTTCACACTCCAGTGAACAAAATGAAAAAAACAGCCTGTGAAGAATACAGATATTAAAAGGAGACAACCTACTCAGAGACATTTTCAGTGTAAAAAGTTCCCAGAAGGAGAGTCAACAAAAGGGCATGTGGTCCCATGGCTAGGGAATTTCCAAAAGACTGAAAAATGCATGACTGCTCTTTTGCTCTGTATCACTGCTGTTGTTTATTAATTCCCTGAATAGTAAGAAGTGGCTAGAGACGTTATTTCCCACATAACCACAGTGTGAAAGCACACAGATAATGCCAGGATTCACCTTCTGTCAGTTTACAAAACCAAGTGAAACAGGCATATGATCCAGAACACCTGTAATGCCAGTCAGTTGGCAAAAAAATGCCTGAAACCTTTAATTATTTCATGAAAGGACTGATTTCACAAGATGACAGTAATAAGCACAGACACACAGAGACATACATAGATTTTAAAGTACTGCAGTGTATACTTATGTGTATATATATGCACGCCAAACTAAACACACAGCACCCAGTTGTTAAAGGAATTGGTTATTTCCCAGTGCCACCAGCTGTCTCCTGCCTCTGCAGTGATGACTCACTACAAACCAATGACCCTTGTGCTATAGAGAACAGTTTGTCTTTTTGAAGTTTGATTTGTCAGTGAGGATAATACTGCCTTAGCTTTTGCACTGTCCTCCAAAATGTTCCTATAGGGCTCCCCAACACCTGGAGAGCAATCAATCAAAATCATTCAGGTTCCAGTTCCAGTAACAGCCATGGCTGCACATCACATAAAATAACTCTTTGGTTGTTGGCGTTCTTTAAAATGTCATTTTCTACAGCATGAAAAAATTTTCTGAAATTTGCAATCCATTTTTCCACTTCTTTCCTGAACCAACTTGGCAATCCCAGGTTTCTTATCTCATGCTTCACAAATTAAATACAATGAAAAGACAAGAGGTTTTCATTTTAGGAGAGTGATATCATTTATGCTTTTATTTATTATTTTATTTTATTTTCACTTCAGTCACAACTTCTTATATTTCCTCTTGTTACATTTTAGGCTAAAAGAGATAATCTAAGATGACTGTGTGGTTCTCCCAAGCCATAGCTTGTCAGATTGCTGAATTATCAGTAACTAGTCAAGCAGCACAGTAGAAACAGATCACATATGCCAATTCCTCCCTTCTTGGTAACCATTTTCCAGTCACTGGAGGAAAGTGCACAGTCCAATCTCTCTTTTGCATGATCAAAGTTAGTTCAACTCTATAGTTTAGCAGATGCCCTTGGGCACCAGGTGGTCCAATCAATCATATAAGAGAAACCAATAAGTTTTGTATCAATCTGGAGATTCTTTGCTCTCTAACTTGTTAAAAGAACACATTCCCTCTTCTCCTATTTTAATGAAATTTCAGACTGCCAGCCTTCTTTAAAATTAGTCTCAAGGAAAATACAGCAATGAAACTGCTTTCTAAGAGGTTGTCTAGAAATCAAACATCAATTGCTGGCATCTGGAAACAAAATGTGGTATGAGAAAATATGCTGAAAATATCCAAATATCATGCACATTGACATCTGTGTATTCAAGCTATTCCAACTGGAGCTATTCTGACTTACACCAACAGGAAATCCTCCCTAGATTTGTCATGTCAACACAGATCAGAAGAGAGCACAACCTGTGCTGTCAAAAGCACTTAGAAACACCCTAAAGACAATAACCACAAGATTAATGTCACCTAACTACATAGAGAAGCCACAAGTCCTTGATGAATTGCTGGGTTTTGGTGGTGGTTTTTTTTTCCTTTTGAAAAATGAAACAGCTGTTGACAAATATTTTAGTGATATCCATCCTTTTCACAATATAACTATGATTCACAGTCACTTGGCCATTAACCTCAGAGTATCTATTAACAGTCATGCCTCCAGGCTGAAGTGATGTTTTATGTTTAACAAAGAGGACAGAAAGCCCAATCATTTGCATTCCATCCCCATTTCCACAAGACTTTCTTTCTGGACTTAACAAGCACCACATCTTCTATATTCCTCAGTTATACCACATGTGAAGTCATGTCACTGTTGTACTGGGAATGGTGAGAAAAGCAGCATAGACTTCAGTCCAGAGGAAGGGAATTTATTTATTAATTTCCAAACTCGTTTATATAACCTTGTTCGCTTGAATGGCATAAGGTTATTGGTCCTTTGACCATCCACCTCTTAGAATGATTGGTTAAACCCTACAACACCCATTTCAAAATATTTCTCCAGTCAGTAACATAACAAACTGCATACAGCTGCAAGATAAAAGATTGGTTTACAAAAACCTCTCACTGTTCCCAGCCAGCGTGCAGGTGAAAGCAAGGCTTTCACGCGGATGCTGGAAGAAAGCTGGAAAATTTCTCTGCGATCAAGCTTTCAGCATCTGCAAAGTCAGAATAAGTCTTTCCCCCACTCACCAGAAACTTGTGAAGCTTAACTTATGATTAGTGAGTTGTTTTCAGGTGATTAGCTGAAAAGGAATGTATATGTAAATTACTTCCAATCTTGTTTAGGCTACTGATGCCAAAAATCAGAATGCAACATAGACAGATGAATATAGATATTTTTCTGTGTATAGCATTACAAAACCCAGATTCCAGCAGCTGAAGGCATTAACAGAAGTAATGACAAATGATCTGCATTTTCTTCATTAAGGTAAGGGTTGTATATTACAGTCTAATCAATAATAGAGTCATGCTACTAAAAATGAGATGGATAATTATTTAGGGAAGTAAATAAATGGAATCTTAGGGCTCTTTTCCACCATAATTTAACTTCCCTGTATTTTGGCTTTTAGCATATTTTAATAAAAAAAAAAATTCTCCATTCAGATAGAATAAAGTCCACAGCCAACTATTTCAAAAATCCCCGTCCTCAAGGAGGATGGCAGATTTGTATGCAGTGACAGCTTTAACAAATCACCTGATATTGGTGCGTGGAGTCTGCTAACATGTTGCTTTCTTCCTCAATGGGTAACTTTCCTAGTGCATTCGGGGATTATGCATCTACTTGTTGGCAAAAATAAGTTCCTGCTTTTCACTCCCTTTAGCTTTGCCAGGCAGCACAGTAAAAAGAATGGGGATGAATCTATTAGTACTTGTGCATCATAAATACAATTGTTGACAGAGTCCCTCGTGCTTTCAAGACAACAGAGTTGCATGATTAAATGCAAAATAATGCTGTGGAGGAAGGGAAGGCAGACACGCAACTGCCTTGAACTTTTCCTCCACTTCATGAAAACTGTATAAAAAGCTCCCAAGGCAGAATTCCCCACAGATACGCATAGGTCAGAGGAGAGTTTTACAGCCAGTTTGCAGCCACTGTTCACACAGGTATAAACGACTGCATAACATTAAGGCTGTGCTGAGCACACTGTGTTGCTATTATATAATGTGTCCTCCAGAGCTGTTATTGCTTTTGATGATGCTCAAGAAACAAATCAGCTTTGTTCTGAAAACTCAAGCAGAATGCTTGTCCCTAGCAGAAATAAGAAGGCAAGATAAACTCTGAGCTCTATGATATATCTAAAGAGTTGTTTTCCTGGAACAGTTGCTTTTGAAGGACTTAATTACATTTCTTGAGCATCATCAGCACCTAAGAATGGTGCCACTGTGCATGTGAAACAAAACATCCCCACAGCACTGGATAGCAGGGCATGCTTCACCCTCACAAGTGAGCATTTCAGGCAATCCAAAACTGGGTTGTCCAAGGGAAAGGGGCAGATGCCCACTGGTGACATTTGCTGTGTCCCACCACAGCACTGAGTTAGTGCTGGTTTACCCTCTCCCGTAGAACAGGCAGAGGCCTGTTCTATGCCATGTTAGTTATGAGAGATTTGAGGCTGGAAAAGTCTCCAGACCCCTGGAACCAAACCCCAAATGGCTCCTCAGATTGTAGATAGCTTTAAAAAATCCCTTTGTTTCCTGCATATAGATTAACCTACAGAGAAAGGTATTGAAATAAAGGACCTAAATGACAGAGCCCATGCATGCCAGAGGAGGGATTTCCCTTCCATTTAAGAGGCTGTTCTGCACTGTAATGTTAGAGGGGAGATCTGGTTAGTAGCAGATGAGTGAAATTATGAGTCATATGGCTGCTTTCTCTTTCTACTCAGCCAGGGAGGATGGCATATCAGAGCCAATTGCTCTCCTCAGATCTATGTACATGTAGACCAGTATTTTCTTCAGTCCAAATGGCAGAATTTGGTTCTCCTTTATATTACCTCATATTTAAAATTAAAATGTCAGCAACTTTTTGCACAGGATTTTCACCCACAGTACAGTGTGTAGTCACTGTGACCACAAAGGCACCCACACCCGCTCCACCTGCAATGTCACCAAAATCTCAAAAACTCTGCTTTTCATCCTAACTGTGGATGTCTTCCTCCAAGGTAACTGATGTTAAAAATTCCCCTAGCTCCCTCGAATATGATCCTGGCTTTGAGAAATTGCCACAGGGCCATTCAGAGCAAACTCTGTAAGTAATTCAGTTGCCTAACCACGGGTGCCCCGGGGAGTCTGGGGGATTCTGTCAGTGCTACAGAAATGCCACAGGACCAGAGGCAGAGACTTTCAGGACCGACAGGACAACCCAGTGGAGAAACAGCTGGAATAGAGGTCAGATATCCTTTTTTGTAAAAAGATATCTGAATTCCATCTAGGGTGGTCAATCTTTGTGCTGATTTCTTCACTGGAATAGGTGTTTGGGGTTTTATTTGGAGTGGGAGGTAGTCTACTAAAAACAGAGTTAAGAACTCATGGGTGTTTTCTAAAAGACAAGGGAATATTGCTGAAAAACACACTCACCAATCCTTTGCTGTACCATTAGATGTCCATACAGCTCCAAAAATACTGGTCAGAGTCTGAAACTTTTTACAAAGTAACCAAATAGAGTAACATTTTTATAGGGTGAGAAAGCACTGCGTTTCCTTTCTGTGGTTTTATATAAGATTAAAAATAAATAATAATTCGTATTATCTCTGTATCTATTTCTCCATCTTAATGTTATCTTACTTTCTTACTTTATGTTATCCAATGTTATCTTGCTATAGATAAAAATATAGTATAAAGCCCCCAGGTACAGAAGTTCTAGGCAAAGAGGCATTCATCATTATCATGTATTTCAAAGCAGATGGGCAGAAATTCACCAGTGGGACAGTTTAAAGAGAGTCTCTTGCTTATAATTTTCCCCTTCAGTCACATGGCATTATGAGAGATCAAAACAGGGAGCTCTGAAGAATGCAAACCTTCAGAAAGCCACACCAAAGGAGAAGGTGAAATATAATGTGATTTGCCATTACAGCCACAAAGTCACAAAGTAGTAAGAGAGAGAACAAATCTGAGTGTTTAACAGCATCAGATAAGTAGGGGAAGCAAGGGGGAGAGAAAGTACCTTTTAAATTACCCTTATCCAGATGTGATCAGATTTCTGCAGAAAACACGGAGCTGAACGTTGTTCAGTTACAGCACTGAAATTACAGTAAATGGGGTTACTAAAGCTCTTTTCTTTTGAAGACTAGTGGAAATATTCACTGGAGCCCTGAAATCCTGCACTGATGAGAGGTTTATTAGCATATGGATGGATGCATGGATGTAAAACCAGGTAAGTAAATTTGTACTTAGAGAAGAAGGAGGATTACTTGGCCTAATAAAAGAGAGACAGAGTTTAGGACTGGGCTCAGTGCCCTGATTTTAAGACGAATTGACCTAGACTTCCAGATTTTCCACTATGTCAAAGAAATGAAAAAGGCTATGGTCTTCTAAAAATAAGTGTGTTGCAGATAATATATGGTGTTGATACTTTTCTATAGAAAAACTTCAGACAGTAGCATATTTCATGACTTAGGAAATTCAGTGGAACAATTATGTCTGCAATTACATAAGTCTGTGCTATTTTGACTTTAGCCTAGTTTCAATATATTTTAGGTTTTAACCCAAATCGTCATAGGTTTTAATGACTTTAACAGATATCCTTCTAATTTAAACCAATGTCAGCAAGAGCTAAATCAGGTGCTTTGTGCTCATATGATTAAAAATAGATTTCACAGAGCCATTCAAGTATCTTACCTCTAAAGCTGAGAAGGAGTAAAGTCAACAGCTTGTCCCTAATAGGAATGCAAGAGAAATTAATTCATTGGAAAGACATTCTTCACCCCATGTTGGATGACTTCTCACCAAAAAAAAAGTATGTCAGCTCCTTGGTTTGTAATACCGCAGTCCCTACAAATGAGACAGCGAGACAAGCAGAGTTAGAAACAGAGTTTATCATATCATGAAGTCCAGCCACATGAAAGATATTGCCTGTGAACTAAGATTAGAAAAGTGATACACCTATGATATAGCTATGATAAAAATCCACTAGCTGTATTTGCTCCAGAGTTACTGTTTTCAAAGAAAACTAAGTGGCTTCAAAGCCATCATCTTGCAGGCAGAAAAATCACTTTGTTCAGTTAAGCAGGGAATGGATGTCTCTGACTTAGTGAGATGTTGCATTTTCTCATGCCTGCTCACACCCACTGCTGACCCATGAGCTTTGGCATGTACCCAAATGGAGTAGATCAGCTCTGTTTTCTGCCCACATGAAAGACCCAGTTGTCTCTGTAATCTCAAAACATTTTTCATGCCTGAATTTTTTGCAAGGAAAGCAAAGTGGAACACAACACATGTAAATATAAGACACAGTCCTACCTATGTCTTCATCTAACAGCACCATCTTTGTAAATTCTGCAGAACTTAGGTGAAATGATTGTTATTTGGGATCTAATCCTGCTGTAATCCACAGCTGATAGGTGGCTGCCAGCAAACCTCCCAATTTGTACCCAGCACTGCCATTAGGAAAGGTGTCATTAGGCAAGAACAGTCTACCTATGGGAAATTGTAAATCAGGATCTATGTGAAATATCTGTCCTCTCTGAAGGTTAAATCAGCCCAGAAATCTGCCCTAAAACTTGACACCACAAAAAAAAAAAAAAAAAAAAAAACAACACCAAAAACAATGCTTTCAAAGGCATCTAAATTACTTCAGCTTTCTGCCATATTCAAACAGTGACATAACTGGAACAATTTAATAAGCTACTAAGCCTTAACATTCATTTCCCGTCCCCTCCCCCCTAAGAGTTGTGATCCTGTCAGTTGAGAATGGACAGAGAAAGTGCTTCTGTTCCCCTTCAAAGCAAAAATAGAACTGCTTAAACCACCCTCCAGACATGTATGCAGTTTCCAAATCCACTTCCTGGCATTTGTTCCTAACATGTTTCCAACCCATTTGAGGCAGAATCATTTTATCCAGCTTTTTTTAGCCCTGTTTCAGAGTAGCAACCACAGGTTTATTCCATGTGCATGGCATCTTACGTGGCACTGCTCCACATGGTGGTTCCTATGCACTCTCATGATCACAACCTCCAAGTTTTCACCTTCCGTAAGGACATAGTGCCACCAGAGACTTACACGCCCATCATGCATCAAAACCTGCTCAGTACTATAACATCAGTGAGCATCCACAGCAAAGGTTTACTGCAGAAGCACTGCTTTTACTGGCCTGATTTTTGCACACAGTTTGAGCATTATCTTAATATCATGAAGTGATGAGGACATGTCATGTGCCACACTGTAGTCAGTGTGGAGCACAACAGTATTTGAAAATTACTTAAAGTATTCTGTGGAGAGCATATATTATCCAGGTACACTAAACAGAGCTGAAAAGTAGAAGGAAATTGAATATTCAGGTTTGCAGCTGTTTGGGTCTATGAAAGATTACTGTGTCCATGTTATTCAATCTCAGTGCAGTAGAACTGCAGAAAAAAAGTTGCAATAAATTTGGAGAAAACCTCATAAATTTCCAAAGTTGGAACTATCCTTAACCTAAGACAAATGAACTCAGATTCAACTCTCCACGTGATAATTCACAGAACAATGACAATGAGACGTGATTTAATATGATGGTGCAAAACAATTCTCTGGGTGATCCCATGCTGACCCAGTGGTCTTCTGCCCAGGGAAACAGAAATTGAGTTTGATACTCCAAAGAGGGGGGAAGGATGTTGTTATTCCACCAGTAATGTCTCAATAACATGTTAGGCTTTCTGAAGTACTTCTCTGCACATATAAGATGCTCTGCATCTGTTTCTGCAGCACTTTTTTGTCCTTTTATAGTACCACATATTGCAGTAAAGCATTTAGCATATTAATTCTATAATTAATTCTAATTCATATAATTTTAAGCCCCCAGTTTCAAGTTTGCAGACAGTCTTGCTGGCACTTCAACCCTTTAGGACAATCTAGGCCCATCCTCTGTGACTTATCTTGCTTTGTTGTTCATACAAGGGACAGTGCACATTTGTACTAAAGACATGTCTCAGCAGATTATGTCCCTTCTAGAGCTGTAAGAACAACCTGTATCAAACTTTAACTTGCTCAGTGCAATATCCAATGGCAGACTAAGAAAAAAAACCTTTCCATTTCTCAACTGCTTCTTCCCTGAGGCAAGCAGGAGTTAGCAGTGCCCTTCAAGGTATAGATGGTGCCAGGATGACACTATTCAGTGCAGGAAAGAAGTCTGACTTAGTCTGTGTAATGGGTAACAGGGTCTTATCTACTGAATACACAAAGGAGCCAGTTCTAGTTCTCAGAGCACTAGTTAGGGACTTAAATGCTTTTGAATTGATTGTACTTAAATCCCTGATATTTCATGGACTCGCTGTGGAAACCTTGGGAAGTCTCTTAGGATAAGCTCCAGCCTAGATCAGATGTCTCCTCTAATGCAGCTCTTCAAAACATCAGCTGTTGGCAGCAGCAAAGGGGGTTGAAGTGGGAGTGTGACCCCCAGTAGAGCAAATGCTAGGCAACCCGGGAACTGGAACAGGGCTCTTATCACAGTTCAACCCCAGCTGCTAACTCAGCCCCCACAGCTGCTCACTCCTCAACAGTGAGATGGGGGGAAAGAACAGGAACAATAAAAGTGAGGAAACTCATGGGTTGAGATAAAGACAGATTAATAGGTAAAGCAAAAGCCACACACATAAACAAAGCAAAACAAGGATTCATTCACTTCCCATGGACCGGCAGGAGTTCAGCCATCCCCAGGAGAACAAGGCCCCATCACATGTGGCAGTGACTAGGCAAGACAAACATCATCACCCTGAACAGCCCCCCTTCCTTCCTCTTCCCCTCAGCATTATCTGCTGAGCATGATGCCACATGGTATGAGATAACCCTTGGGTCACTTGGGTCCAGCTGCCCTGGCTGTGTCCCCTCCCAAATCCTTGTGCACCCCCAGCCTCCTTGCTGGTAGGATGAGGAGCAGAAAAGGCCTCGATGCTGCATAAGCACTGATCAGCAGTAATGAAAACATCCCTGTTTTCGGCAAAATTCCAAAACACAACCCTGTACCAGCTACTGTGAAGAAAATTAACTCTATCCCAGTCAAAATCACCACAGCTTTATGTTCAGGTCAAAACCCATTTCACTGGAATTAAGTACTGAAAATTCGTCTTCTATGTTTAAGTCATTCACCATAGACTCCCTGTTTACTGAATGCACCCAGAATGAGTGGTATCAACATTTGTCTGTGCA
Source organism: Corvus kubaryi (assembly GCF_017639235.1). Taxonomy (NCBI): domain Eukaryota; kingdom Metazoa; phylum Chordata; class Aves; order Passeriformes; family Corvidae; genus Corvus; species Corvus kubaryi. Next base: position 5,841,599 of record NW_024581116.1, on the reverse strand, counting down.
AAACATTGTGGTACATTTTTAAATACCAACAAATGTTTAAACATCACCATCTGTTTGTAGATATATCAATACAAACAACCAAACATGATACAACTAAGTAAGTGTATTAATCAGTGCCCGATGATTAATTCCCACATCATTTCCCTGCTTCCCTACTGTTCAGTTATTCCTGTGTCTTTTAGACCCAGACTCCTCCACTCAGGGGTGCTTCCGTATGTGCAGGTGCCCACACACACAAACACAAACACACAAGCAGGCACATCTAATTACTGCTAGGCACAGTGGGATTCCAATTCTCACCAAGACCTTTGATTCACCCATATTACAAATTATGAAAAATGAAAATAATGGAAAATCCAAGGACAGGAAAAAAAACTCATGTGACAAGAGTTTCCCAGATGCAGTATGCCCAAAGTTCTCATCAGACCCCAGGGCACACCGTGTCTGTCAGACTGCACTGCCTCTCACTTCAGTTATGACAAGGCTGGGTGTGAAAAGTTGGATGAATATACAAAACCCTTTCATCTTTCTGCAGCTTCATTGGCTGGCCCAGCCATACTTTGCTGAACACAGTAAATCCTACCAGTCGCCATCCGTTAGGGAAAAATCCTGAAGTATTTCAAAGTGCAAAGAACCAAGTGATTCAAAGAAAAACACATCTTTCAGTGGCTTCATTAGTCATATTTCCTCCCATTGCACCTGTTTTAATGCGGTGAAGGGTCCAGATTTCAAAGGAAGGATTTCTCATTATCTTATCCCAGCCTGAGAAAGAGAGGAAGATAAAGCAGAAGTCAGCTGGAGAGATGTGTTGTCCTCATTATCCTCAACTGTCCCTTACTATTTTATTTCTCATCCACCCAATCCTCTGTCAGCTGACACTCCTACTTTGGCAGAAATTTGCCTGTGTACGGATCAAGAATCCCTCCCTAAATTTCCCTGTTATTACATATTTGTAACAGGGACTACAAAAACATAAACCTGACAGCCACAAACTGTGTGGATAGGTGTTTCTTGCCTCTTCTATGGCTTCTTGAAATATGCTCCATGTGAACTCTAGGAGAAACAATAGCCAGTAAATCTTTGATAATTGTGGAATACTTCCGTGCAGTGTATGTCTGAAATAGATATAAAGCCACAGTCTCTTCCATAAACAGTAGCAAGAAAAGCATTTTATCTAATGCTAAGTGAGTTTACCAGCAACAACCAGCAATAAAATATATCTGCACCACCCTTTCATTCTCATACTGCCAAAAAATTTCATATACACACAAAAGAGACTTCTATGGCTTACTGTGTGCCCATTTGAATTTGGCTTTCAATGGGAATTAAAATTTCTGAACTCAAATGTCAGAATCATCATTTAAACATCTGAATAGCTAATTTTCCATCCTTTCTACATAGTTAATGAGACAGGTGTCTTCATCGTCACTATCTCAGACAACTATGTCAAAATTATTTTTTAAATTGATTTAAATATCAGAGTTCTAAACAGAGCAAGTATTGAGTTCTTGAAAAAATTAATTCAAATCCTTTTAAAAAAGATTTCATCATTAATCTAAATATAAATAGACTTCATTCTGGCAGCAAAACTTGATAGATGCTACAGTGTAGGTGAAATTTTCCTTTTTGGTAGAAGGCCTACATTGATAACCAAATTTTTCAGATTCTCTGACTTCTGCTCTAAAAATGGAAGTGTCTTATGCAGTACCATTTCCAAGAAAAGTGAACCAATTATATTTGACACATTCTGCTTTCCAGCTTGCTCTTCTTTTCTTGAAGATTCATGAAAAGGAGATGTGTGCCACATAATGCTCTTCCCCACTCACTGACTGCATTGTCTAATCGAACAGGTGATGGATGTTCTCAGGTGGTCAGATTGATTCCTCTGAACCACTGCAAAACAGCAGCACCACAACTCCCCCTCAAAAAGAATGAGCAACGAAGAAGTAACACAAATGGCACCTAAAAGTTATCTGCTCTCCCCAGTGCCACCTGATAATGAACAGAGATAACAAGCAAGAAAGGAAGAGAAGCCAGCTTGATAACATGGTCTGGCACAAAGAAGTCAAGTGTAAACCAGTTTAATCATTAATCCTGCACATGCACCTCATGACAAGGAATGGAAACCCATTACCTTGGATGTAAATGTCAGCCCTGCAGATGACAATGACAACACTCTAAGCTTCTCTTTTCCTCATCAAAGCATTTTAAATATGTTAAGATATTTCCTCAACAAGCAACACTTGCGTATTAGAGCCTCGTATCACCACTACTTCAAAGCAGAGGGTTTTGAAGCATGTTCTTGGCTCTCACTAGGAGAAATCACTCATGTAACAAGGATGCAAGGTGCAGTTGCAGCAGGTGTCTACACTGCATCATATCTATTCAAATGAATTCAACACCCACTGAATTACTTTGCATATTAAGTGAACAAGATTGTCATTTTCATTTGCCTTTAGCTTTCCCCTGCAGATGATCTAGGGCATTTTCTCTGTTCCCTTTTACAGGAGCACAACGTGGATAAAGGGAGTTTGGTGCCTTCTCTAGACTTCAAGGAAGAACAAAGGAGGCACTGCAATCTCTCTGCTTGAAGAAAGTTAAACAGTGTTCCCTCTCTGCACCTCTCAGACCGTTAAGTTGCTTTCCTCTAAGCCACTCCAAAGAACGTCAGTAGTTAATGGAAAGCCATCTTCAGCTCCTTTGGGATTGCCTCTCCTGTGTTACTTCCACAGAGGTCCACATCTCCTCCAAGGAGCCAATGCAGCCGATACAGCTTGGCTAACCACACAACATGGCAGTACCAATTACTCAGTACTCCTGAAATTCAGAATCCTTGTGTGAAGGCTTATAAGACTTTATGTACAATGTCTAACGGTTTCTCATACTTTCAGAGGCTGATTTTCAAAATGCTTTAGTAAGACTCTAACTCTGGAGCCACAGAATCATAGAATCAGAGAATGGTTTGGGTTGGAAGTGACCTTAAAGATCATCTAGTTCCAACCCCCTGCTGTGGGCAGAGACACCAGGGAATATTTTGATCCATTGAAGAAGTACGAGGAAGAAGGAAATGAGTTTGTTGCTTGTCATGGTTTAACCTTGGTAGGCTCAGTACCCCTGCAGTAGGATGGGAGAGAGAATCAGAAGGGTAAAAGTGAGAAACCTCACTATTTGAGATAAAATCAGTTTAATAAATAAAAACAAATGAACAAATAGGGAAGAAAAGAAACAAAACCAAGTGATTCAAAAAACTCCAAAGTGCTCACCAGCAACTAACTAAGGCCCATCCAGTCCCCAACAGTGTCAGCCCCAGCCAACCTTCACACACACACACACACACACTCAGTTTTATTGCTGACCACAGCATTATACGCTATGGAATGTCCCTTGGGTCAGCTGTCCTGCCTATGTCCCTTCCCAACTCCTTGTAACAAGAACATCTTGTCTTTGTCAACACTGTATTTATCATAAATCCAAAGCATAGCACCTTAAAAGCTACAGTGAAGAACTTCAACTATATCCCAGGTAAAACCAGTTCACTGCTGGATCAAATATCCTGCAGGGATCAGAGGAGCAGGAACTTAAGCATATAGGGAAAACATAGGAGGGTAAAGAGCTTCATTCTGTGAGGAAAACAAATGGATTTTAGTCCTAATTGACTCCTCTTTACCTGAAAATGCTTTTTATATGCAATATTTTATCTGTAAATGCTAGAAGATAAAAGATAGTGATACAGGTAGTGGAATGCATCTAAGTTGCCTAAAGATTTAGAGATCCTGTTCAAACTACTTATCTGGTCCCTCAATAGCCTAAGGAGAGGGACTGACAGTGCCAGAAGTCAGTTCACCTCACCTCTGTCAAAAAATTCCTTGTTCTCCACTCTGAATATCCCTGCTTCTCTTTAGTGACTGCAAGAGTAAGCTAGGAAAACAACTTGGGCTTAACTTCTAGGCTTTAGACAGCTGAACAAAAGTAACTGACATCCCAGCCACACCTTGGGAACACCATGGGAAAAAGTCATTAAAAGTAGAGGTCTTGGATGGTCTGGAGCAGACACCTTTCTGGGATATTTATGTGGCAGTTGCATGTGGCACTGCATGGGGCACTGAGAGATCACTGTCTCCACTGTGGAAACTGATTTCCAAATTGTGCAGACACACCCAGTCCCTCTGACACCTTTCCAGGCAGCAGCATCCTTTTCCAGGATCAGTATCCCATGCATTTCACATCAGCACTGATGGGGAGGGAAAAAGTATTGCTTGGGGGATAAAAAAAGTAGCAATCTTTATTTTAAATGAAATATTTTTAAGTGGCAGGTGGAGCCTGGGGTTCCTGAATCCTGGCAGTGAATCCTAGTGAATTTTGGAATATACATTTTGCCAAGTGTACAAATGACCTCTGGTTCTGCAAGAAAACACCTGTGCATTTCACTTTAATGTTTGTGTGATCCCCATACTTAGAGAGCAGGTGGGATAACATGCACACAAAAGATATGCATCAGTATATGCATATTGAACTGCTCCCTATATAATGTTATTGTGCTGCACTTTCAGCTTCTAAACTAACAGAGAAATTGAGAACTTGACTTTCAGCTGAATGGAAAAACAGACCAAATGTCACTCATTTTAGAAAGGAATAAGAAAAATGCACTTAATTCAAGGAAACTGTATTTGATTAATGTATTCTGAGAAGTTCATTGTTGATGTAGGTTAGGCAAGATGGTCTATAGATTCTAGAGGAAGACATTTGAATACACTATTAAATACAAATCAGATAACTTAAAAAATCAATTTTCTTCAAGGAAAAAAGTTCTCTCAAGCCAAGAGATTCAACTAATTATATCAAGAAAATGCATGTAATGCACTGTATATGAACTGGTATAGATTTTTTTGTCTGTTCACAGAAATAGGCAGGTAGAAAACTATGGGAGATGAGCACAGCCCAACTCAAAAAGCAAATTTTATGGCCTTTTGCAGATATATGACTTTGACCTAAACTGAGGTTTGATCAATTTCCACATTGTCATCATTCTCCAAAGAAGATGAGAGTAACTATAACTTATAAGCAGAACCCAAAGCAGAAAATAGTCCCTTATCAGATGGAACAGGGACAGCTCAAAAATGAAACCTGGTCATGGAATAAGCGTTGTATGAATGCACTTAAACTTTAATATTAGATACATTTATTTAAGATGTAGTACTTCACATTTTCTTAAATGTGACAACCCAAATTAAAGCACGCTTTTCTAAGTTTGAGTTCTGCTGAACCCATTCCCTCCCTTCATATAACATCATAAGGGACAAAAAGGCTCTTCACCCCAAAACAGTTTTCCAGCACCCTCAATCACAACAAAATGAAATGGAGAAAGCATTAGTAACCATATCCTGCTACCAAGATCTTACTGCCTCTAGTTATCAACACAGTCCTCATTAAGGAAGTCATCTACATCTCTGTGTCATTAAAGATTTAATAAATATGACACCTGCAGGTGGCAATATGAAAGGTGCAACAAAGGTCCTGATTTTCAGGATCAGTGCCTGTAAACTGCTGATGGCTCTGCAGCCTACACTTTACCTCAGCCATAAGCACCTCATTGCACCACTCGGGATACTTGGAAAACAAATGGCCGTTTGAAATTACAAGGCATGTCTCAATTTCACAAAAATTCAATTGATTTCAAACACCAAAAACATTAAAGAATGAAAATTCAGTTCTGGGTCTGGGGCAAGGATGATGTCCTGGTCTCCCTTTAAGATCTACCCTGCAAAGTACAAATAAGAGCCTAGGATCTATCATTTACTACAGACTGAAGACCTTAGAAGGCTAAGGGAAAAGAGGCCTAAAATTTCATAAACAAAAAGTTCATTTATTAAAAGGGAAAAAAAATGTCGGTAAAATCTCTTTAGATCTCCCCCTAGTTGGTATAAAAGTGGTACTTCAAATGAATGGTGTCTGCTATGTATTCTATGGAGCAGACATATTGATCCACCAGAGACATCTTGCTATTGCTATAGAATAATATTTTAAATCCTTTTATTTCCTTCTTAGGATTCAGCCCCACATATAAGAGAATATACCTCTAAGGACTGGACAACATCTGGTGTATGTATAGGGATGAATCACAAAAGAAAGAAAGATCTAAAATCCCTTGACAAAGTAGCTGTTTCAATCCTTTAAGAAGCCTACTGAAAGTTGATCTTAAATGTGATTTTACGAGCCAAAAATTTTTCTAAATGATTTATTTTCTTTACAAAAGAAAAATTTCTTCTTCAAAAACAGAGCTGCCATGTGGATCCCCACAGCAGTGGAGCTATTTTCTTTCAAGATATGGTTGCTTCTTAACACTATAATTAAGTTTGAATAATGCTGCCACAGTAAATCATGCACTTTACACAATTACTGTACAGAATGTAAAAGGGAAATAAAGCATGATGTGAGCTTTCTTAAACTTAAAATACACTTGACAATCACTTAATTAGATACATTTGCCTCCTGAAAAAGTTGCTGTACTAAAGGTGATGTTCACCTTTCCAAGGAAAATAATCCTTTCCCAGAGCCAAAGGCATACCCCTATTTATTATTATTATTATTACAGTAACACTTCTGTATGAAGCATCACTAGCCCAGCAGCCAGGGGACATTTTTCTAATCCCAACTCTGTCAACGATCTGCTCTGTGTTCTTGGGCTGGTTGTGCCAGCTCAATGCCTCTGTTTCCAGATCCATTGCTTGCAAGTCTTTTCATTTTGGAAGTTATAATACTATGTACAGCATAATAGCTAATAATAATTACTGTAATATACATAATTATATTATGTGCCATGTAGAGAATAGTAGTTATAGTAAGAAAACCTCAATACTTTGAGGAAATTAACATTTTGTGGTTATAAACTAACCTAGATTTACAATTCCCCAGGTTTCATGAGGTTCCTTTAATAATTTTAAAAAGTGTTTTCTTTTAAAGGACACATAAGAGTTCTTTTTCTTTGTACATTCACAAGAGATTGGAATATGCACAGGGCTCAGACAATATTGTCCTTTTGTGCAGCTTGGCAGAGCTCCATTTATTTCCATGAGGCCGCGTCAATTTACATCAGATGAGAATCAAGCTTTTGTTTTCCTCTACCTTTTAGATACTGATTAATTTTAAGCACCCATAGTGATAAAACAGAAAGACTCATCCACTATGGTTTATCTGTGAAAATCATTATTCTTCAGGGGGAACTACAGAGAGCAAGTTCTGTTCTGGACTCCTACCAACACAGTAACGAGGAGTGAGGTGGTAGGTTTGAGCATGATGCTGTTGTCTACACTCCACACAGCTAAGGACAAAAATTGGCAGCAGCTCATGTATTTTCCTCTTCCCCAAGCCCAATTGTACTGAAAGGGCACCAGATGTACAGTTAACCTAAAAGGTCTTCTAGAGCCAAAGCAGCAAAATTATGTGCTCACCTTGTCTTGCAACGTGTCTCTCCATTGAGATTACAGGGTGGCCTAGAGTTAGTGATCCCACTTGCACCACCCAGGGAGTATCCTGGATCAACAAGAACCTTCCTTGTGTCTCTCAACACATTTCCCTGGCTGCTTCTAGTCTTCTTAAAATGGCCAAGGTCTGGGCTGTTCTCAGAACTTTCAAAGTCTGTCATGGACATCTTTAATATAGGTTGACTGTAGTCAGAAGCATAAAGAGCAGCCAAAAATATACCAAAAAAGTTCATTGATATTATGTGGGTTTCTCATCAATTAAATCTTCCATGCTCCTAAGGTTAATTACTCATATGTTACTTTCAATTAAAGGGTCATCTGAATGGTCAAAACCCAATTTAATTCTACTTTGCCTCTTTTTTATCCACGTGTCACTGTGACAAAGAGTTCCCTCAGGCTACAGTATCTACATCTTCTAAGAAACACCATTTCATGATATTATTTATTATTTAATAATCTAATTTAATAATTAACAATTTTTTTAATGTTAGTTATTAATACTATGAACACTAAAACTAATAAAGCCTTATTCCTTAAGAAATCATGTCTTGTGGTTGTACCTCCTGATGTGTAACAAATTATATGTTCCAACTAAGATCTACGTTCTGTTTTGCAACATAGAAGATAATCATCCATGTGGCTTGTCCTGTGTCTGGACTGTAGTCACTCCACAGCCTTTTCCTCATTCAGACTGCAACTGAGTCTCATCTGTTTTGAAATCCCCACCACTCTGTAACGAGGCTTGACACTGGTCAGCATTTTCATGCAAACAATAGAAAATCAGGATAAAGAATTACAAATAGATGACGTATCATGGAAATTTAGGATTTTTTTTTCCCAAGAGAGGTCATTCCTCTCTCTGGAATGTCAGTGAGAGAAGGAAAGGAAAGATGAACCAGTTCAGTTCAGGTTAATACACAATTTTTCATACCAGAAGGTAAATCGATAAATGGTTGCCTAGATCAATTTTCTGTCATGTCTATGCAACATACTGAGGAAATGTAGCAAGGGAAGCACTTGAGGATGTGGCAGGTAGGAGCAGAACTGGCATTTTGATTATTATATCTGGAGAGTTTTGAATTACTAGATTTGAGGTTGGGGGAGGATTTTTCTTTCCACAAGTGAGACTGAGTTGTGTATTCACTACACGTACACACCACTGCATTGGTTGTTTATGCTCTCTGATTAACTGTAAAAAATGTTATACCATTTAAGTGTGAAGGTCTCCACTAAAATTATAGAAATGTATTTATGGGAGACTCAATATGTACTGCAGTTGTTTATTAAGGTCATTGGTATCAAATATATGGCTGATGCAATGACTGTGTATCATTACAGTGCTGAACATACAATACACCAACGGGGCACCTTGACAGATGCATCAGCCTTTCCCAGACTGGGATGGGGCTGATGATCAGGCACTGGATGCGCTGCAGCCTCTTCTGCTGTACCTCCCCTGAGGAGAGGTTATTAGAGCAGCATCCTGCCCATGCTAAAGTCACCAGGTGCCAGCCCACAGCATTACAGGTGAAAGGTGTTGAGTGTCCGGTCTCTTAAACCTGTATTGTGCAACTCCAGCAGAGAGAAACAGATTTAATGTCATCTTATTGGCAAGCCCACTGATGTGACCATATCCTGGGTGGAAATCACAGCACCTCTTGTATTAGCCCAGGAGCAAAGCATCTGTTTGAGAGATGCCAAACCAGGGCTACTATCTGCTTCTGCTCCCCTCTTGCCCCTGTAGGAAAAGAGAACAACTGGGAGCCTGAAAACATTCCTGTATCCCAGTGGGTTCATGCTGGGTTTCCTAAGTCCTCAACTGTCTCTTCATACTCACCAGTGATTTTGGTTAAAAATTACATGTGTGTTTTGATAATTATAGGTGTGAATTTAAAAATACGTTGTTTTGGGGTTTTTTTCTGAAGTGGACTACAACAAAGCTGAAAAAAAAGACAGCTAGATTTTATTTGTGTACTATGTCAGGCTGCTTCTTTGAACTGTTGTTAATTTCACAGGATACAATCCTGCTTTCTGAAATAAAAGCAGATATTTCTAGGTATTTTTTTTTTCCCCAGAGCTGAAAATCAGGGATAGTCAAAATGACTGATCCAGACGAGCTGTTAAAAGTAAGAACTCCTGGAAAAAAATTTCCAGCTTGCACTCTGATGCCAAATTTTGCAAGCATCCTGTTTACAGACTGGGACATTCAAGTGAAATCAGTGGGCCATGACCACAGCTAAAAATAAAATTGCAAGAAGACTGTGTAAAGATACAGCTCTAATCCCTACAGAAAAAGGTAGGGCACCTTCTTCAAATTCGTAAGAATTTTAAGAACCCTTCTCTCCTTCTAACATAGCTTGAGACTTAGTAAAAGTACTGCTTTTAAGAAATAGTCCCACTGGAACTCAGGGCAGATACAGAGGCAGAGCACAGCCTAACTTGCCTGGCCTGTCACCAAAGAGAATGAGTTTATTACAGCAGGCAGAGGGAGAGGTTTGACAGACAGCTGGCCATCCAAGCACTCCATTATTAAAGCCTCTGTTCAGCAGGATGCTTTGTTTGAAAGCTGTGTTTGTGAAAGCAGCCTCTGACCACCAGCATCTGCATTAACTATTAGTTTTATGAAGTACTAACTGCTTTGCAATGTCGTTGACACAAAGCAAGCTTAGCCCTCTTCCTACTTGAAGGAGAAAGAAAAAAACATCTCCTGGGGTTATTTAATTTTTTTCCAAATATGTTGTGAAAGGCCTCGCAGCAGCTGAAACAAACTCTCAGATCTACAGCTAGAGGCATGCTGATACCTTCTCTTTTGCAAAGAAAAAGCTGAAGCCTTTTTGTTTTCATCAGGAGAAACAATGAGCATGGAGCAGGCTGAGATACAGGTAAACCTTGTCTTGTTTGGACTGCCATGAAGGTAGAACCAAAGAAGACCTTAATAGCCTAATAGGTATATTTTCTTGTAGTAGTAAATCCAGGCACAACACACAGGTAGGAGGTTAATACAGTTTTATTACCAGAGCTCTGACATCTACACTTCTCTCCAACACCCAGTCCAATCTCCAGCTGCTCTGTGGCTCTGTCAAATTAAAATAATCATAGAATCACTGAATTATTTGTCTTGGAAAGGACCTTAAAGATCACCTCGTTCCAATCCCCCTGCCATGGGCAGGGACACTTTCCACTAGACCAGGATACTACAAGACCCATCCAACCTGGTCTTAAACACTTCCAGGGATGGGGCAGGCACCTTACCACCCTCAGAGTAAATAATTTGTTCCTAATGTCCAATCTAAACCTACTCTCTTTCAGTTTAAACCAGCTACCCGCTGTGCAGCACCAATTCATATACCAAGGCAAGGTATTTCTATTTTTTATTCCAGTTTGTGCATAGTAGGGAGCTTGGTAACCCAGCTGGCTCCCTGATTATCAAAACTTTACACTATTTATACATTTTAACAAAGGCATAATTACGTAACTTTTCTATTAATTGGTAACCAAATCCTGTTTGCTAGTTCTGTATCTTGTTTCTCATGCTAATTAGTCCAGGTGCAGTTCTTCCCTTCATTTGAGTCTGGGGTCCATTCTGAGTAGGTGATCAACAAGGGTTAGGGTTAGGGTGGTCACAATCTCCCACGGCCAGAATTACTTTTCCCTCAGTTATTGCTTGGTTCTGCTGACTTCACTCTTGGTGGCTGTTATCCAGACAGCCCATTCATCTTGGGATTGTCTTTTTTTTCTTTAAAACAACATTCAGAATGCAATTACCTAATTGTAACTGCCCAGCTATAGCTACTGATTAACACCTAAAAACAATTGCACAGTTTGATTCAAATCTTGAGGGACTCAGATCTTGAGTCATTCTATACCACTATCAGTGAATGTCCTTGTAAATAGTCCCTCTCCATCTTTCTTGTAGTCTCACTTCAGGTACTGGAAGGCATCTGTAAAGGAAAGTGCTCTTCATGGAAGGGGGAAATAATAAAAAGTCTAGATTTGTGCCACAGAACTTCTACTTCTCTACAGACATACCCAAATCTCTTGGCCATTTAACTTACATTATTTAGAGATTCCTGAGCAATGCTGTCAAAGCTGTAAATATTTGGGCACCCTAAGAGGATATTTTTGCCTTTCCCATGCTTAAATGGGAAATTAAACAGTTAAAAATTACTCAGATCCATATGCAGACTTGTAAAGCCTTCATGTTACTCTTTCCCTAAAGGTATGTTTGGAATCAGTCAAGTCATTGCCTAATATTCCTGTCCTCTGTTTGCCAAGGGTACATTTACTTGCCCCTACACACACACACACACACACACACACACATAAATACTGCACATACAGCACATAGCACATGCAGACAAAAATGTACAAATGTTCCCACGTGAGGGAGGATGCTCCTTACCCCCATCTATGATGAGGCCAAGCAAGCATGGCCATTCATTGAGAAGACCCCAGACCACTTCACATGGAGCTTCTCTGCATTGGACTAGGACATGGATGGGCTGCAAGGTAAGAACCACAGGAGGAGGGAAGTGATTGGAATGAACCATCACAGCCAGCTTCAGCATTCAATCTCTTGGTGGACTATATTTATGCTCCATCTATAGATAATGAAGAGACAGCATCTGTACCTAAATCCCAGGACCATCAGCTTCTGCAGTCTCAGGGCTGGGCACTGGCCACACTCATATCCTCACTAAAACTTGAGAATTTCCCCTCCATCCTCTGGCTCCCCTGGAGACAAATCTCTGCAGGTTAGACACACTCCAGAGCACCTCCAGAATTTAATCCATCTTGTTTATCCTAGACACTTGTCTTACAAAGTGAATCACCCACCTATATTTCTGTTGACTGTAGATGACTCACTGGATAGCTAAACTCAGCTGAAATGAATTCCATCTGAAATGTTCTGCAGGATTAGACTCTATTTTACAATTACATGGTATTGTAGGAGTTTGAAGTGTTTTATCTAAATTTAAAAAAAAGGAAAAAATCAAAGAAAAACTACAAGAACTCATGCTTTTAAGCTTAAGTCCCTAAATACACCAAAGCTGTGAATTTTTTCAGTAATCCATTTTCTGCAGTGGTAGGAACATGTTGACTTCCTCTATTAAGTATTATAATTGGTAAGAAAAAGAAACAGAACAGAACAAAAGGTTTTTGGCTGCTGTGTTAGCTATCACCTCCAAGAATAATTTTGATCTTGCAATTGTAATAGCCAATCTACAGCACAGAATGTATATAAGACATTTTTGGCTGGTTTATGAGACAAAAATCTTGGCATTCTCATAAACATCCATGTATGTGTCTTAAAAGTAATGTTCATAATTTACATAAAATAAATAAGATAAATTGGAAATTTCAGCTCTCAGGCAAAAAGTGTCTAAAAGGCAATTTCAGGTTGATCTAAGTGCCAGAAGGATGAAAGCCTACTAAAATATTGTCCCTTTCCTCAAAATGAAAATACCTCAGACCTGAGTACACACACACACACACACACACATGCACACGCTACGCTGGCTCTTGTACTTGTCACCTTCTCCGGTTCAAATCCAGACAATTTTGTGCCAATGTACTATTCTTTCTGCACTCCAAGCATCTTTTCTAGCCTAGTCAGTTTAAAAGCTGGTCCATTTTATCTTTCTGAACCTCATTTTGATTTCAGTGCTGTAAATTGTCAGGTAGACCCGTAACAAAAGGTCACACTGCCAAGTTTCCCGTGTCGACCCAGCCAGAGCTGAGCTGCTCCCAGCCATATCTCCTCTCTGGAAAGCTCTCAAATATATTGCTCTAATGCAGCCTGATTCCCAGGTCTTCTTCCAAGATAATGCTCAGGTCAGTCACTCATCATTTTTTTCTGCTGTGGTGTTGCCAAATCTGGAGTATGCAAATCCCTTATTTTTTTTTCCCCAATGTGATAATCATTCTCTTTTGTCAGGCACCCTGCCTGTGCATCTGCAGCCAGATAAAAGGAAACCAAATTGGATCAAAAAGATGATTAAACCAAATGTCATTGTTTTACACCCACCATGACATCTCTTCAAAAGGCTGTAAATTATCAGAGGACTCAGCAGGGGAGAATTGAGCTTGGACAAATAAAGATTCACCGTTCAAGTTTCTCAGGTGTTTTATCATGTTCTGACTTGGCAAAGGAAAATTAGAGAAATTCACTAAACACAAAAGTGTTTTGAGGTTCATTCATGGGATGTTTTCTGTTGCTTTAGTAGCTCATGGCCATTATTTTTAAAATTACATTAAAAGCAAGCAAAGAAAAGAACAGAGTTTAGCCCTGAGGTCTATCCTTGTTAAGTATGCAAATGAAATTCACATAGATCTCTAAAAGGATATTTATTGTGTTGAAAATAATAAGTCAAAGTGTTTCAAAATGGTTCTTCTTTCATATCCCTGTGCTTATGAAAGGCCATTTACTGTAAAGGACAGTTAGTAAAGGTGTGTTTCATTTCAGACTATAAATAGCTGAACTTTGCTAGTTCTCTCAGAGGGACACCATGAGACAGCTGCTTAGATCACACACTCGATGTTAAGGAACATAAAATCCTAAGCCTTTCAGATAAAAAACTTTTTTTATATACCAAAAGGTATTGGGTACTCAGGCTACATACAGACCACGTAGTCCCCCTCCTCTTTTTCTAAATATAGTGTGTCTGATTGCATGTTCATCCAATAAGAATTATGAATCAAATATATTTGAAATTGAAAATGAATGAATTTCACTGAAGTTTAAATTTTAAATAGTCTCTCAAATTTTAAATACTCTCCACCTATCAGGGCTACATCCTGAAGTGCTGCAGAGCAATAAATATCTATTAAGAAAGGAAAGGGAGAAAAAACACCTTAAATCAGAAAAGAAAACAGGGGATTTCAAAAAAATGTCTCTGTTCTGCCATGTGGTCTTGGTTCATTGTCTATTTTTTACCAGAAATTTCCTATAAATAAACCAAAACCTAATCCCATCTGGTTTCTGAGAGGTTTAGCATTCCTAAAATGTTAGCTCGATTAATCGCTAATGTTACAGGAATACCAGACATTATTAAGAGTAACATGAAACACGAACAGGAAACCAACTTTTCAAGTTTTATTTTGCCTTCTCTATTTGCTAAATTCCAAATGTAAATAACTCCTCCAAATGAGTTAATAAAAATACTACCCTCATTCTGGTTTCCATTTCCGATACCAAGGACACTTCTTATGCTCTGTAAGAAACAAGACAGGCTGGCAAGGAAGCAGCTCGCTGTACCCCGAGGTCTGCTTGAAGGAGCAGATGCTGCCAGGCTGACACAGAAAAGAAGGGAGTAGAAAAGCACTGAAGGTCTTGTGTTTAGGAAACAATGTCCCCTGACTAAACATTTCAAAGTAAATAAACCAGCTGACTAAACATTTCAAAAGAAATAAACCACCTGGTTTTGAAGATACGAGGAAAAAGCACACGCACATTTTCAAGATGAGAGGCAGAATTATTACATGGAAAATGAGCAAAATTTCCTTAGAAGTCTGGTGGCATTTCCCCCAAGTGGCAACAAACAACTGGCTTGGGACAGCCAGCTGAGACCCCCATCACAGCTGCTCAGAATGAAACTTCTCTCAGAGCTTGGCTAGGAGGATACAATTTTTTGAAAATTGAAATCATAGAGTATAGGAGATGTAAAGCATTTGTAGAAACGTACATCAGTGGATGGATGTTTGTTGCTGGCACCAAGAGCACACAAAAAAGGTGCATCCAGGTGGGACCTGCCTGGTAGTAGGTTTTCTCCTGGCAGAACAAAAATGGTGGGAACAGATATCTCAGCTAGTAAACAAGAAACACAGAGTCGTGGAACATCCTGAGTTGGAAGGGACCCACATGGCTTATTGAGTCAACTCCTGACTCCTTGAGGGCAGCCTAAAATTTAAACCATGTTTTCAAAAGTATTGTTCAAACACTTCTTGAACACTGAAAAATTTCTTCATGGAAAGGGTTGTCGAGCACTGGAACAGGCTGCCAAGGTGAGTAGTGGAGTCACCACCCCTGGAAGTGTTCAAAAATGTGTGCATATGGCACTTGAGGACATGGTTTAGTGGAGAACATTTTGGTGGTTGACAGTTGGACTTGGTGATCTTAGAGGTCTTTTCCAACCCTAATATTTCTGTGATTCTATGAATTATGAAAGATTTTCATGGCTTCACCTTGTAGCATGAAGTGCAGACTCTGCCAGAAAGACACAAATGTTGATGTTTTGTAAGCCTACATGAACACGAATGCAACTACAGATCAAGAACATGAATGCAACCACAGACATGAACATGAATGTAACCAGAGATCATGAACAGAGCCACTGGGCACTGAGAGCAAGGCTCAATTGCTGAGACACCCAGTGCTGGATGAGGCACTTCAGGTCAAGACTAAGACTTCTGGGAGACCTGGCCCCTTCCAGATCATCAGCTGGAGATGAGCACTGATGTCCTGGGCATCTCATATGGCACTAGGTACTTCTATTTATGTAATTTCTTCCTTGTGAACAAAACACTCAATGAAGGGGGTGGGGGGGGGAGCTATAATAAAAGCTCTCTGAATAGCCACTCAAAGAGTGGAATTAGAGAAATCCTGAAGAGAAAAGACAGAAGTAATGTCAACTATTTTAGGAATGTTGATGACTCAGCCCAGTACTTGCAAAACCACCTTAATTACCTGGAAAATTCTATCAGACTGCAAGTCTCCTAAATAAAAGGGGTTTAGAGACTTTTTTCAATATCCTCTCAGTAAGTCGACATGTAATTATAACCTGTTTGATCCAAAGCCAAATTTGAAACACACTCAAAATAGACACCTACCTAACCATGATTTATTTTTTAGTTTAAACCATCTTAATAACTATATTTTCTTTCCATAACACTTGAGTCTTAGTTGCAGACAAGACGAAAATCATACCAGATAATTTAAAAGAAGTGAGAAAGCAATAGTTCCTGTGTTAAAGAGGTTATAATCAGAATATAAAACAGGACACAGCAGATGGGTATTCTCTGATGGAAGAACATAGGAAAATGATAAGGCAGAAGTTGTTCATTATGAATGAAGATGGAGTTAGTGAAAATAAAGTCAAACCTTCATTTCCTTTTTGAGGGCACCACAGAAAAGACTTTTTTTAAAAGGGCATTTGAAAGCAGGTGATGTGATAATTTAGGGTATATTTCTGTTAAGTTACCATGAATTGGAAAAGCTTAATTATGCTTCAAAATTCACCCTTTAGAGGAGAAGGAATGACATGAAGAGCCAATTCAAAATTATTTCAGAAATACCAGTGGTAGTAAAAACACCAGAGGTGGGATAAAGACGAAAATGAGCAACACGGGCAGCTAGTTTGTAGCAGCTTTGATGAAGGGGTTCCAGTGGAAAGACTTTAAAATATGGCACACCTTTTATATGTTAATTCAACAGTGAATATGCAGCTTTTACAGTAAATAAATTAGGGCTCACATAGGATCTAGTCCTACAACTTCATTTTTAACAATGAAATTATTATACCTTCCAGATACATGAAAAATTCTCTTACAATTTTGTTTAATATCACAGAAGTTGAGGGAATCCTCTTCATTCATTTCAGAACTAGATTCATGCTTTATTAAAGAATATTTGCATTTTTTTTTATTAAATAAGTCAGAATTTTATTGATTTAATTTTACAAAGGATGATGAGCCATGGAAAAGTTAAGAAGCTAATATTTTGTCCCCAAACTACTGAGATTTACTACAAGATCAAAACATACTTTGGTGATTTTTTTCCAAATGTGCTATTTCCATTGTAATGTCAAATCATTTCACAGCATTGAACTCTTGAGGTAAAACCTGTAGCACTTACTGAAGGTGGTGCACATAGAATGTAACTTTTCTCCTTGCTCATCTTTGTTCCTTAAAAAACTTGGGGAGCGAAAGGAAAAATACATCCCAAAAGTCATGCTATCCATTCTTGGAGATCTTCCCAGAATAAAACTGTCAGAAGGATCTTGCTGTTTCTCAGTGCTTTTAAGCAGGTATGGAACTCAGTGCAGAGCACATCCAATAATGCAGAGCACATCCAATCCCACCGCAGTCTGTAAAGAGCTGCAAGGCTTGTGACACCTGCAAAAGCACAAGTCTGCAGAAATGGAAAGCACCTGGCTTAGAAAGTTTTAAGCCCAGTTTTTCAGAAGCTTGCAATAATCTTCCCTGACAAGCCAACAAAACTGAAATCCCAGTTACCTTCAGGCAGAGGGTTCCTCTGCCAAAGAAACAACAGCATGAACGGCGGCCCTGAATGAATGTTTGCAGTTGAATTACACTTTTCACAATTATTTGAGGTATATTAAAATAGCACTGAGAAGACAGACTCCTCGATATACAAATGCTTAACAAAAATAATTAACGTGACCTCAGCCTAAATATAGACAATATCCAAAGAGTGAGCAAAGAGGGATGGTGGAGATGGGAAACCGAGGCAAAGAAAGACTAATTCACTTGCCTGAGGTAACCAGGCTTAGAACTGTAGAGAAATTTCCCAACTCTCACACCAATGTCTTAACAACAAAGTTAATGCTCTGCTGGTCTCTATTTTATCCTTCATAACTTTAAAAAATCCCATTCCTATCAGGCTTCATTTTCTCACTGCTTTGACTGAGCACAAGGGTGAACCACTGCAGGGTGGGCAGGTAGATGAATTGTATTTGAGTTAGACTACAGCAGGAAAATATGTTTGTCCTTTAACAGTGAAAGATGCATTTATCATTCAGGCAACTCAAAAACAAATTCTTTTTTATTACATATTGAATGTAGCTAAAAGTGAACATATTTCCTTACACACCTGTGCTCAGAGAAAGCAAAGGCTAAGTAATGTATCCAGCCAGTTCATCCTATGCAGCTTGTTAAGAGTTTCTTCAATTTCTCATGTTTCCTTGTCTCGTAATTTCTTCAAAATTGACAGAGACATTTGTCCTCACTGAGAACAGAGGCCAGACTGGAAATGCAGTTATTTTAAAGACAAGTTTATGCTGAATTTTCCAAATGTAGGAGCACTAAAATATTATATATCCCTGAAACACAAGGCTTTTCACTGCACATTATTAAAAGCAATTTTGTCATAAACTGACAAGCAAATGTTTTATTAAACCTGTTGGAATCCATTGTTAAATAACAACAATGTTCAACATTTATCTCCTTAAATCTCTGCACATACATAAACCACCAAATCTTGCAACACAAGTGGATCAATTTTTCTTTCATTATTATCACTAAATCTGCTTTACAACATGCAGCACTGAGGCTCAATTTCCCACCTTCCTTTTGCCAAGAGGTGCAGATTTATTGCATCATGCAAAATTAAAAAGACATGGATTTAACTTTAAACAGCCCTGACTTGCCAGGTATGTGCTCCTATGCCATGTGTCATCTCCTCTCTTCTCCTCTGGTCCATCTCTCCACCGACCAAGTCTGCAGAACACTCAACTCTGGGACCAGAGGGGATATTTGCTGTAAAGAAAGAAATTTTTGCCTCTCCTTGCACATCCAGCATCCACTGCTTGGTAACGCTCAGATGGTTTTGCTGAGAACAGGATGTGATCACATCACATAAAATTTCGGGGAGTGTTTAGGGAGTGCATCATTTCTGTGAGGGTGATGCAAGACATGAATTTTAGGAAATATGTTCTCTAAGACTGACAAAAAAAAAATATTGCCAAGACGTGGTATATCATTAATTATAATTATCAGTTGCCACATCATTTCATTCAGTTCTCCTTTTGATCATGCCAGGAACAGAAGGAACTACATTCTGTAAAGGCCTTGCGTCAAGAGAACGGAGAATATTATTTTGTATTCAAGAAGTTCACATTTCAGGGCACATGGGCTGATCCCTTAAGAACAAAAATGATGGTGAATCACATACCATTTATGCAATCATATTTTGGGCTGGGCTTTTTCCCAAAGCTAGCACACAACTTATCATTTCCCTGAACAACACTGGTGTCTAAACACTTTTCTGGGTTCCGCCCACAACACTATTTTTCTTTTTCCTTTTCTTTTTCTTTCTTTTTTTCCCAGGTCCTTGGTGCTAATATTTTCCAGGGTGGCTTTGACTCTTGCCTGTTGTCTTTTCTGTGTTCCTCTTTGCCCCTTTACACAAACAAATCTGGGATTTGCCTAGAACCAGATGATAGTTTGTGGTTATGTGAAACCTCAGCCTGTTTCCTCCAAGGTGGTCCCTCTCTTGGCAGTGAGAAATCCATTCCAAGGCAGTACTTGGCAGCATTGGCCTCACTGATCCTTCTGCTTTACAGGAGCTATTCTTGCATCCCTTAAAGTCGTCATGGTCTTCAGATGTTCCAAGAGTTGTTCAGACACCACTATATATTTCAATTTAATACTTCAAGGAAGATGTCACTTGTCCACTTGGATTTGCTTTTCCAGTAAATCCAGTGGGATCACTTTTGCTACACCTTGCAACTCAGCTGTGCATGGGAGCCAGAGCCAGGTTATCTGTGATGTTAAATCATTTGCGAGATCCCTGGCATGCTCAGCTACTGCTCCCCAAGGGGGTCAGGGTCTGTGCAGCCAGCCTTCCCATTCTGGTAATGAGAGAACTTCCCAGGAATGGTATGGATGTGTCCAAACTTTGACATTAGGTCTGAAGGACAGCTAGCCTTGAGGATCTGGAGCTTTTGGGATAACTAGTATAGGTCTAGTTTGTTATCTATTCTCAGAAAGCAGAATTTAAACCTCTTAGCAAATTTGGAAGCAATGTTATGCAAAGAAATGAAGGTTCCTTCTAGGCTGTCCTGGTGCCTCTGCTTACATCTCCCCTCAAATTTCCATCTTCTTGGGAGACTTGTTGCTGCACTCTCTTCCTTCTCTTATTCCCAGACAGGTTGCTTGGTTGCTCTCTAGCAGCAATAAAGCTTCCACAGCTTACAGAGTATGCTTGGGCAGGGGGCTGTTAGGAGCACTCTGTTAGAAGCCTGACTTGCTCCAGTCCTCTCATTCATCCTCGCTTTTCTTCCAGAGTAGCAGCTATTTTAACCACAGCTTTAGCAGTGCCATTCTTTTCACCAGACAGCTTAATATGCACTGTAAAACCTTCTCTCGATTTTGTGATATTTTGTAAATAACATAAAAAATTTCAGTTACACAATGGTTCACTTCTCTCCTAGGCCTTAGTATGGGCTTAGCTTTTCATGAACCACAAAGGACACAGCATTAAAGATGCACTCAGAAGCCTCATCAGCTAAATGATTTATCCAAAACAGCACCTTTTAACACTTAGATGGGATTTGGTGAGCAGAGCACTATCAAACCCTGACCATTTACACTGAATGGTTTCACTGCACAGTGACATTAGTGTCCCCCCTCCCGCAGGCTCTGATCTAGATTTTGTGTTTGTTTTACTTCATTTTGTTTTCCTTCTTTTTTCCTGATATTTTTATTGAGGGGCTGGTCTTTCTAATTTCAAATTATTCCAATCCCTAACATAGTATCACCATTTTTGTTGTAATTGTTACTGCCCTTGATCCTGCTCTACCTTGACACCTTGCACATCATAGACTTCTGAAAGTCTGTGTCTGTCATAATCACCCAAAGTCACAAAACCTGTATCCATCAATATAAATCAAAATTGGAAGGTCCAAAATAATGATTTATCCCAAGAGCACACAGGCTTCCAAAGCTGATAAGAGGACTTGCCTTGTCTCTAAAAGGAAGCCTAGGTAATACTTCACTGGACAGTTTTTAGATACATAAAAGTTAGATGAAACGAGCCACAGACCTACTGCACAGGAGCCAAAAGGACAGATTATGACACCATGGTGCTGGGCACTGTCCAAAATTATTTTGGCCAGCCCAGAAGAGTCATCATTTTATCATCTGAACTTCAGAGAATTGGTTTGCTGGAGGTTTTCACTGTGCAGGAAAGCAGCTTTGTTGGCATGCTTAAGCAGGGACAGTAAGGAAGATTGGAAAATTGGAAAATTAATTAAGAGAGTGTCAGTGGGTAAAATACAATAGGAAGACAACCTTTAAGCCACCTCAAAAGCCATGGGATGCTCACTGTATCCTAGAGCAACTGCCCTTAAAAGCAGGTGCCTGCATTGCTCCTGCTGCATTGGGAACTGCCTTTTCCCATTGAAATGGTGCATTTCAGTACAATCCTTCCTGCTGCTGTTCCTCCTTCAGGCTCTGTAGCAGTGACTGATGTCACCTTAACTCAGTTTCCCCTCAGACAGAGTGAACTGTGAGCAGAAATATTAAGAGCAGAAGAAAGTAGAAGGAGCAAGCAACAAGAGATTAAGGCAGCAGATAGAGGAGCTGTCTGAAAGGGATCAAAATGTCAGTGATGAACAAAGAGACTAGTGATGTGAATTATGAAATAATCAGAGAGAAGTCATATTTTTTGCCTAGGTATTTATTGCAGTACAGAACTACAGGCTCACAAAGCAACAGTGGGGTAAGGACTGTAAGATGTATCCCTCTACATGGAAGCAAGAAGGAAAGATTACAAGGAGACCCATGGACTGTGTGGATAAGCAATAAGAAAGGCAGGACAGCTGACAAAGCCAAAGGCGAGACAGTGGAGAAACTGCAGCCGTAGAGAGAAAGAAGTAGAAAATATTACTACACCTCATTCCTTCAAGTTGTGTACATCAATAAAACAAGTGGCAGAATCTTCTATGCCAACTGCAAGGATGTAGCCTGCACAAGGCCCACCAAAGCCCTTATCTCCCATTCCCAACTGGAAGCCTGGTCAAGTGGTTGAGGTATTAGACTGGGACTCAAGAACACTCAATTTCTATCTTGCTTCAGGTCTCCTGGCAATCAGGGGAAAATCCCTACCTCAATTTCCCAACTAAAACAAAAATCAAAATACATTCTGTGTCTATTCAAGATGTCTTTTCTTCTTTCTTCATACAGCACCTCGCATCACGGGACTGCCAGCTGAAAGAATGGCCCTCAGTAAAGTTCAAGTAATAATGATAACATGCCTTAGAAGGAATTCTTTGAAGAAAACAGGGCTTAATTGTACCAAGATTTCAAAAACTATGTATGCACAAAGGGCTTTTAAAAATAATTGTGTTTATTTTTAATCTTATTTGCCAGCCTTATCTTTCAAGCAGTCAGAGATAGCACCAATATAAACTGGAAAAAGCAACAGTAATTTAATGGAAGGAGTAGATAAAATGTCCAGATGCATGTCCAGCATATAAATCGAAGGAATTGCCTTATTGTATTTGCCAGATTTAGTGAAAAAAGGTGCAAAATATTTTAATGGGAAAGTTGTTAAGGCTTGGATAGTTGTTATGTCTCCTGCATGGCTAGGAAAATGCTAGAACACAGGAGAAAAAGATCTATATTATTCCAAAGTAATATAGTGACAGGGAGACTTGGGCTCATAAACACTCTGAACTAAGAATGACGTGAGCACCATAAACAAGTCTTTGTCCAGAGAGTGCTCACAAAGTTCGTAATGCATATTCTAAATCAAGAAGCACATAAAAATTGCTGATAGACAATTCTACTGGGAGAGGCAGATCAAGAGGTGCCTGTGGAGCCACCATAAATACAGCTGCTATGGAGAGTCCAGAAACAAACCACTACCGGGCACAGTTCAAGACCAAGAACATTAAATGAAAGACTTAGGGAAAGAATCCAAAAGCAAGAGCCAACATATGTGAGCCGATATTTATTTCTTGTTCTGCTGTCTGACCTTGGAGAAGTTATTTTGGATTTAGATCTGAAAAGTACTGACCAGTCTGTTCCCAAACTAACAAAGCCATTAGAAACACGCCTTGCCAACACTGTTGTTTCTTGCAGGCACGGAGAAGGTGCTTCTCGTCCCAGGGCAGAGCCTGCCAAAGTACTCTGTTATGAATGGAAAGGGTGGCATCTGTTCTCAAAGCTGTATTTGCTCTGGCTGTGAATCACACCATCACTATGGGTAGGCACCGGCTGATCACACTCAGAACTCATCTGCACGAACAGCACTGAAATCCTGGAGGGAGACCAGGCTTTTACAAAATCCCTCTGCAAGCTTCACTTCTATCTGCACTCAGCCTTGTGGATCTCATATCCCAGCTCATGGCCCCTTTAGAAGGCTTGCAGGTACCAATGTTGTGTGCAGACAGCTGGTTGGAGCTTCTTTGCTCCAACAGCCTCTGTTCCCAAGGAACATTGCAGGACCTGGCTGACCCTCAGTCCCCAATCATATGGGTTCTTCCAGACTTCGATAGACCCCATCCAACATAGCCCCCATGAAGGCCTCCCCTGCATTCATGTCTCAATGTCATTGAATCATAGAATCATAGAATAGTCTGGGTGGAAGGCACCTTAAAGCTCATCCAGTTCCAACCTCCCTGCCATGGGCAGGGACACCTTCCACTATCCCAGGTTGCTTCAAGCTCCATCCAACCTGGCCTTGAACACTTCCAGCAATGGGGCATCCACAACTTTTCTGGGCAACCTGTTCCAGTGCCCCATCACTCTCACAGTAAAGAATTGCTTTCTAATACACAGTCTAAACCTACTCTCTTTCAGTCTGAACCAATTCCCATTGTCTTGTCATGCTCTTGTAAATAGTTTCTCTCCATTTTTCTTGTAGGTTCCTGTCAGGTACTGAAGTCCCATGAAGGAAACACATAACTAAACACATTTAAGCTCAGACTGTACATTTTCTGCACCAGATTCCTCCCTGTCTCATATCAATTCTACTGCAGTATAAGGCTATTGATTTTAGTGGTGGTATTGCTGATTTACACAAGGTTGAGTAAGAGGAGAGCACTGGTGACCCCTGTAAGATGGGGATAATAATCTTTACCAACAACCCAGGGGAAATGTGAAAGTTAATTAATTAGTATTGTAAATCTCTGTGAGATCCTAGCAGTCTATAAATGAATTCAAACGGTACCAGAGAGAGAGCATACATTTTTTTTTCTTTCAAAAGTTTAAAAACACAGACAAGGAGGAACAAAGTAGAGAGCAGATCCAAACATTCAAATTTTGAGCAGTGTGTGTGTTTCAAGCGCCATCTGAGTAAAATGGTTTAAGACACATATAAGACATAAAGTGTTTTCAATCCTGAAAGCAAGATTCCCTGACATATTCTTTAAAAGAAATTGCTGTCAATACAGCCCAAAGATGTTCCTAAAAGGGCCTGTTTTAAGTTTAGTCAATTAAAGTTGTGAGCAAAAGAACTTTAGACATCATTGACCCAGATATTCTATGGCATTTATAATCATAAAAGAACAGAATGTGGACACAATGAATTGCAAGAAAAATTCCCAATACAGATGGTTAACTCACCACTCTGCCCTTCAGTAATGCAGAAGTCAGAAAGGTGATGAAGTCAGATGTAGAGGGCTACTCCCTGATCAAGGAAGGAAAGTGTGCTATTTAGTAATAATGAGAAAGAACATGTATTAAAGCTGTTGGAGTGTCAGGATGATGCTCCAATGGAGCAATATTTCCCAAAGGCTGCATTCTCTAAGGACAACCAAATCCATTTCTGAAACCTTAGTAGGGCACCACGGTTTATTTGCACACCCAAATATTTAAATGGGTGCACGTGGAAACTGACAGCTGCACACATGATTTGCAATGAATCATTGGGATTAGCTACTCCTACAGAAGTATGTAAGGACTCCAAGTGGAACAAGGCTCTTTTTATGTTGTGCTACACACAAACAAATGGCCCAAAGACTAAAAGCTTAGAATGTCCTTTTCCCAAGAGAGACTGAGAATGTGTTCAGCTGTGCTCTGCAGACTCATTGTCTTCACTGACCATAAGAAAAGCACTGAGAGATTTGCTGAAAGACTTGAGTAGCCAAATTAGGTCCCTTCTTAAGAGATCATGTTTGCAAATCCTACCCAAAAAATATTACAGACCTAAAAAGGGTAATGAAATAGGACCTCCTGCATTCCTTAGGTAGTGGTGGAGGCTTTTGTTTTGTTTTTTGTTGGTTTGCTTGGTTTTTTTTATTTCTTATCACCTGCTGTCCCCAAAGTCAGCAGGAAGCCAGGTAACAGTTTTAAGTTCGCATGTGTAATATCAAAGTGATCATCATTGGGAAATCAGCAGAGTTCCTCTTCATTTAGATGACTTCATGGTTTCCATCTGACTCAATTAAATTTAAAGCCAAGGAAAATGCTTATCTATGAGCCACCATCATCATCAAACCAGTGACTAAGTCAGAGGAGGCTGGCTGGAGCTCACCAATCTCACTGAGTCCCATACAATGACTGTATTTTCTTAAAGATGGTGAGACAAGACAGCTGTAGATCCAAATAAGAAGGTAGGAGAAGCTAACTTAATTTCCAACATCATGTTGATGAGCCAACACTTTTGCTGCTGGTTTTGAATGATTTTCCCTCTAAAGAGCCTGCAGCTTCCTGGCATCCCATTACTGCCTATTTGTAGCTGGGTTCTGTGACTACAATTGCACATACAAGGGCACTACTTTCACAGTCATCTCTTTGTCCTGTAATTAATAGATTCCTTCACTTCACAAGTGACCTGTCCACTGATCATGCTCCCTTATATATATGCAAAACCTTTGTGGATGAAGCTTTTCAATAATTTCTGTGTTGTAAATAACTGCTTTTGGATAAATGGTAGTCTGGCAGTGTTAAAGAAACACCCCAAGCAGCAGCTGAAATCATCAGCCTTTTTCAGCTTTCTCCTGTGCTCAGTGTATATCAAGTATAACCCAGGAGAAAAACCAAGCAAACCATGTGGTAGCTGAAGACATCTTTTGAAAAGGCTTGGAAAAAGTGCATTATTTATTAGCACTGATCCCCTCAGCCAGAGATTACACCTGGATCCTAACCCCCAATTCCCTATGATCTCTGTATTTCTTCTTCCTTGAGAATGAAGTGCATTTGCAAAGCAGCATGAGGAAGATTTTTTGATATTGGTCTGTGTGAGTAACTACACAGACCAGGCTGGGCTCTAGAATGTGAGTCAGGCAACCTTCCCCCTGCCCCCTACTTGAAGATCCAAACTTACTTGTGTAAGTAGACATCTTTATGGTCTATCTAGATAGAAAAACGTCTCTTCTTAAGCACAACGCCTAACAGGACTGGAAACCAAAAGCAGGGTTAATATAATGTACCTGTGACAAATAGTTTATTCCATTTCCAGGGGTTTCTGATCTCACTAATGACAGACAAGGGAAACTGACGAACTAAAACAAAAATGAGATAAAAGATCCAAAACGGTTGCAGAGATATTTAAAAGTAATATATTGTCTTAGAATGAGAGAGGCCCTTCTCATTTGACACTGCTACAAGAGTAGAGAAAGTGTGTCTATACAAGATGTCAAATGCTGCTCTGTCTCCTTACATGTGTTGACTTTAATCCTTAGAAATCTGTGAAGGTCCAGATTCTGTAAATTTCTGTAGTGGCTCTTAGCACCTCCGTTTCCTCACCTATTTTATGCTGGCACATTATTGTTCTCAATATATAGCAATAATGTCTAGAGGAATAGTGCCTAGAGGCCAACCAGCTCAGCATTCCATGGTGTTTTGATAAGATATGGAAAATTACAGTCTCTGCCCCAGACATATAACAATGTAATTGTTTATCTTCATTATAGGCCTCATATTGAGCCTAATGCTTCTCAAGTGCTTAGAAAGCCTGCAGTGAAAGGTGGGTTGTAAATGCAAGGAGTAGTACCAAGGATAATAGATTACTGTGATTGAAGTAAAATCACAAACAAATATACCATGTGGTGCATTAAAAGTAAAGAAAAAGCCAAGGGTTTAGTAATCAGCTACCATCAAACTAAAGAAAAATATCTTTCTCACCAAGGAGTGTGGTTAGAAAGTGATGGGCGGACTTCAGTTCAAAAGTTCAATTATACAATTTCAGATTCAAAGGAAACTTCAACTCAGCTATTGCCTGGTGATATGATTACTGAAACCTTGAAGGAATGAAATTGAGTTTGAGCTGAGTGTAGGAGCAGTAATTTACCAGGCGGAGCATTCAGAAAACATTAACCCTGTAAATGCCATTGGCAAAGTAGAATTGATTAATGCCCCAGTGCCTTATTTCTGAAGGTAACAGTCAATTTCTAACTCATAACACAGAAGAAGTATATTTTCAACTTAAGGGGTTAAATTCCATCCGAAGCCTAAGGAAAATTTCTCTATCTTGAAT
This sequence comes from Corvus kubaryi, assembly GCF_017639235.1. Classification (NCBI taxonomy): domain Eukaryota; kingdom Metazoa; phylum Chordata; class Aves; order Passeriformes; family Corvidae; genus Corvus; species Corvus kubaryi. The sequence goes on along the minus strand of NW_024581116.1, from coordinate 5,813,954 downwards.
ACCTGATAGATGAATTACTGTCCTGATCTAGTCAGAGGTCCATCTAATCCTGGCTCCCCAACGACAGTAAACAGCATCACCAATTTTGGAGGAAGAAAAATAAATCTTTTAATAGTTTTGATGTGATAACCTGTCCCAGTGAATCCCCTTCTTATATAGGTCATAAATCAATTTATGCTCCAAGTTACCAAGTTGTTGCCATTGTTGAAGTCTTTTTTTAACTCTTGTGGTTGGGACCTAAAATTCAATTTTTGCTATGATACTTACAGGTAGTCTTCCTGTCCACCCTGCTAATATCAAGGCTTGACATTTAACTGTCTGTCTTCACATAAGGACATGATTAAAACTGATTTCATTTTGCATTCACATGGCAAATTTCTACCTGCAGTGCTAAAAAATCTCTATATTAGCATCAATCTTACCCTTGAATAACTATCAAAGCTAGAGCAGAGCAATGATTGCAATAATCTAGTTCAACATTCCACTTAAGAGGCTGTATATCAGTTTAACTCACAAGTTCAGCACCTGATACAATACCACCTACCTCATACCTGAGCCAAGGATTTGCTTCAGAGAGAGATCCATCCAGTCATGGATAAAAAAGCTTCTTAACCCCAACATTAAAAAGGCAGTATATTTAGACTGGACACAAGGAAGAAATTTTCTGTGCTAAGGGTGGTGAGGCACTGGCACAGGCTACCCAGAGAAACTGCGGAGGCTCCATCCATAGAAGTGTTCAAAGCCAGGTTAGATGGGGCTCTGAGCAGCCTGGTTTAGTAGAAGGTGTCCCTGCCCATGGCAGGGGGGTTTAACTACATGATTTTTAAAAGATTAATTCCAACCCAAAAAATTTTATGATTATATTTCTGATTATGACTTGATCTTCCAGTGATTATATGAAACTCTGGTGTACAGTATTTTACCCTTGAATAGTAGCTGTCCAGCCACAGTAGGGGAGGACAATTGACAATAAGCTGAGCCTGAATCTTGGAGATACTCAACTCCAGTGTCCTATGCAGGTGATGAAATTCTGTGTTTAAATCCAACTTTGGCATCTCACCATAGCAGTTTGTAAAAAGGACATTTCAGAATTGATTATGAATCATAGAATGCCAGGTTGAAAGGCACCTCAAGGATCGTCTGATTCAACCTTTCTTGGCAAAAGCATGGTCTAAACAAGATGGCCCAGCACCATGTCCAACCAAATATTGAAAGTATTCGGTGTTAGGGTAAAATCCTGATTTTGCTTTGCACATGATCTGCAAGAGTCCCCTTTTTCAGAAGAAGCAGTTGGAAAATAGTCAGGACATACTATGGTCTCTTCATGTGTCATTCCGTGTCCTGGTCACAAAACTGAATCATGCTGCTACTTAGTGCAGTCAGGGAAGTCTAAACCAACCTTGAAATGCCCAGCCCCTGGGCCACTTGGATACAAACACCTTATGCTACTACAGGCATTTCATACATTTTTTCCCCAAACCTGGTGGGGGAGGGGCAGCTGAAACCTGCTTTCTATCAGAGGACATTTCCTCCAATTTGTCTCAAACCAGGACACTGGGTCAGTGTTTCTTGGTGTGACACTGAAAACACAGGTTGTAGTGTTCAACCTTTTGTGTAGGAGAGAAGGATGCTCTTACAGGTAAGGGACTGAATTAGTCCCCAAAGAGAAAGTCTCTCAAACACTTCCATAGACTTCCAGCCAGTCCAGAAGGACACAGGTTCCCTGTAGATTGCAACACATCTGCCAGCCTGTGCAGTAGCTGTGGATGCTGTGAGACTTCTCAGAAAGCACCTCGTGCAAGGCCACCAGCTCTATAGGTCAAGATTCAAACACAATGTGTGAACAAACTGTCAAGGGCAGCAGACCCGACTGACCGCTGACCAAATGTGTGCTTTCATCGGCATTAAGATTTAGCTCTTCCAAAATGAAGAGATAAGACTCAGCTGTTCCTGTGGGAATTAATTGTATGACCCCTTGAAGATGACAGCCTGGGGCAGTGACCACACTCTGATGCCAGAGGAACTGCCAATGCAAATAAATCCCGAACTGTTGGCGAACATGGCACTCAAGGAGAAAAGCTCTTAATCTCACTAGACAGCTGGGATAAACATTTATAAAGGAAACATTTTCAAAAGCCTAGGCAGATTATAAAGGCACCAGGAGTCACTGAAATCTTGTTAAACATTGTTCACTGCATTACTTTAGATTTTAGTTTGAACTTACACTGTCAGATAAATTCCATTTATCTCCTGAATGCTTTTCTCACTGTTTGTTGCTAAGAATTCACACCTTCACCGAAGATTTACATTTTGTCCTTGATCAAGACAAAGATAATGCTCAGCTTCAATCATTCTAAGGCACTTTTTTTTTTTTCCACTTTACTGGGTGTCCTGGGGTGACTTTTACTTCCCCGAACCTGGTGGGGGAGGGGCAGCTGAAACCTGCTTTCTATCAGAGGACATTTCCTCCAATTTGTCTCAAACCAGGACACTGGGTCAGTGTTTCTTGGTGTGACACTGAAAACACAGGTTGTAGTGTTCAACCTTTTGTGCAGGAGAGAAGGATGCTCTTACAGGTAAGGGACTGAATTAGTCCCCAAAGAGAAAGAGTCTCTCAAACACTTCCATAGACTTCCAGCCTGACCTTGGGAAAACTATATTACTCTCCTCATTGATCTATAAAATAAGGAAATAAATGCTTTTTCTTCCCCTTCTGCTGACCTTGCCTTTTCCTACACAAAAGACCAACCACAATGGTAACAAATTTTAGTCGAGGCTCCTAGTCATTCTTTCAATACAACTTACCATGAATTATCAACGTCATGGTAAATTTGGTGATTTAACCAATGCAATTGCTCCACTAAAATTCAGAAACATAAAGACCTAAATTATATTTTTGGAAGAGCTGTAGAAGAATTCCCTTGAGTACTCCCACACTTCCATTTGCTATCCTATCTCACTTGTCATTAATTACAAACTAATGAGTGCCATTTTCTGTTCTGCATTGATACTTTACTTTCTTCTCCTGTGGGGCCATCAAGCAGCACTGAAGGACGTGTCCAGACTGAAAGTATTTATCTATGCCATCTCACAAAGCTCAGCTTTTCAGATAAAACAAGAATTTAATAAAAAATACCCCGTTTCCAAAAACTAATTTCACTGATAATCCCTTCAGTTAGGCGCAGTCTGTACTAGAAATTAATTTTACCTGTACTCTTACTTGGATGCTGATGAGGATGACCATATGCCCTGTGACATTTACCACAGCCCTCTGTACATTTTCCTGATGTGCTAATACCATCTTTTGACCAAAACTATCCTTAAGTAAGTTTGGTTTCCTGTGTATTTCACCTCCTTGTCAATACAGAGAAGATTATTTTGTTCCAAGTTCCTTGTTATAAATTATGTTTGAGGCAATGGAGTGATTGATACTAATAAATCTTGACCATTGTCTCAATGTACTTTACGATTGTCTACAATAATTACCTGTGATATTAAATCTATACTTTTAAATTGTTACACTAGTTGCTTGCATGGTTTTGGCTTGGGCTCACAAGCTCATTTAGTCATGGGCACAGTGAAGGCATTAGCAGGAACCAGGAACCACTCCTAACGCAACCGGGGGTTTGTCACCCCAAGCCCCGGCGTGCCCTCGGGCAGAGGGGACGCAGCGTTGGCCTCCACAGCGTCCTCGCTGGACGGCTCAGTGGAATCAGCGTGGGATGGATGCGTGCCTGGCTCCTCCTCAGAGGAAGCACGTCAGGCAGCCGATGATCAGGCTGGCGTTAGCCCGGAGGCAAAGAAGGCGGGAGGGGCTTCTGGTGTGAGTTCCAACAGGTTTGTCCGCAGCAGGGACCAGGGACCAGCAAAAGCCCCGAGGAGACGTGGGGTTAGCCCCCTTTATAGGTGGAGTAAGGCAGGGAAAGGGAAAACAACCAATGGGGTACAAGCAGAGGGGAGGATACAATTTTTCAGAACAAATGGGGAAAGCAGGGAGGCAGGAGTCATAACAGGGAACCAATTAATAACTACAAAAGGGAGAACTTTCTGAAACAGGGGGAGGTAATTTAGGATTGGGGGCCCCCCAGGGGGAGGTAACCTAGAGCTCAGTGATCTCTTCTGGTGACTGACATTTGATGGTTTCAGCCCGAGAGCAGACTGACCCCCCCCAACACACTCCTGGAAAGCTGTTTGGACAGAGTGATCTTATTTTGTGTGGTTACAAAGCCTGATAGTGCAGCCATGGTCTGTTCTCTTCTACTTGACTGCAAAGTCACCAAATAGTGCTGGGCACATTTACCAGCACACACAGCCACCTGAAAGCATCAAGGGAGGAACTGAGAGCATGTCTGAAAAGGCAGAATTATCTAATTGTCCCTAAAACACACTGTAGATGAGCTGCAGATCTGCAGACTGTTAGCTGATGGTAGAGTAAAAACGGTTTTATACCACCTGGGAGATGGATGGGGATGTGAGCTGTTCAAGTGCAATCTAAAATAGTCCTAGGACTGCCAGGTCTATCCAAGGTTCCTTGTAAGCTGGTCAGAAGCCCCACACCTTCACGAACTCTGTCCCTTAGAGCCAACCTTGAGTGGGACAGAAGTATCAGCACCTCCCGTTCCTACACCAGAATTCCTCATTGCCCATTTTGTGTGAAAGACACCAAGTGGTTTCTGGGGCTCACACCACAGACTCTTCCCTAATGCCAAAATAGAGAAGGAAATTTTTAGAAGAGTCAGAAAGCTTTTCTGTGGTTAAAAAAAAAAAAGGAAAATAATATCCCAGAACCTAAAAGTGATTGAAAACTCAGTGTCATAACTTCTCTTCCCACCAGTAGACATACTGAAGTTAATGGTAAAAGCACTAATTAATCACACAACTTCAAAGACCTGTGTCAGTAATAAAATAAATATGGACAGTACAGCCAGACTGCTCCTGAATATTGGATGTGTTATTACAATAATTAAGGTGAATAGTGATTACCTGTCTTGCTTGTTGATATTTGCTTGGGCAGATAACTATAGCTACACTAAATGACATTCTAAACATATGTTTGGAGAGTCATTCACTGATGAATTAACCCCTTTCATATGGCAAGAAAAAGCCACACATATTAAGTGCTAATGTGCAATATTCAACTTGAGCTTCAAGGAACGGTGATTGGAAATAAACTGTTTGCAAACTATAGAGTGAAATTCAATCCAACCATGTTGTGGCTTTATCACTCAACCATGAGTGTGAGGTCATTGTTTACCCAAATTCTGAACTACAGGTCTTCGTAAAAATAAAGCGTATTGACAAAAGTGAGTTAAACACTGTCATAGGTTAGCAAGCATAGTCCCGGAAGGGACGTCCTTGCTAAGGGGTGCTTACAGTTTCCTCTGGGAACTGATAGAACCTATCAGCTGGCCAGTTTGAATATGGACAATTCTCTAAGCCACTTAAAGTTGTGATCACCTCTGTGATCCACATTTAAGAATAGGCAAACTCCCCCTCCAAGCTCTCTCTCGTTTCCGGCGCTGGGACAGGTGGCTGCGGGCCCCATGTGGGGGCCAGCGGGCCCGGCCAGGCCCTGCTTGGGCCAGGCCGGGCCGGGCCACGGCCATCCTGAAGCCATGGACCTGTTCCAGCCATGGAACCCCCCCCCACTGCCTTGCCGTGGGCAGCCGGAGCGGCTCGGCTCTCCCCCCTCTCCACTGCGATAAGAAAAATTCAACATTCCAGCTGCAAAGCTGCAAGGCCGAGGTGAGAGTAACCCTTTTATTGCTGTGAAGAGCTGAAAACCTGAGGGAAGAGAGAGAGGAGATGCTTAAAGCTGAAATTCTGTTGTGAAGCTATGATATATCAGAGTATCCTGTTGTAATTTCATGAAGATATGGGGGGTGGAGTGTTCAACTCGTAAGCAAAAGCACCTGCGCTGAGATAGGCAGATGCTGACGCAGCTGTAATTTCATGAGAAGTTTGGACAGGGAGAGATGAACCAGATGAGGACTTTTGCTCCAAATGGGAAAGGAGAAAACCTCAGTTCCTAGAGATGCTCCCAGAGATAGTCCTAACGATGAAGATGATGAAGACCCTTTGCTCCCAGGGAAGGAGAAGGGCCTCTGTTTTTGTTTCTGAACGGCTCAACCTTAAAATTATACCCCAAAAAACTTCAAGAGTGGACCCTCGAAAGCAGTTGCGGGAAAAGCTGCAAGTCGGGGGAAAGGACTCACACGCAGGCAGAGAGACTCCTCTTCCTAAATGGACTGAACGATATTTGGAAGTGGGCGGCTGTCTCGTTGTGATAATGTTTTCATAGCATGAGCAAGAAGAGACTTCTCTTTCTAAATGGACTGAAAAAGGTTATTATGGAAGTGGTAAACAGACTGAACATCTTAAGGGTTGTCTTTTCACATTGTCAGTGGGAGAAGGGAGGAAGGTGGGGGGAGGAGGAGACTTCTGAAGGTGGTATAATTTTTTTTTCCTTCTTTTAGGTCTGTTAATAAACTTCTTTATATTCTTTCAAGTTTGGTGCCTGTTTTGCATTTCTCCTAATTCTTATCTCACAGCAGATAAACAGTAATGAGTATTTTGGACCAAACCACTACAGACACAGACAGTATGAGTATGGTTAGTATCTGGCAGTGCAAAAGATCAGAGAAAAGAAGATAAAATGACAGCAGTTTACCTTTCCCCCAAGAAAGAGGGTTAAGAGGGAAATTACTGGACTGGAGTCAATTTGAACAAAAACAGACTTTATTTAAAAACGGAGAATGGATGTTCCAATTAATTATTCCCAATTACTCTAGTCCAGCATATTTTGCCATATCCAAGATTCACTTCAGAAAACTGGCGATATTTGGCCTTTCACATGATTAACCCCTACCTCCTGTTGCTTCATGGTATTAGCTTTACCTCCTGTCCCCTCTCCTCCTCCCAGATATCACTGGCCTTTCCTTTGCTCCTGCAGTACCTGTGGTGTCATCACCAACAGCGACCAAACCTCAGCTGCTTCTCCAAGTGATTTTGCCTTCCACTTCCCATCAAAAGGCAGCAATGAGCCATATTACCATATGGTAATTCTTTATATGCCTGTACAGAGTTCCCATCCCAAATTCCTCAGTAGCATTGTTCTGTGTTCTTAGACATCCACTTTGTTCCACTACAAAGGAGTCTGCAGTTCATTCTTGTGGGAAGAGATGGATTAGATTAGACTGAGTTTATGAAGTGTTTTTTTATCCTTTGAGAAACAGGACATTATAAAAAGGCAGGGTTATGTATTATCATTGAAGTGATAAACCAAATTATCCTTAAAATGTAGAAATTACCAACGGACAACCAGAGTTTTTTCTATTAGTAAAATCCACATTTTATGGAAGTTGATCTTGAGCCAGTTTTCAAATGTTCAGCCTCAAATGTCCAGCATTCATCAAAGAGCTGTAAAGATGACACTGCCTGGATATGCCAGCGCAGCAAAACCACAAAGGACACGACTGCCTTCTCAGCTGGGAGGAGCACTTAGGTGATATCAAACTTTTTTAAGACAGGGAAGTGGGATCCCAACACACGAATGCTAAGGAGCAGAGGAGCCAGAGTAGAGTGCTGAGGAACACCACAGTTTATCCCATCAGGCTCAAAGAGAGCATTATCTAACAAGAAGGCTATGCACAAAGAGAAAAGGTTTAAACCATTCAAGTTGAGTAGCAGAAAGCCCTATTTATACCTCAAGTTTCTCCATGATCTTGAGAGGCTACAATAATTTGAACCATTAGAAGTGAGAGACAGACAGCTGTCTGTATTGTGATACAGAGAGCAAAGTATTTCAGAGCCCATTTGAGGTGCGTCTGGGGGGTGACTGAGGACATTACACAGCCCGGGGGAGGAGGGTGATAGCACATGACTGGGGCATCAGTGGAATTATGAATGGTTAGATTATTCACATGCAGAAGGAAGAGAGAAAAGGACAGATCATATCAGGTACTCCTAAACAGATGTAAGACGAGGAAGTAGAGGAAGGCTGTGTTGTTCAGGCAGAGAGTGAAAACAAAATCAGATCTTGTATAAGTTATACCTAGGAGGGTCAGACTCATGGAGGGTCAGACTCATCATTAAAGGACTTCCTTGGAACTCAGTTTGTACATGACTTTGGGCTCAGATCCACAGAGCAACATGGGAACCTTGTTTCTGCTGACGTAAATAGAAGGCAATATCCTCAAAAGACCAGACATAATCTTCCTCAATGTCATTTCTCCATCTATAAATCAGGGATAGCAGCACCTCACTCTGCTAGGATTTTAAGAAGAGAAACCCATGAAGACTTTGCTTACACCAGTAGCAATGAACATATGAGCAATGAATGTAAGGTAAACAATCAGACACTAATAACTTGTGTCTTACTTGTTTGTAAATATTGCAGACATTGAATCCCATTCATTCCTGGTACAATGTCATTAAAGAGGTCACATTCTGCATTGTCTGTCTTTATCTTTTTAATGATCCCTATGGAAAATTGAGGCAGAGAAAATGAGAAGCTTTATTGTGCTTAATATCCAAAGTGACAAGCCTTTGTAAGTGGTGAAATGAGATTCTTCTACACAGGTATAGTGATGAGGCTTGAAAGAAGACTGTTGCTGGATTAAACAGGGTAATTGCAGTACAATTAGGTACACGCATTTAACTCCCCTCTTCCAAATTCTCAATTATAGTAATAAAAATGCTTTTGTTTTGTCTTTTGTACTTCATGGCTTACAAATGCTCCTGTCTTCTGCAGCTCAAGAGAAAAAAAAAGGAGAGAGAGAGAGAAAGAAAGAGCTTTGACACATATCGAATGCAAGTGGTACAGTGTTCCTCATGATACATTACAGCAATGCTTAAACCCTGACAGCCTCAGCGTAACAGCACAGCTAAGTCTATCACTGTACTTTCCTGCCTTCTGAAAAGAGCTTTGGATAAAATGCAAAGCAACACTCTTGAAAAACCTTCCAGTGGTTTTCAGAATTATTTTTTTGCCTCATCTGGTAAACCATCTTAACTTGCAGAGCTCATGGGAGACAACTTTGACCACAAACTGAAAACAGTCACAGAGGTGACTTGTGATTTAGTCACTCTTGTGTTTCATGAACATCATTCCTAACAGCAGGCAAAGGAGCCCCGATTCCTGCAAACATATCCATTATTGGCAAATATTCTCTAAGTCACCTCTGTGAAAAAAGATCTCCAAGATGGAGGAAGCTGATGTAGCTCCTTCATTACTTGCAATTCTTTTCTCACAGGATTTGAAGGACACTTACATCACTTGACACTGTTTCCTGACTGGATAGCTTTAACTTTTTAAAAAATTTAATTAGACCAACAAAAAAATAACCACTGGTGAATAGCAGCTATCTTTCTATGTGATTATCTTTCTTTGCATGTAGATCTGGGTATTTACGTAAAGGAGGAATGGGGAATTGCCAAGCCCTAATCAAATTTTACTTTGATTTTTACCTGTCCATTGCACTCTTCATCACAAATGCCCACCTCCAGTTCACATCCTCTGCTTTCTTCCCTCTCCCTCTGATGCTTTTCAGGGCAGACCTATCTAGAAATCTACTGTTTGGTGGTCCTGCTTGATCTGCTTGATTTTACTGGGTTTTTTAACATTGCACAACATTTTTCACATTGCACACTCCTTCTGGGCTTCTTCTTCACACCTTTCTAGTATCCAGAAAGGCAGAGGAGGGTTCAAAACATGCCCCACAGGACATGGGGTACAGGCGTACAAAGCAGGACAGAATCTTTAGGATCTGTAACAGAACAGCATTTGGAGGTGTCCACAACTCCCAGTATGAAAAGATAAGAGGATAGTGTTTGGTTTCAGACCCTAAAAAGGATGGTGGGATTTTGACATTATCACCTTGTCACTTTCCTATAAGGCTAGTATTCAGGAAATCCCAGGCACTTTTATCCCATCCCTTCAATCTCTTGGATGCCTGGGGAGGCTGTAATTCATGGTAAAGCAGATGTACATTACTGCCTCAATCATGCCTGCCCCATGTTTTAAGCTTCACTAAACCCACTGGTCTTAACCAGGCAAGCTCCACATGCATGGCCATTCAAGAGATATTTGGATACCCATACAGCTGTCAAAACCAAAACAGATTCCCAGCCTTTCAAAAAGTATTACTTCTCCTCAAGAGTTTTAGCAAAGGAAATACCTTTCCCACAAATGCTATGGGTGATGCTGTGGCCAAGTAGAGCAGATGCTCAGAATCAAAACAAATATGCATGCCTATTGGGAGTCTGCTGCAGAAAACTCAGTCCTGAAGAGCACTTAGGTGTTCACTTAATTTTGTTCATGTGAGTAGCCTCAATGACATTAATAGGCATGAAGCTTAAATAATAGCTGGATAAGTGCCCCGAGTTACAGAAAAAAAGTAAGAAAAAAGAAAAGCAAAAAGGAAGGAAAAACAATGCAAAGATTAGTTGACTTTTTTTATTATTTCACTGGAAATTTTCTTTTGTATATCATTATGCTAAAATCTGTGCATAAATATGTATGCCTGAAGTTTCATTAATGCACATTAATCCCACATTTTATTACTGTGCACATTTCAGATAAGTAGAGAAAAAGATTCCTTGACCCAAAGAAAAAGTTGATTCTGCCTATCATTTATTTAAAGTTTCAGCATATCTCCTATGTTGCAACAGAACAAAAGATTGTAATTAATTTTAAAGGCATCTCAAAAATGTTCAGGTTACTCTAAGGGAGTGGTTTCTAAGCTTCTGCTGTTAGTCACCTTTCAGTCATTTCCTATATTTGATCTTTCCTGCCCAGTTTTATGGGCGACCTGGAATAACTTCCTGGTCAGCCAGCATTGTAGGCTCTTTCAGTAGCTCATAATAAGTCTCCACTCCCATTTAAAATGCCTGAGGACTTAATATCTCCAGCCACAGCTCCAGAATGGCATGGAAAATCCCCTTAAGTCAGTACAATGACTTCATTCCCCTTAAGTCGGTACAGAGAATGGCACCTAGAGGCTGCTTTAGCAGACCCCAAAGTAAGCAGAGGTTCAACTCAGTTGACTAAACAAGGTGTCAGCTAAGACATCGCAGGGATTCAACACAGCACATGCACCAGAGAACAGCAAGAGCTGCTGCTGTTCCCACAAGTAAAGGGGAGCTGGGAGCAGGGATGACAACAAGGCAAGTAGGGTGACTTGCCAGTCACAGGCATGGCTGCCACAGGCATGGCTGCTCATCATCATACAGGTCAGCAAAGGTCAAGAAGAGATGACTTAAATGCAGCTCCTAAGAGAAGGGTGGGAGCTGCTGTGTTCCTTGTTTCTCAGATAGCTCCTTGCAACCGTTCAAGCTGGTCAGGACCCTCACACCATAAGATGGATGACAGGAAGAGGAGTAGCCCATGACACGTGAGACAACACCTGATACTTACACCTAGGCAGCGGAACAGGAACATAGAGGTATCTAACGCCATGTAAGAGAGCCTCACTGGGCTGACACAAGACCCAAAGCAGTGTCACAGCCTTGCCATGCAGATAAAATACTGCAGGTATTTCAGATGTCACTGGATGTCTGCACAGACAACAGTACCACACTTCCAGCTGCTGGCCATCTCAATGTCTCTGTAGACTGCACTGACCCCATTATTACCTCTCTCCTGAATATCAAGTCTGGGAAAGTATCTACAGGTGGCCTAGTAGCTATAGGCATCTGCCTACAGATGAATAAATTGAGATTCCTAATCTCCAAATCTGCCCCACCTGTTTAATACAGTTTGTTGGGAAAGAGGTAGGCAGTTGGAAAAAATGGTCTATAGGAACAGTGGTTCCTGGTCCGTGTCAAACAGACAGAGACATAAGGCCTTTGCTATTATCATTCTTGTGAATCTAGTTGTGAAACAGAGCCATCTGCACTTCAAAAAATAATATCAAAATTAGATTATATATTTCAAATTTTATATGTATGTGGATATATGTTTGTATAAAAAGCAGTGAATTATAAGTTAAAAGAACAAAGAGAAGAAAATCTTACTGTACTGGTGGAAGGAATTAAGGATCTCAGGTCTTTATTTTGCAAGAGTCTTTTCCACTTTGTGGAAATGTCTGCTGCAACAAATTTCCTCGTGCATATGTTCAGCCCTAGCAGGCTCAGAAGTAGACATTGCTTTGTCTTTTCTAGATAGAAATATAAATGTTCTGGGCTAAAGATTTATTTGAAAAAAAGACCTTTTAAGAGGTTATTCTCTTCTGCAGATCATGTTCTGGCTACATAAGAAAGGGATACTTCACAAGAAGAAGATATCTGGGACCCCAAGAGACTCAGGGATGAGGGAGACAGACTGAGAGGCATCAGATACCCCACCTGAAGTCACTACATGGAAATAGCCCCTTCTGTCTGTGTGCTTCATCTGCAGTGATGAGGACAAAAGCTTTTCCCAGGTTCGAAAGGAAAAGAGCATTGAAGATTGTGAAGTGTTTCTGTACTTTGGTAAGACGGGTTGCATGAGCCACAGACAGAAACTTTAACACACGTCTCATTAGAAACTGTTTTAAAATCACTAAGTCCCTTTCCTATTACAATGTCACGGTTTAGGGGCATTGCATTTGCAGGAAATTGAGAACCCTTCAATCTAGAAAAAAGTTTCCTTCAGCATGACATCTCATCTCTCCTCTAAAGATCATAATTTCTTTTCATGCCTCTCTCCTTCCTGACTTCTTGTCATGAATCAGAAACAGATGTGCTCACTTTTCCTTAAAAGTGAGTAAATAACAATGGCATGTTGTGATTCTACTGCAATGTCTCCTCCTGCCCACCATCTTTGTCCCTTTAGAACTCTATTGTTACAGTTTTCAGAAGATTTGGGAAGCTTCTGTAAATTTTCTGGCCAGAGTACACCACACAGATTCTTGTTCTCCCAGACACACTGTCAGTGCTCCGTATTAGATCATAAATATGTATTTACATGAGGCTGATGCTGATAACAGCTATGAACCTAATAGAAAATTTTGCATTCAACAAGAGAAAAGGTTTTCGTTTTTCATCAGCCTGTAAGTCTTCCTTTCAAATTCATTTCTTTCCACTGAATACAATCTAATATGGTTTGAGAGTATCATAGCAATCTTGATGCAGCACCTGTTGAAAAATACATGGCCACCTCCTGGGGTGTGGATAAAACCTCAAAATGGAGAATAAATAACTTATTATAAAGAACTGGATTTCCAGTTGTTATTCACGGTAATATAAAAGAACTCCTGCTTTATAATTTAGAACCTCCATCACTTTCATATCTTTATAGTATTTTGAAGACATACATCAGGTAGAAGGAAAGAATAACCATTTACTTTTCCATTAAGAAGGGAGAAGAAGGGGAGAGATGTACTGCTTTCTATATAAAGGTACCAGACACTGCTTAAAAACTGAAAATTAAAAACCTCATAAAAATAAACAAGAAGCTCCTGTCTTTCACCTGGCAAGGAAATACACTAAAGGAGGTCCCCTCCTTTAAAACTTTAAGGGGGAAAAACCCCTCAAACTCACCCCTCAAAAAACCCAAAGAAAGGTGTACTAAGACATTGGGTCAAAGGGTCAGAAGACATGAGGATGACAACAGATTTGTACTTCTGGCCCCAAATCAGGTGGAGAATGCATTCCTAGTGGGGGTTATAGGTTCCTGTTGCATGCAAGGCGGGACACTGGCTCTATCAATCATCCATGGTGTCTCAGTGGCAACTCCATGGACCAGTGAGACACCTGACACTGAATTGAGTTTTTGGCCTCTTGGCCAGAACAAAATCGAATACCACGGTATCACAGCAAGTGGAAACTAAAAACTGCAATATCGTGAACAATAGCACATAAAAAATCAAAAGGGGATTTGAAGATACTCAGAGTAGGCTGACATTTAGATGTTGTATTTCAGTTTCAAAAAAGATGGCTATTACGTGAAAGCTGTGAAATGTGACATTTTTTACCAACTAGCACTAGGCTTCTTGATATATCTGTTACATACTTTCTCTGCATGTACCTATGCCTGCGTGTGAGCATAAGAAAATGTAGTTTTTCATTACAGCTTTGCACTGCTTGAAGCAATCACAGTGCCCAAGGTCTAAAATTATCTCATATTCTTTCTCTTTAGATTGTTTTTTCTATCCTAAGAATTGGGTTGGATTTTCAAAGCTACCTGGAGAATATGGATGAATCTCAGTATTCACTCCATCAGCCATTACCTTGATCTAAAGTACAGAAACACAACAGGAGCTGTCTGAGGATGGCATGTGCCTAGGACAAAAAGAATTTGTATTTAGGATACCCAAGCTCAGTCTACTGGCTACATCTGTACTTCTAAATTAAACAGACCAGGGAGCCCAACTGGCTGTTCTGTTAAATGGTTGAACATGGCATGCTTTTTCAAAAAGAGCCTTGCAAACATAGTTTAGGACTTAGCATTGGCTATGGTCCATTCCCAGTAGGCACATCAGATGAGCTCCCCTGTGTTAAAGAACCAGCACTATCATGCCATATCTACAGCCAGAGGCCTTAGCACTGCTCAGTTTGCCATATAGGTGGAGCCACTTCATGAAGTCATCATGGCATGACCAAAGGCTCCTCTAATGTTTTTTGACACATCACACACTATGCTTCAGGCAAAAGAACCAGTAAAATGCAGTGAGAAACAGTGATTAATTATGTATACTTTTGGCAACAGTTGGGAGCACTGCAATTCAGAACTTACTTAAAAAAAAAAAAAAAAACAATAAAAAAGTACTGGAAGGATAGTCTTGTGCCTGACCACAGCTCTGGCACAGCAGTGGATACAGGTCTTAGCTGTGCTGAGTCCTGCTCTGTGACCTTGGGACTTAGGCTTCATATTCCTGCATCTCAGCTCATCAATAAAACTGCAATGACAAGCCACCCTCGGCTATTATACTCAGCTCATCAGGGCAGTGCGTGAACATCTCTTAATATCATTTTGGACAGCATGAAGCTCAATGGGCTCTAGCTCTCAGTTTGGGCCTCTAGGCTTCTGGAATGCACCAAACAATAAAGTTGTATATTTTGAATAGCTTTAGTAAATCATCTATTAAAAAAAGAGTTTTCGCAGAGCTCACAGCGTGCCTCATCATGGGATGTACTGCCAAAATTGTAACAATTAGCTGTCTATCTTAGGTACTTCTGTGGCTCCCAGAACCATAGTATATCAGTATATCACAAACGTTAATGGATTTTTTCCTCCCCATCCAGTTGTGAGGCTGAGAAGGCAGTATTAGTATCACCCTTTTACAGCAGTCAGTGAGAACCGTGTCTGAGCAGGGGAGTGTGGCAGCTTGGGAAGAGCCCTGCATGGTCCCATTGCCCCTTGCCTCCTGTGCCCTCACCGAAAAGGAAATCCCAGCCTGCAGGCTGGAAGGGGCTGTGGCATATCCTATCCAGATCCCAAATATTGGGGGGTGAAGGACCAGGATCACTGCAGAGCACATTTCTCCATCTGCCTGGAGCTAGTCAGCAAGCCCAAGTCATTTGGAAGACTAAATGCCACTGATTTCAGGAAGACTGATTTTAAACACACCTACAAACCCAGGCTGAGGCACAGATCTGTGCTTTTAAATTACAGCTGGATCTGATCACAATGTGAGATAGCTTACCCACAGTAGCTGCAAATTGTTCCAGATTGAGTGCAATTGTCTGTGTGAGCTCTGGGATTGACAAAGCCCAAGGGGCTGACCAAGGCTACACAGGACATTACTGAGAGGGAAAGCCATTTCTACTTCAGAACATCCAAGACAGACCCTGCAACCTCTAAGCTATTTTTCCTTTTAGATATAATTTCCCTCCTGGGTAGCAGAATCAGGGAATCAGAATTTCATAAATACCCTTTTCCCATCTTAATGATAATTGACCAAAGATGTTGTCTTGCAGCTTCTGGAAATAAAGTGATTACCACAATTAAGTTTCATTTCAGAAATGTTTTATTCAAGACACTGTCAAATTGATCGTCAAACAATCTTGAGTAAAAATTTTAGGAATAAGTACCCTGGAACTGCTGCCTTCCTTTCACAGAGACCAGGGACTGGAAGCAGAAAACTTTGAGTCCTTAGTGGATCTGACAGAAAAAGGAGGCATGATCACCCATTTCTTCCCACTAGACCTGGAAACTCTAGGCAAGGTCCCTGACCCATCACAAGATGTGGAGAGGGCCAGAAGGAGCTAATGATTATAAACCTGTTGTAAGGTTAAAGGAAACTGTGAAAGTAATTTGCATTTTGAAAGAGAATGAAAGATCAGTTAAAATCCAGGTGCATTCTTTTCAGGTGATTTTCCCAAAGAAGATATCTGTAAATTTGCTTTCTGGCAAAGAACTGGAGCTTTCCTGGTTCTTCTGTGACATATGTCAGCGCTGTCATTATTTTACTAAGGAGACTCACTGGGCGAACAAGGCAGAGGTAGAAGCTGAGAAAATGGTTGGTTGAACAAAGCCATCCTTTCTTTTCCTGCTATTAGGCAGCACTTAAAAGAAACTGAGGTGGAATCTAGTTTTCTTTTCAGTATTGGATGGAGGTTGGAGAACAAGCAGGATCTTTAAACGCAGTTCAGCAATTTAGCCAGTGAGCAAGAAGCAATTAAATTACATTTGTCCAGGCTGGTTGTTAAGTTGTCCTGGGTGGCTGAACAATGGGCTTTTCTGAGCCTGGAGAAAATACATGTTTTTACAATTAGATGAAGCAACAAGAAGACAAAGAGATATAGAAGGATGTTTTAAATGACAAGAGCTACAGAGACAGAAAATCGCATGTTTGTGTTGCTAAGACAGCATGAAAGGACTTTAAGAAGGCTTTGAAGAAAGAAAGAGGATGTAAGTAAGGCAGAAAAAATTCAGAGGCGTGCACACAGAAAACATATAAAGGAGGCCAAAAGTATGTTATTATTTTTGTATTTTGTTTTCTCAGTCTGTGATGGAGTTACATAAATCTAAAACCAACAGCTGCAATATCAGTTAGAGTATGGAGGACCTACAAACATCTCCTACTGCATCTGCCTCTGCTCCAGGCATCCCCAGCTTCAGCTTCTCAGGCTCCAGTACCTGCAGGGCTCAGTGTCATACTCTGGAGGAACATTGCTTTGAGAGGTAGTGATCTGAGATTTAAGTTCCTCATGAAGGAATATGATCTTCCAGGACACAGATTTGCTGTACGTTTTTCTGGAAAACACACACACACACACACACATACAGACACAGTTTGCTTTGTGTGATACTTTTAGCAAATTTTTAAAAACACTTACATCCATATTCCTAAAAACAGATGTATATTATCATTTCAGACAGCGAGATATGAACATTTTTAAAATAAGTTACTGTTTTGTAACTCCTGTCACCATCGTCTTTTACTTAAGATGTCCAAAACTTCCATTGTGCTGACTTAAAAATGAACATTTAGTTTGGGGCATGAGGACTCATAATTTACATTATTGAGAAACAATTTTCGCAGTGTGTTGTTCTGAAAACCTTATGTTGTTTTTTTTGTGGCATTACTAATTTTTCTTTGTGTCTTTTTCAGCATCCCATTACCACTGGTATATGACATTGTGAGTGATTATTTGTGTGTTTGCATGTCTGCGCAAGTCAAGGTGTGTGTAAAAGGGAGCAATAATCCCCCTGGCACACACACTTCACACAGAAGGCTTTCTATTTTTATATAGTCTTTTGTCCCACTACTTTACTTCAAGTCTCTTCAAAATAGGAACAACGGTTGCTTCAATACATTTAGGATGAAATATGACAAATAATTGTTTGTAATGGATGTTCTTATTCATACAAGATGATCCACTCATAGCAGAAAGGCTATTCTCAGGCACATGAGGGTGGCCTTTGGATTGAAAACTGCATCATTTCTGTCAAAAATGAAGTCTTCAGGGAAACGAAACAAAACTCCAAGAAAATACAGACTTTGGGAAATTTAAAACACAGTCGTACCTTCCTTCTAGTGGCTAGCTCAGCTGGAGAAAGCCATAATTATCTAGTTTAATGTGGCTATGGGACCACCACAGAGTTTGGGACTCCTGCAATTCTCCATTAGCAGAAAATTGACAGAGTTCCAGAATATATTATAAATTGGACATGGACTGTGCACTACATATGGTAAGAAAAAGCCAAGAAGAATGTGATATATTTCAATCCTTATACTTCTGATTTAATTCCAGTCTTCTTCGGTACCTTTTATTACTATTAATTTTAATTTAATTGGAAGGGCCTGGCCTCCTTTGCTCTAGGCACCACATACATTAATTAAAATACAAAAAGAAAGATTAAAAAGTAATTCAACAAAAATTCTTTTGATTAGACCAAATATCGGGGTCCAGTAGGTCATCTTAAAACATTCCTCAAAAATACCATTCACAGAAACTACAACTTTAGCTCTTGGGCTTCTCCAGGACAAACACCAGTGCAGGAGGTCAAACGGATTAGAAAATCTGAGCTGAAGGGGAGATCAGAGCATTTCTGGCAAAAAACAGCCAACAGGATGCTCCATACAGATGGGACTTTATTCCTAACCTCAGTTGCCCAGCTCAGGGAAGGTGAGGAGAAAATATTCTCCCAAGGAAACAGGTTGGAGCTGTGCTCTTGGCACCAGTTTTCCAAATTCTCCTTGGCAGAGGGTAGGAGCCTGGCAGCCTGCAGGGCAGCAGTGCACGTGCTTCAGCTGTGTTGGCTCCTAGGTGTATTTGTGCATTTTGCACGGGCTTTCTTTCCCAGTTGTTCCCACAAGCGATGCCACAATCACCCTTCCTAAAGGTGGCTGATGCACTGGATGTATCAGAGAAATGATCACACTCATCTCTCCAGGAATAGATTTTGTTGTCCTAGGCCTTACTCAAGGCCTCAGCTATATTTTAGGTGCATTTTGCTTTTTAGGAACCATTGTTGTAAACCCCTTTTCATACTGATTCTCTCTTTGTACTGATTGACTTCCTGGACAAAGGAGGTTATAGTTCAAATCTTCCAAGGATTTTAGGAATAAAGCAGCTGAGCTGATAGAAAAATACAAAACCTCTCTTTCAAGATAGCTACCCTATTACACTTTCGTGTGATTGCAGACACTGCACCTATACTTTAGAAAAGGCTGGACTTCTACATTGGTATATCTTGATAATTTTTTAAAATAATCATTGCATATAGAATAATATGTTTCTTTACAAATCAAGATAAAACAATATCTAATTAGCACAAATTCTGCAGAGAATTCTGCCTCACTACTCTATTAATATTCTTTGAATGTGTTGATAAATTAGCAGGTAAAGGAGAAAACATTCCTTTGATTGCACAAAGTTTTTGACAGGGTTGCCAACAACATGGTACTCCTGAACTTAGAAAGTCATATAGAGGCAAAGTACCAGTGTGACTTAAGAAATGGCTAAGAGACAGAAGACAAAGTTAGAATTAATGGCCAAGTTAAAAATTTAACAGCAGATGCCTTTAGATTTTACACTGGCACTGGCATTATTTAACATACCTGTTAACACCTGGAACAGGAGATGAACAGTGAAGTATCTCAATTTGCAAATGACAATATATTATTTACACCACCGAGATCTGGCTATCATTTCAGGGATTCTCAAAGAAATTTAACATACACAGGTCTTAGCTTAATGAACACCAAAAAAGTTCACCACTGAAAAATGGAAAGTAAGATCTATCAAACTGAAAGAAACTGAGCTACACATACAGCATACACTGCTTTAACCTATGTTAGGAAAGAGATCAGTTGCAATTGTGACCATGTAACAAAGACGGCCCTTGCAATTAAACAAGTAAATGCAATTTAATAACAAGAAAATTCATAATACTAGTATATGAAATAATGATGTGCCATTATAATCTTGTATCCAAACAGACCCTGTTATCTCAAAAAAGTTATTAAAAATTACATGTTCAGAGACAAGTTGAAAATCATTAAGAGCACAGAGGTCACATACGTAAAATCAGAATGAAAAGACTGGGATTGTTGACTTTGCAAATTAGAAGACGTAGAAAGCCTACACAAAAGCATATAAAATAATGAATTTCTCAAAAATGTAGATTGCTAGCTCTGTTCTCCTTTGCCAAGGAGACATTCAATGAAAATGAAAGATAATCAATTCAAAGCTGATAGAAAGTAGTAATTTTTCATCCAGTACATGCTAAGACTGTGCAACTCCCTGCAGCAAAGCAGTCATGAGATCAATAGTCCAGTAAAACCCAAAAAGGAACCAGCTTTCTTACTGACAACAAAACTTTTTAACAGCTTGAAAAAGTATGCTAGAAGGATTAAATATTCCAAGGTTTAAATCAAACCATGATTATGGACTTCTTGAACACCTCTCCTGCAGCATTCCCACATGGGGGAACATTGACTCAGCTGGGTTTGGTCCTTGACAAAGATGGTCTGAATGGATCCTAAGACTGATATAATAAGAGCAGTTTCATATATTCCCATCTTTTCAAAAATAAGATTAAAGGACATGCCTACACATACATCCCTCGGTAGGCGTCTAGCAAATGTTCAGTGTGGTTACTTGCCAAGAAGCAGTTTGGTATTTTGGGGTGCAGTCTCCATGATACAGCTCCTAAATAGTCCTTCCTGTGATGTTTCTTCCTTTATGCATCAGACTGCAGTACCTAGTGAAGGCAGAAGCTTTTGTATTGTCAAATAGTTCATAGAGTGAATTTTCTATCTCTTCTCCTTCTCATTGTGATAGATAGCACAACTCTCCTTCCTCTCATTTACAAAGATTTTTCTCAAATGAACTATGAATAATTAAAATCTAACTCCATTTGTTCATTTTTTTCTTAATTGAAGAAATTAAAGATGTATGTAGTGTGACTTCAAGGACTGCATATGAAAAGATATACATTATTTTATTCAAGTATAGCACTTTAAATGGTACAGCACATATTTTTCTACTAATTCATGCCTCATTCAAGTTAAATATTTGCGCTATATGTGGCAAATTAAGCTAATAAAAGCAATATTATTAGACACTGGTGTTTTTGTCACATCTGCAAACTCCAATTTTTCCACCCTTGTGCTCACTGAGCAGTAAAAATTTCTTTCCTACACTTTCTTCTCCTTTTTTTAACCCCAACTTTGAGTTATTGCATTTATATTATTAATGAGACTGTCCATAGCCAAATAACTGAAATATAGATTCATTATGGACATAAGCCCTCTTGCTGCAGGGCACAAGCGCGTTGCTGACTGTTCGGGGTTAAGCAGAAATCTCCCCAACGGTCTGGTTGTTACAGTTACTCATTAGGAGATTAGCTGCATCCTCCCTAGACGTATCTCATTATGATGGCTTTTGGAGTGTGGATGCTGGAACAGACTAATAATTTAGCAGGTTCTGTGCTGCTGTTCCTCTGATCCTAACATGCCACTGCTAGAAAACTTACAGGAGTTCATTACTGGAGGCAAAAGGATAAGCAAAACCTAATAGGACTTATTTTCCATATGGATTATTTGCTAATTAATTTCATCTATGGGTAATGAAAAGATGATAGACCAGGAGATAATGGATCATTGTAAAAATTTGCTTGCAACACGTTCTTAATTTTTTTCTTTTTTTTTTACAAATTTTGCACCTCATTCTATTCCAGTGATTGTCCTTCCTGCCCCATTTTTAAGCCATCAGTATACTACAACTCCAGAATTAATTACAGAATATAAAACATAGAAGAATAAGAAGTTCATTGAATGAACTTCACAGTGATGTTTCCAAAATCCCTCTCATCAGAACATTTGCTGTTCCTCCTCGTCTCCTGAAACATACCACTATCACAATTCCCCACCATTTCTTATAGCAAAAAATCCCTCTCAATTTCCCAGAGCCACCTTCAGTCCCTCTTTCTCAATTTTGCTTGCCTAATAGGCAGGTGAAAGTTGACTTTGGCTGTGATTAGTTCAGTATTTCTGCACAGGGAATGGCCAGTTGCCCATTGCCAGACAGAGCAAATAAATGGTTGAATGGCCCTTGACATGACTTCAGCCGGAGCAATGATATATAAACATCTACCAAGCCACTGATTTTCACAAAATTTGTAGTAATGTAGTATCTTTGAAACCTTTATTCATCTGTCAAACAGAGCTGAAATTGGTCCCCAGCTTCAGAAGATACAAGGAAGGAGTTGACAGACAGCATGATGTCATCAGTCTCATTTCCTTAGGAAGCTTAGCTAAAAATATCAAACCTTAAAAGCAAGAAAATGAAGTGAAAAGGACATCATAAACCCTACAGTGCTCTCACAATAAACAAAATTATGTTATCCTTGCCAAGCACAATGGAATGAGATTTCACCATCACATAACAGGCTGTGAAGTGCTGACTGCTGGTTGAAGTCAATGGTGCAGTAGGAAAGTGACACACTGCAGTTAGCAACACAGCTCTATTGACTGCCCTCAATTAGGTGCTGGAAGTTAACATCATAAATTAGTGTCTGTATGACATGACATGGATTGTTGTTATGAACCAGTGGGCGGGCATTACAAATAGAAAATGCGGGTCCAGAGCTCCTCTTTAAGCCTGGCCTTAAAAACTTGAAGTCTTTGGTGATATTCACCTGTCATGAAGTCAGACATCTTACTGCAGGTGCCCAAGAACAAGGCTGGTAATCCAAGCCTCTCACAATGGAAGCTGGAGAAAGACTGGCTTTTCTGAAGAGCACCTCAAAACAACTGCTGTGCAGATTCATCCTTTGAAGGAATTTCTAACTCTCTACTGATCAGCAAAAGAGGCTTGTGATATTCATCTCATAACTTAAGTTCCAAAGATTGGTGTCTAAAACTAGGTAGAAACACTACCAACCTTTAAAATGTTTGCAAAAAGACTAGGTTTTATTAACACTTTTCCTTTCCATTTTTTCTTCTCTTTAGTGGCAAATAAACCAAAAACTCCTCATTTATTTCTTTTCTTCTTTAACAGCAGCATCACATATTCCCCTGCACCTTGAAGGAGGCTTACTAGTTGGCCACATTTCCCTTTGCTGGCTCTGTGAAAATGGAGATCAAGCAACTCTGATCCATGATTCGTAAAAAGAGAGATCTCATATGCATCACTCAGGTTCAGCCTGTACCTGTTGCAGTTTTGAGCAAACAACAAAATGTTGGGCAACTAAGTGTCCAGGCCAATTAATTTTAACTAATTATTTCTAGGTACTTCTGCACTGAAATGATTAGGCCCTGAAGTTGTTTCTGTAAGAGCAGTAGTTTGAATAAAATATTTAGATCCAGAAGAATGCATCTCACAAGTCTAAAACAACTGCAAGGCTCAGCAATCTAAACACATTTTGAGTCTGAACTAGCAGACTGGGTCAATTAAAGGGGCAAGGGTAAGAAGAGCAATCTGTTGTGGCCAGCATTCTAGAGTGTTTATTGATATGAAGTGGGGTATGATAGCTGGGTTTCTATGTTCCCTCAGCAAAGTCTAAACTCCAATACCAAATGGCTGTATACTTTCAAAATTCTATCATGCATACCCCAAAAATTTGGTTAACAATTTACTGACTTTTAGGCAAGTTATCTGACCAACAGGCGCTGCACCTAAGTGGTTAATTCTACTCACAGACTCACAAAGGCCTAAACTGCAGCTTTACCAGGAGCTCAGGGGAGGAACAGTGGGATAATTCACTGCCAAAGAGGGGAAGGGGAAATGGACTGTTTTCAGAGGCCACAATCTTTTCCCCCTTTCCCTCCAGCACAACCATCTCAGCTCCATTATTCTGAACAGCTTTTTTCCCCCTCAGGCCCTTGCAATGCCCAAGCCTGCAGAGGTGCAGAACCATGACATAATCCATCACCTCCCCATGTCCATGGGGGTCATTCCTTCAATGAAGTTGCTCTCTACAATGCATGGGTCACTCCACAGCAGAAGATGGGAGGAATGCTGCAGATGTTGCATTAGATGCCATGAATGAATGTGTTTAGGACAGTGGAAATAAAGATGAATGTCCCCTTTTTGCCTCCATGTTATGAAACAGTTTCGTTTAGGACAAACCAGGCTGATACCCCTCATTGAGGAAAACCTAGCACCATGCCCATGCCTTTAGACCAGAACAATTCTTGGAAACCATGCATTCAGATCTAATCAAAGCTTTCTAGAAGTCCGGCAGGTACCACCAGGATGCAAGCAAATTTTCTCATTTCCACCTCCCCTTAAAATCCTCACTTGAAAATGAAAAAAACGTGAGATTCTTATTTATGGAAAGGTCCCTTTACATTGCAGAGTGGTATGAATAGGTATCAAATATACTGTGTTGCATATATATAGCTTTGCATGTGTACAGAATACCTCGTGTGAAAAGAAGCGCTTTAATATTTGCTCAGTATTTCATCTCCCAATATAATTTCAATATGTAAAACAAATGTTACTTATACAGCACACCCTTGTAAGTCATACAGATGCAGTTCGTTCCACCAGGCAGGTTTTATTAGTCACAAATCCTAGCCAGCTTGTTTCTTTCTCTTGTATGTTGTAGTGTTCATAAGACAATTGAGTCTGGGGACTGCAAAACGTCCTCATATGCAAATTTGCATATAAAGCATACCTTTTAATTTATTGTTTGGATATTAGGTGCTGTGACAAGATAAGTCATATGATGTGTAACTGGCCCAGTGAGGATTTGTTGGTGTGTATAATGTATACACTTTTATTAAAGTACAAGAAGAAAATTACTTTGTCAATCATTTCTAAGATAAAAAGGGCCTGGAGAAAGCATTAATTCTTCTGCTGTCACTTCTGGCACTGTAGTCTTTTCTATGCACAACTACATCTTAAAAAATATTGCTACTGTACTTTAGTCTTAAATAATTCAGAAGTTTTCTGATTTCTGATTTGATGCGAAAGATGGTCAGATGTGTTCGCACAGGCATGCACATGCGCACACACAACAGGCACCCAAGATCTGAGTTAATAATTCATAATTAAAAATCCAAATAGATAAAACTGATGGAAATGACTCTGCTGTCCCCATTTTGTCAGAGGAGAGGTAAACCCCACCAACAGGTAAAATCAACCCAAAGCAATACTGGCACTTCTAGCACACCTATGTTATCAATACACAAAACCGTTCTGTATCCGTGTTGATGTTCTTCCACTTTGTTGGAAATAAGACCTATTCAACCATCATCAGAAATAAAACTATTTCCTTTGCTTTGCTTATATTCCAGCCTTGTCTACAACAGTGTTATCTTGCTCACAAACAGCTCAGGAAAGTGAAGGAAAGGTAAAGTCTTTCCTCTTGAAGCAAAGACCTGCTGTCCAAACCCTTTCATTTCCACCCATCACTGCAAGCAACAAGGTCTCTCTTCCTGCCTCCTTGCTTTATTTCCTCTGTGAACTTTTATTTGATTCTACACTGTTCTTGGAGACCATAGCAAATTTTGTCACAAACTATCCACAAAACACACACACTGAAGTGGAAAAGGTTCTATCTTTGAGCATACATGGAACAGATTAACCTACAGCTTGACTGGAATATCTGCTGGGATTTTTGTAAAGGAAAAGAAAAAAAACAAATAACTTGTCCTTAAGCAAAGCTGAAGTCCATCTCTGGTTTCACAAGCTTCTATGTGGAAACACCTCACAGTTAATAAAGTTTACAAAATACAGATTCACACCATGCAATCCATCCCGGGCCACCACCTCTTTGGCATTCAAATCTAGTTCTCCTTAAACTAGACAAACACCCATTTGGACTGTTCAGAAATTTTGAAATATAACATCTCTCCTCAAGGGAATTTCAATAATAAAATGAGCAAAAAGACTCCTAGGGTAGCACCTCTTTGGGTCAGTTCCCAGCCATGCTATTTACACGTGCATACACAGTCAATTGTTGATCTATGTGCAGCCTGGGGAAGGGCTTTGCAGAAGATGCCAAGCTGGTTAGTAACCAAGTACCAACGCACTCTCTTATTTATTGGCCACCCATTTTGTAGTCCATTCACCCAGTGCCTGAACTAAGCCCTGCCAGGAGGTTGTGAGACCACGCCAGCAATCCCAACAAAAAGCATGGAGCCCTGGGAGCTCCCTGGGCCCAGGTCTGCTCCAGGAGTGAAGCGCTGGTGGCCAACACACCCATCAGACTCCTCAGGATGTCTCCTGAGGGCTGCAGCTCACGAAAGCACAAGCATTTGCCTAACTCTGCTGTCCTAGGGCAACTCTGACAAAATGGCAGTGAGAGTCAGAGCCAGCCCAGACAGTCTGGCTTGGCATGGCCTCCTTCACTCTTCCCTGCCACATCAGCTTCCTTTTGCAGCCAAATATTCTTTTCCCGTGGGTTACCTTTTTTGTATGTAACTTCTGAAGCATTCAGAACTCGAGTCTTTAAAAGAACTGTAAAACAACACAGCATCACATTGCCTCCTGTACTCTCTTCCAGCCTGGCAAAAACCTTGAGATCTGCTCTGTTGAGCCTGCCAGCAGAGGCAAGAGAGCAGCTGACTGTTTGAGACAGTAGCCCCTGTTTTTCATCCTCTAGATGCAGATGAAGCCAAATAAAAGAGGTTGGTTTTTTCTCCAGTATGATTTATAACTAAAGACAGGTGGAATGACATGGTTCACTTCAAAACAGCACACCTTCCCCACCACCCCAGACCAGAGGCCCTCACAAAAATACCTCTTGCAAATAGTCCCTGGCACAGGCTAACACTGGACCATGCCTGAGCTGAATTTGGGAGTGTGATGATTTATGCAAGCCAAAACTGTACTAGGGCATATGATAAAAAATATAACAAAATAAACTGCAGTACTCCATGTGCCCTGACACTGACCTGCAAGTGTAACAGGCTGTCCTTGTACAAAGGGGCTTGGAGCAACCTGGCCTGGTGGAAGGTGTCCTTGTCTGTGGTGGGGAGGCTGGAATGAAATGATCTTTAAGCTCCCTTCCAACCCAACCCAAACCATTCTGTGATTCCATGATTCTATGAAATACCTCCCCCAGTGCTCTTCTGCTGATTCCAGGTACTGTTCACATATTTTCCCCTTTTTTTATCAGGGCTTTTCTACTTTGCTCCTCCATTTTCAAAGCACAGACCCACCTTGAAGCTTCCAATCCCAACCATTATGGCTATGTCTGTTTTCCTGCTGAGCTTCATGTCCCAGCCATTCATGCTGCAGCAAACCCCAGCCTGCCCCACATTCTCACCCAGCTTGCTCCCTGGGATTGAAATCTTTAGGACCTAGAATAGCTCTCCTGTGACCAAAAAAAAAAAAGCATATAAATATTTTTCAGAAACTAACAGTTTGGCCAAATGGAGGTAGCTGTATGCAAGGACAGCACTTCCCTGACACACAGGCAATCTATCTGCCAGGCTTCAAGTCCTTGCCTGAATTAACAACTAAAAGCAGAACAGGCAAAAACTTGCTAGTAAAACAACTGTAAGATTTTTGTTTTAATATTGGCAGAAAAACATATTTTCCCTGACCCAGTTTTAAAAAGTGCTGATTCATTTTTTTTAAGCTTCCTAAAATATTCAGCTAAACACAGGCGCTTTTCACATTTTTGGAAAGTTTTATTCCAAATTATTACAGTCTGGCAAACTTATAAACCACTGAAAACAGAACTCAACAATGATAAGGACTAAAAAACTTTAATCACAGGCTTTGAAAAGGTAGTTAATCCCCATAGGGGGCTATTACATCAATAATAATTTTTAAAGATTATGGAATTATTTAATTTTTTATTTCTTGATTTGGAGAGATTTCTGGTCTAAACATTTTTTATGTCTAATTATGAATGAGAAATACAGCACTAGTAAAAGTTATAGCAGGACTCACATAATTTAGACTGCTAGCTTTTGCTAAGTAAAAAAGCTTCTTGGTAGAGGGAACAGTGGCAGAGTAGCAGAGACCTTAGTATTGTTCCTAAGCCTGGACTTTCTTCCACAGGATAATGCAGTCACTAGTAAACTGGTAAAAATTCACATTTCTGTACTGGAATACATTATTTTGTTATACTTAAAAAAGAGAGGGGAAAAAATCAGGAAAAAATATATGTACATTAGTTTTATTGCTTTTAAAGTGCCATTATGCTGTGAACATCATCTCTTAACTAGTAGAAAGATGGGCTTCCCCACACCATTACAAAAGAACACACATTTCAGACTAGAAAGCAGAGGAAGTGATCAATCTCCCTTCTGAGTATCAGTCACCATTTTTTATTGTACCAGGCAAATGCATTCTGGTTTTTAAGCCTTCATATTAGAAACAAGGAATAGCTGGTTTAAACATTTTTTAAAAGCTGACCAAGGTTATATTTGCTTATGTAAGCTTCATTAAATTCCAGTTCCCACCTACCTTTTTTTCATACCATTTCCAAATCCTAAATAAAAGCATTAGTCCTCTCTGCTAGTTGTAACAAACAATTCTTGTCAGTTATTGCTCTATCAACAAAAAACCTCCACAGCTCTTTATAAAAAGCAACAACACTACCAAAAAAATCCAACAAAAACGTCCCCAAAAACCCAAACTCCTGGCCTTTCCAAACACGCCAATATATTTGTAACAACATCTTTACTGAGTTCATGTATCTTCTTTATTGCTCTTCATAAACAGGCTATTGGATCCTTCGGACTTCCAATGTGAAAAATGAAAGAATTTCCTCCCATTCTTGCCTCTCTTATC
Organism: Corvus kubaryi; assembly: GCF_017639235.1. Taxonomy (NCBI): domain Eukaryota; kingdom Metazoa; phylum Chordata; class Aves; order Passeriformes; family Corvidae; genus Corvus; species Corvus kubaryi. The sequence goes on along the minus strand of NW_024581116.1, from coordinate 5,785,322 downwards.
TCATAATTGTTTTGTTCAGAGCAGAAGGAGAGACCAATATAAATGTCTCTGCTATTTATTTGCCCTTTTCAAGCTCATTCATTCTTTTCTTGAGGGCATTTTTTTCTCCTTTTCCTTTTGAATTTGTATCTGTTTATTGCTCTGTACACCCAAGCGAGCTAAATTGTTTGAGATTTTATTCCAGAGCGTTATGTAATGCAGATAACAGAGCAAAATATTTAACAGTGAGATCTCACTGTGTTTTGTAATGATGGTACAAGGTATAAAATTTAGGGATATACTTGTACAACAGAACTTATGTTCCCAAACCTGTTAATGTTTTGAACTTGCAACATCAGTCATTCTTCCTTCCAGACATCCTGGGCTATGTCATTAAAGCCCTTGTTCTGAGCTCAAAAAGAAAAGGATGCAGGAGACAGCTGGATACCAACATCTGAAATCTCTGTCCTGCATGATAGGGTTCACAGCTTGTGCTTGTCTTGAGGTATGGCAAGTGCAACTGGAGAATGCCAAGAGCTGTTTTCAGGAAAGATGGGGTCTTCTCATGACTTTAGGAATATAAATTGTGGTGTGGAGCTTCAAAGAAACCCCAGGGTGCCGGTTGTATTTGGTTTGCACGGCAAAGCTTTTGCTAGTGGGAGTTTTACAGGGGTGGCTTCTATGGGAAGCTGCTGGAAGATTCCTCCATGTCCAACAGAGCCAGGGTCAGTCAGCTCCAGGATGGTTCCAAGGCTGAGCCCATCAGAGATGGCAGCAGTGCCTCTGGGATAACAGAGTTAAGAAAGGGGACAAAAAACAACTGCTCATTTACAGCCAGAGAAAGAAGTGAGAATGTGTGAGAGCAACAGCCCCACACACACCCACATCAGTGCAGAAGGAGGGGCAGGAGGTGTTCCAGGTGCCAGAGCAGAGATTTCTGCAGCCCCTGGTGCAGCCCATGGTGCAGCCCATGGACACCACGGGGGAGCAGAGATCCACCTGCAGCCCACGGAGGATTCCACAACAGAGCAGGCAGATGCCCACAGGAGGCTCTTACCCCATGGACAGCCTGTGCTGGAGCAGGCTCCTGGCAGGGACTTGTGGCCCCTTGGAGAAAGAAGCCCACACTGGAGCAGGGTTGATGGCAGGACCTGTGACCCTGTGGGGGACAAGTGCTGGAGCAGCCTGTTCCTGCAGAATTGCAATCCATGGAGCAGCTCATTGAGAACTGCAGCCTTTGGAAAGGACTCAGAGGAGTTCGTAGAAGACCATCTCCTGTGAGAGGGACCCCACACTGGAGCAGGGCAAGAGTGTGAGAAGTCGTCCCCCTGAGGAGAAGGAGCCACAGAGACAACCTGTGGTGAACTGACCACAGTCCCATTCCCAGCCCTCTTGAGCTGCCTGGGGGAAGGAGGCAGAGAAAATGGGGAGTGGAGCCTCGAAAGAAGGGAGAGGTGGGAAAGTGCTTTAAGATTTGGTTTTATTTCTCATTATCCTTGATAATGGAAATAAATCCTTTGATTGGCAATAAATTAAAGCAATTTCCCTAAGTAAAGTCTGTTTTGCCCACAACCCTCCTTGCCCTTAATTCACAAACCTTTTCTTATATTTTTCTCTGCCCTGCCCAGCTGAGGAGGGCAGTGATGTAGTGACTTTGGTGGGCACCTGGTGTCCATCCAGGGTCAGCCCACCACACTGTTAAAGACCCATTTCCTGTGGCTGAGCCTTCTTCTCAGCCTTTAACTGTTAAACGAAGTAGACACAATCTGCTCCTGCCTTCCTTCACCTACCTACCAGTACCTAAGGAAAATCATTATGGGTGCCTCTAGCAGGCAAAGGTTTAGACAGGACCATGGGTCTGCTTAGCCTTATTGCATATATATACATATATATATATATAAATAAATATATGAATATATAGGTTAATAACTTGAAATTTAAATTCTCTACCTGACTCTAACATTCTCCCATAACCTTTTCCTAGCTGAAACCTAGCACAGCACAAAATCTGTGTCTGTGTTTTCAGATGACAGCCTGTAAGGTATAAGGCTGGTATGAGAATAAAGGTGATATGCTATTAATTATACAACAGAACCTGCATTGAGAATCTAGACAAGGAAGTGTGGAAACGATCTCTTAAGGGAAATTGTCATTTGGTGGTTTTTTTCTATCCTCTTTTTTTCCTCTGTAGGTTCTTATACCATGCTCACATCTGTAGCATCCAGTGGAGCATTAAGCAATGTGACTAACATCTGTCAAACGTGTGGTGTCTGCTTGTGTGAATACTTACTTGGAGTGCTCCCGAGGCTTGGCAGCTGGCTGTCTTTTGTGATCTGGAAATCAATCAAGGAGGACTTCTGCCAAATCAGAGATTTTTACACTCTTCTCTGTACTAATCGCAGCAGACATTCTCCTGCTGAGGCAAAGACCAGCAAGTTGAGGGACTGACAAACAGAAGTACCCAGAGACACGCCTTGCCTGGGATGCTTGGACAAGGTAGGTCTCTTGGAGACTGGTGGGGAACAGCACCCTGTACTGACTCATGAGATGAAGTGAAACTGCTTTAACTGGCCATGTTGTGAGGGTCTAGGGACATTTTATTCAGGAACTGGGAAAAATTGCCTGAAATCTTTCATTACAGAAGTTGTCCAAAACTGACAATCCTGCCACTGCACGATGTGGGTGACAGCTCACATTCCCTCATGGCCAGCACTTCAGTGATCATCAGGCTGCTGGGTAAGGCAGATCAATAACTGCTTTAATAAGACAGAATAAGAAGAGGAATACAGATAACAAATAGATCTTACATCCCTTTTGTCCTGACACTCTCTGCTTGTGCAGCATCACACACACCCTGGCTGGACTTTGCCATGGCCCACTGTGTAGAGTGGATCCCATCCAGGAAAATAAATATCATCATTTTGGTCATTTCAGGTAATATGTAATTTTCTTAATAGAAAACCACACTATTCACAAAGGACTTTTGCATGACAGCTTCTCACTGTACTTTTTGATAAAGGCAAGGCTGAGCAAGCAGTGTAATTGCTGGCACCGGGGGGAGCTGCCTGTGGGATCACTGACAGTGATCTGGCTGAGGATGTCCTTGGACCAGGGGTTTGTGCAGCACAAGACAGCCTGGAGGCCACCCTGGATGTGCAGCACAGGCAGCATGGCACAGACTGCTCAGGCATATGCTGTGTGGGTCACCAACTATCACAACATGCAACTGTCTCCCAGTCAAGATCAATATATTCTATCCACCACTTGATCCATATAGAGCTTTCCTGTCCCAAATATAACTTACAGATTATATCAGTAACATGTGGATTTCTCAGGCCCTAAATACAGTGGCCAGTGGAGCAGACAAGGCCTGTGCAGGATCACTAATTCCTGAAATACAACACCTTCTGCACAACTCCCAGTACTGCCAGTAGAGGAGGTGGGTTTGGGAGGTTCTGGCAGGGCTCCCCAAGGAGATGGGACAGTTGGGTGGCCGGGTACAGCTGCTGCCCCAGGACATAGCACTGGCTCTTCTGGGTCCTTTCCTCCTTCCTGATCTCCATTCCAGGCTCATCATGAGTCACAGAACAGCTGCCACTGCCCCAGACATGCCTTTTACCATTGAGAGCATCAAGATACGTAACTCCATTTTAGTCATTTAATGGCCCTGCTCTCTGGTGAAAATCCACAGCCTTTTTATGGCAACATAACCTTGGTCAGCATTGCAGGAATGAGGATTTAGTCACCCCAGATCCCAGATTCAGAGCTACCTAAATCACTAATAGTACTATTGAGAGAGAGGAATCTGTGTGGGATCGTATCAGTGAGAGGTCTCCTGACAGCACTGCTGTTTCCTGTCAGTGTCTGCAGCAACTGAGCCTTGCAGTAGGTCTCACACCATTTAAGCTCGTTACCCTGGGGCTCACAGCCTCCCTGAGACAAGCAGATGTAGCTCATGGCTAGTAATGTCAAACATGACAGAGGGATCCACAAGTATGAGAATGGATGTCTGCCTTTTGTGATGCCCAAGAAATCTATCTCAAAAACTGAACTAAACATTATATCAGATAAACTTGGTTCTATCATTTATGAAACACTTAAAGAACAGTTACTGAAGTACACTTATATAATACAATACTGTAATAAAATACCTAATAAAAAATTAGCTCAATTAGCTGAAACATTTTTCTTTCTACCACTAACCTAAGACATATGTAAAATTTTATTATGTTTAATGGCTGTCTGGGCTCCTGCTGTAATGACTTCAAGCAGCTCACTGAGCTATGATGTTTTTGCCACATGAAGTTTAAATGGAGGGCAAGTCATTCAGAGGGAAATTTCAGAGAGAAATGCGACAAGGCGCTGGGCTTGATGGAGGCAGGGAGGTCAGGAGAGAACAGGTAGATTTGTAAGTCATTGATGCAAAGCAGATAGCTGAAGCCATGTGAGGCCACAAGCTCACTGAAAGAAAGGTTTTAAATGAGAAAAGTGAGCCAAGGACAGTATCAATAATCTGCAAGTAATTGCCTGGTTTTACACGTCATGTCAGAGACTCTGTGGGAGGTGCCTCCTGGGATTCACCTTAAATACTGTAGAGGAACTGAGTATGAAAGGAGACAGAGGGTTTTTCTACAGAACTGCTTTAGCTCCATTCAGGACTGTGTGCTAGAAGTAAATCTGATAAGTAAAGAAGTAAACCTGTAGGCTCATGACATGAGTAGTCTCAGAGGAGGCAAACTGGCCTCTTGGATGGTTGGATTAAACGAAAGGATGTGCATCAGGTGCATTCCAGCTGCCAATGAGTTCATTTCCCTGGGTGAGAGTAGATCCAGTCCAAAGTAAAGCCTCCAAACCAATTTTAGTGTGGATGCCAGGTCTTCAGCATCGCTGCTCTCAGTGTTTCAGCCCACTCCTGCAGTGCCCCACTACTTGCTAATGTGAACAGCTGTAGTGGTATTTTTTTTCTAACTTTGCTGCAGACTTCCAGAATGGACTCACATAAATCACTTCCCTTCTCACTGTCTTTGTCCTTCATATACGAAATACTCTTAATACCACATCCTGCGCTCGCTGGGATGTGGAAAGGGTAAAATTGTCAACATACATCAGGCACTCAGACACGATGGTGACAAGCATCCCTCTACAAGGAAGGGAAAACACTCTGAAACAGTATTTGACTAGTGTTCAGTACATGAGATGGGTACCTTACCCTGTGCACTGAGGCTACATATATGGACCAGACTCCTCAATTCAGTGACTTGTGCCCCTCTTGGCTCACTCTGGAAAACGGGTCCTGCTGAAAGAGAGCATGACATAATAAAAACAAGGAGCTGAAGAGACAGTGTTGCCAGTTCTGAGCAGTGGGTACCTCACCTTGATGTCTTCACATTCTTTTGAGATGTCCTGGGATGTTCCTCTGTTATGAAATTGCATAATGTTCTGTCGTTGTTTCTTTCAGGTGGTCACAAAACCCAACTCACTGTACAACAGCAACGGAAGTCTCTCCACATATTTATCAAAGGTCTCCCATCTAATTTCTTTGCTTGAAGTCTGGTCATCATTTGTTTTGGTGTTCTTGAGGTTGATTTCATTCCTGTATTTAACCCAGCTGTGTTCTGTTGCAGAATCCATTGAATTCAAACCAGAAACACTGGTCTGATATCACACAACCTTGAAAGATTTTGCTAAATAATTCTACACTCAGCAGAACTGCTACATTTATGTTCTGTAGCAATCATCAGCGCAAAGGCTACTGATTTAAATGTAAATCAACCTTTTCACAAAAGGAGTGCTATTCCTTCTTACTTCAACAGTATTTCTTCCTCAAAAACACCCAATTGTATAAACACTCCAACAGGATCTGTTTCTCTTGCCGTCAGTAACTTCATCACAGCTGCAAACATTCACAGAGCATTAGATAGCAAACTGCTCAAGGCCTATATTAAGAGGCCATATCCTACCTGTAGAGCTTTCTATTTAAATCAGTGACATTCCTGAATTAACTCAAAAAGGACAGTTAGATTTTCAGAGCATTTTCTCTGGCACACTTTACCAGCTTCTCTGTGAAAACAGTTACAGTATCCAAAGATTTTCCCAGATATTGAATTTGTGTTTGTTTGCTTGTTTCTGCTATTTGCACACAAATATCACTCCACTACACTTGAATGACTTAAAAGGGAAGATCCGCACTCCCAACACCAGGCTGTAATAGCACAGAACATTTTTCTGCTTTGCTGGCACATCACATTACAGAGGTTGTCCATAATCTTAGGAGAACAGACAATGTAAAAAACCTTCCTGCTTATATCAGACCTTGTTATTAAATTTATATCCATTTCTCATAATAACCTACATTTTCCTTTATCGGAACTCTGAAAAATAACTCCTTGTGCAGGACTTGAGCATGGCATTTGATACAGCCGTCAGAGGAATTCTGATGTCCCGTCTTGGGGACATGGCAGGGATTAGTGAGATTGTGAGTAGATGGCTTCAATCACTCCTCACAGACAATACTCAGTGAGTCATGACGACTTTCTACTTCCAGAGCTATCACCCATGAAGTTCTGAAAGAGTCCACCTAATTCAGTGTTTAGAAGGGGACCCTTAGTGTGAAAGTTTGGACTAAAACACAGGTAACACACCACAGGCATCCAGCATGAGCTGGAATTGCCTCTACACCTCTGTGCCCAAGGTGGCACATCTGGCTGAGCTGATGGACAAGGGGAGCTGGGCTGCCAGAGGGGAGCACCAGTGACCTCACTGCAGCCATACCAACCAGGACAGCCATCCTTCCTACTGCTCTGCTGCCTCAAAAGCCCTTGCACTACCTATAAGACCACAGCTTTGCATGGCAAATGAGAGGGATCAGTCTCCAATTAGAACAAGAGGACCCCAAACAGCTTCTCTCTGCTCTCAGCCCTGCCTCACCTTCTGGCACCTCTTTCCTGAGACACAACTAAAGTCATCAAAGCCAAGTGCTCAGTCACCACTCCACTGCTCAGAGGCCTGGAATTCTTTTTCCAGTCCAAGAAAACCCTCTGATCAGGTACCTTCTCCTCCTCAGCACAAGCCTGGGAATATTTACGCAGAATATTAATATCATCATTCATGGGGTTGGCAGATTATCCTCCGTTTCTTGTCTGCAGAACTTCAAAAGCACAATTAATTTTGAATAATGTAATTGAAACAAAGACTCAAATGCATCTGTAGCAGGGAGAAAAAATGAAATTTCACTGCAATGTGTGCAGGGAAAGGCAGCTGGACTACTCATGTCCCGTGAGAGTGATCCCTTGGCATCCAGTTGTCCAGTTTACTGACAAATTAAAACTGGGATGTCATTTCTTAGATGCAACTCTAAGATTAATGTTTTCAAAGACTTCTTCTTTGCCTAGACCTAATTATTCATCCTTCTCACCTTTTAATACAGCATAGCTATTTCAGAAACTCTTACTAGGAGTGCCATATATAATGTTACTCCTAACAGGATAAAAAAAGATTTTCTCTTTTGGAATAACTTGCATCAGGGATAATACATTCATGCTTTTTAGAGGGATCACATGGATGTATTTCTCTTTGTTTTGTAGACCTGGTCGGCCCAGTCTGGAGGCAAGGTTAGATACCAGAGACACAAAGCACTTAGTACTTTCACATTACTTTACTAAGACCAAATAAAAACATATTTTTAAAATATTTCCAATAAATAATATATTCAACCAGATCAGCTTTTAGAGTACATTCTTGCTGGAGCTCTCTGGTGGCAGAGAAATCATTTTTACCAGAGATCTGCTTAGGAGAAAAAGGAAGAAAAGGCCTCCAGCATTCAGCTTGGATTTGTGTGATACTTTTAACCCTTCTGCCTGGCACAGGGAGTTCACGTGCTTTCCAATTTATCCCATGTGCCAACTTGTACCCTGGTTTCTGGCTTTTATTCTGACTGTATTTTACCTTTTAGAGCTCAGCATAAGCAAGCCCTGTGGAATTGGGACAGATCGTATTCCTGATGTTTCATATCAATCCTGCCCAGCATCTCCAAGATAGGATAATGGTTTGTGTCCCTCTAGCATAACTCTGTCACAAAAGGGATTGAAAAAAGCTTACTTCTCTACCCACCTTCCCATTCACATCTACAAAAGCTTTCATTAATCTTCTGAATATCAATTTAAAGATGAATCAGGGTAATTGAGACATCCCTTCTCCATTTTGCTTAAGGTTTTAAAGTGGGAATCTATCCTTTAATATCAGGATACTAAGCCAGTTGTCTGGATGGTGGAAAGTGATGACACTGATGCTCCACGAGCACTTGCAAGCAGAGGTTCTGGCTTCCCAGTCTGCACAGAGCTTCAGTAAGCCTAAAAGAGTCATTATCTTTACTAGCCTAGTTAACACCTTGGTTAATTTAAAGATTCCAGAGTAAAATAGCTCCCATGACTCTGTAATAAAACTGCAGTCCATTGACTATGAATGTTTGTACAGCTTAAGTCAGAAAAAGTAGCTAATTTACAATGGCATCTCCTTTGCCTTACTCACTGTCCACTGAAGGAAGCTAAACACCTCAAGCAAAATAGTTATCTCATCCTTAAATTGTTCATTCTTCATGGTTAAGGTCAGGTTCTTAGTACAGCCACACCAGATGTGAACAGGTAGTCAGGGGTGGTCTCTGGGCTCTGAGTTTACAATCTAAGTAGACCAGGTGAGAAAAGAATGTTACCCTCCACTGAGGGTAGACTGAGTCCAAGATAAAGTGACTTACTGTGAAGAAGGGTTCCTCACAACCTGAAACTTAACTGAGATCTTTTGAGGTGCAGCTCAGCACCTTAATTACTGGATCATCTCTCTTGTATTTTCCTTAGAAGGTTTTTCCATAATATGAAATTCTTCCTGCAGGTCTAAAAGGTTAAGCTATTTAAGAAATGTGATTTCTTAAACCTGGCAAGATTTGTCCACATAAAAAATACAAAATAACAGTAATAAAGCATAAGTAGTTTTTACGTCTCCAAAGCAAAGCAGAAAATATTAGCTAATTCAACCTTACAAGACGCCTATGAGTTAAGTACAGGCTACACTTCTCAAATATGCTTTTTATCCCTCCCTCTCTCTTTCTCTAAACATACAACCAAAATTATAAACAAGGTGAATAATCCTTCTGTGTGGTAACCATGGAAATCAGCTGCATCAACTACTGTAAATGGCAATATATCCAGGAAGTCCACAAAAAGCAGACCTACTCCACCTTCACAGAAGGTTTTCTTCATGCAGCCACCCAATGTCCTAAAAACTACTTGAATATTTTTGCTGAGCAAATTGCAATATTCAAGAACTGCCCTTTGTAAGCTTGTTTTAGAGCTGAATAACTAATCACAGATTGGTCAGGAAATCCAATTGCAGTGCCAGTCCATGCTTCAGACATTCTCTGGCCAGCACAGTCCTGGCCTTTACCCTTTCAGATCCTATACCCTCAAACAGGACAGCCTGTTCCGTGACAACTCTTTCTATCCAGATAAAATTAGCATCTGGACTGTTAATAAAGATTATGACTCTGAGAAGAGATAATATTTAAATTAATGGGGCCAGAAGCACAATATTTTAAGGTTTTGTTTAGCAAATTTTTACATTTCCCCAAACAAGATTATTCTCTTCATCATTTTAAGCAGACAAGGTTTCACAAGAAGTCACTGGGCAGCACCTTTAGGATACAAACATGATTTCCAGCTTACTGCAGCTATACCACATCAGAACAAAACTGACTGATGCTCTACTTTTTTCACTACTTCAGCTGAAGAAATACAAAAGCCAGTCCTTTCCTCTGAGTGCACTGATCCAAGATTACAGGCACCTCTAATTTGTATAACCTCTACCCTTTTGTATGTCCTATCTCAAAAGTTCTTTATTAACCTTGTTTTCTTTCAAAACCCAATTCCTGCAGGTGCTTTCTGACCACATGATGACTAAGGCTGCTTAGTTTAATAACATCAAAAACTTTTCATGTCCTTTTTGTCCTACGAGGCTGAGGCTGCTCTTACCTGGAGACGTAATTTTTCACATAGAATCACCAAATGGTTTGGGGTGGAAGGGATCTTAAAGATCATCTCATTCCAACCCCCTGCCATGGACAGGGACACCTTCCACTAGACTAGGTTGCTCCAAGCCCCATCCAACCTGGCCTTGAACACTTCTAGGGAAGGGGCACTGTGGAGGACTGGGAGCCCTTGGCACAGGAGCCCTCTGCTCTCCCTTGGAGAAGAGTGGCCCAAGGGCAGACAATATTCCCCAGAGATAGGGGTCATGGTGAGAAAGTGAACCACCCCCAGCACGCCTTGTTTCTGTGTGGTAATACCCAGCACCCAGCTGGCTGATTGGTTTCTACCCCACCCCCTGCCTACCCCATATAACCTCTGCCCCCTAGCCCTGATGCAGGGACTTTTGTCCCTGGCCTGCTTTTCACAGGGGCTGCTGGACAATAAAGGGGACCTCTGTGGAACTGCCAAACGAGGCTCCTGTCTCTCTGTCCCCGAGTTCACCTTGGGTGATTTCACAAAGGGCTGAATCACAAGAGCTGGAATCACTTGTAGCTGAGAAATCGCTACACTTGCTGAAATCACTTGTTGCCCAGGGAAGTCTGCCACCGCCCCTGGAAGAGCTGTTCCTTGCAGGACACTCTTTATAGGAAGGTCGTGGCACACCGGGTTGTCCATCCCCCTGCCTCCTTGGAAGCAACAGGGCACGCACAGCTTCTGTGGCCAAACTGTTCTGGTGCCTCACACCCTCACAGTAAAGAATTTCTTCCTAACATCTAATCTAAACCTGCCCTCTGTCCGTTTGCAGCCATCCCCCCTTGTCTGACCACTCCATGCCCTTGTAAAAAGTCCCTCTGCAGATTTCTTGTCAGCTCCCTTAGGTACTGGAAGGTTCTATAAGGTCTCCCTGAAGTCTTCTCTTTTCCAGGCTGAACATTCCCAACTCTCTCAGCCTTTCCTCATAGGGGAGGTTCTCCACCCCTCTGAGCATCTTCATGGCTCCTCTGGATCTGCTGCAACAAGTCTGTCCTTCCTAGTGGTCACATCCTAGTGACCACTTCCTAGTGATCAGCTAACCTGAGGGCTGCAGCAGGTTGAGGAGGGACTTGAGCAAGGTAAACAGAAATAATTTAAATCCAAACAAGAATTTTTGACAGACAGAAAGGGTTCCGCTGCCATTTGACGTACTGAAATTCACCTTTTGGTCTCCAAAAGCTTATATCAATAAATGCAGCATACCTGTCCAGTTCTGCAAACCCTTCTGGTATTTAGACAAGCATTACAGTTGATCTCAGTGAGAGCTCAGTCTGAACCTACACTGCATAGGTCTGTGCTCTCTTTCAAGCAACAATTTGCATAACGTTGTTCATTTCCCAAAAAAAGTTTTACAGGCTTTATACCCACAAGGATATCTCTGGATGGAGAAGACAGAAAAACAGAAAACAGAGTGTTGGCCACCTGCAGAAAGAAAGGAAGATTTGGACAATAATGACATTTGGGACTGAAACCCTGGGTTTGTAGCACAGAGCTCATCAGTAAAGAGCTACACAGCAACATTTGTCAAGGTCTGTGTAACCCTGAATGTCCAATTCCAATGAGCTGGGTGCCAGACTGGGACTATTCTATACAGAAGTATATTCTAAATGTCAGTATTCAGGTTTAATTCTGAAGATAAATGCAGAGTACCTTATTAACTGACCCACAAATCCTGGGAGATTCAAAGACTGAATTAAAGCTATTAAATATGTACCTGCAATTCTAACAGTTGTTTGCAAACGGATTCTTAAAAAACACTCCCCAGCAGCTCCCTCATGCTCCCCCATTTCCCTAAACAAAGGGAAATTTGCACATTTTAATTCTGTTCTAGTCAAGGTAGTTTTGTAGTGCCCCTTGCTCACCAATAGCACTACCAGTGACATGATAAATACTTCTCAGGTATCATTCATCTTCTCTTTCTTGTTATTAAGGTGAACTGTGTGTGCAGCATAACATTTTGTTTTAAAAGGACTTGGGATTTTCACAGAAGAAAGGAGAAGATTGATACAATTGTCCATTCTTATTTTGGAGAAGGCAGGTGAAAGAAGCAGGTCCCCAGGAAAATGGGAGGTGATGAGGTTTGCAAAGGTCCTCAGTCCCTGAACGCCTTTATTTAGTATGGAAAAAACACACCATGAACCCATTAAGTGCCTGATGGACAGCGGGGCAGGGGGGAGGGAGGCTCGGGGTGTCACTGGAATGATCCGAGGGATGGATTCACGTCCCTGACCCTGAACTTGGCAAGGGACATGCTGAGATCAGCACCCATGGGTGATGGGTAGAGAGCAGCAGGCAGCAGGCAGGCAGGGATGGAAGGCAGGCAGGCAGGCAGGATGAAGAGCAGACAGGTGGGGTGGGCAGTGGGCAGCGGACGGCAGGAAGTGGGCAGGCAGCAGCACAGGAGGCAGGGATGGACAGCAGGCAGGCAAGGTGGACAGCAGGCAGACGGGGACAGGGGGTGAACAAGCAGGGGGGATAGTGGGGAGGCAGGAATGGACAGTGAGCAGTGAACAGGTAGCAGTGCAGCAGTCAGGTAGGGATGGACAAGGGCAGGCAGGGATGGACAGAAGACAGCGGGCAGGCGGGGGGGACAGTGGGCAGACAGGGATGGACAGCATGCAGGGACGGACAACGGACAGGCAGGGATGGACAGGACTGAGGACAGAGGGCAGGCAGCAGCATGATGGGCAGGCAGGATGGTCAGCAGACAGGGAGGGATGGACAGGGGTAGGCAAGGGTGGACGGCGGGGAGGCAGGGATGGACAGCAGTCGGGGTGGACAGCAGACAGGCAGGGATGGACAGAAGACAGTGGGCAGTCAGGGATGGACAGCAGGCAGGCAGGGACAGTGGACAGGCAAGGATGGACGGAGGACAGAGGGCAGGCAGCAGTGCAGTGGGAAGGCAGCGATGGACAGCAGGCAGAGGACAGTGGACAGGCAGGATGGACAGCGGGTGGGCACGGAAGGATAGCGGGCAGGGATGAACAGTGGACAGGCAGGGACGGACAGAGGACAGGGAAGGACAGCGGGCAGGGACGGACAGAGGACAGGGACGGACGGCGGGCAGGGACGGACGGCGGGCAGGAATGGACAGAGGGCAGGAATGGACAGAGGGCAGGGACGGACAGCGGGCAGGGACGGACAGAGGGCAGGAATGGACAGAGGGCAGGAATGGACAGAGGGCAGGGACGGACAGCGGGCAGGGACGGACAGCGGACAGGACAGACAGCGGGCAGGGATGGACAGCGGGCAGGGATGGACAGAGGACAGG